>NC_090450.1:518624291-518927322 GCF_031143425.1 Pleurodeles waltl | reverse complement strand
CACTTGAACTGTCCTTCCTGAGAGTGGCAAATTTGGTACTTCACTGCTCTTAACAGTTGAACGTGTGGCTCCTGTGTCAACCAAGAATGAAACACAATGACCCATTACTCTTCCCTCTACGTACGGACCCTTTTGATCAACTTCCCAGGATGCTGCAAGCACACAATCTCCTTCTTCTTCTGAACTTTCACTCTCCCATACATTGTTTATTCCACTCTCACTGTGTAGCGGGAACTGTTGTACGGTGGCATTTGTACTCGTTACCTGACCCGAGACCTGTGGAGGAACCATCACTTGCTGCTGACTCATTGGTGCTAAAGGTATTTGCATTTGCTGATTAGGTACCATGGGTAACTGCTGTTGCATTGGCTGCATTTGCGTCACCTGCATACGAGGCATCTGCATCTGCTGCGGCTGCATAGGTTGTAATCCCTGCAACTGATTTACGGTCTGAAAATTTGGGTTTGGACCTCTCATTTTCGGTCCCCTCATTGTCTGAAATGCATTGACATCATTGTTTTGCTGACCAACACCTGTACCTGCACCTTCCTGCACCACCATCGGGCACTCGCGTTTCCAATGTCCGACAATCCCGCACACGTGACACGGCATCACCTTCTTCATTGCCTGCACACCATTCACAACAGTGTTCAAATCCGGACCATTATTCACAAAACCTCCTCTGCCTCTGCCTCTCGCCTGTGGCTGAAACATCATATTTCCCTGCAACTGCGGCTGCGGTTGCGGTACCTGCTGTTGGAACCCTTGCAACCCTTGCAAACCTTGCAGACCTGTCTGAGCTGCTTTAAGTTGCATCATCATCACCTTCTCTTTCAACTTTTTCTGTTTCACTTCAATTTCGTTGCTACAGTATTTCGCATAATTCAACACCTCATCAATCGGTTTCGACTGCCAACAAATCAAATGCGACTTTATCATCTGACTTATCTCTGGTCTCAGCCCTTCCACAAATCTAAACACAAAATGAAGCATGTCCTTCGCCTCTATTGTTTCCGTGCCACTGTAGTTCTTGAACGCCTTCAACAACCTCTCATAGTAACTATGAATCTTTAGCCTCTTGGGCAGTTCGATCAATCTTCTGCCAATCCACATTTTTCGCGGCAACCTTCGTCTTCAAATGCTCAATCACCTTATAGTACAAGCTCATCACCATAGGTGATGGTGCACCCGTATCCCTGTCTCTCTCTGGTTCACTTGTCGGCCAACCTACAGCTCTTTTGCAATCCTCCCACAAATCTGCTGGAACCACAATCTCAAAGAGAGTGTTCAGGTCTTCCCAAAGACATTTTGCAAGCTTCACAAACCTGTCAGTCTGTTGATACCATTCAATCGGTTTCTCTCTCAGTTTGGGAAAATCATCCGTAAAAGACTGAGGGCCTGATTCTAACTTTGGAGGACGGTGTTAAACCGTCCCAAAAGTGGCGGATATACCACCTACCGTATTACGAGTCCATTATATCCTATGGAACTCGTAATACGGTAGGTGGTATATCCGCCACTTT
Organism: Pleurodeles waltl; assembly: GCF_031143425.1. Lineage (NCBI taxonomy): Eukaryota > Metazoa > Chordata > Amphibia > Caudata > Salamandridae > Pleurodeles > Pleurodeles waltl. The sequence continues at coordinate 518,925,799 of NC_090450.1, read as the reverse complement.
TGGGACGGTTTAACACCGTCCTCCAAAGTTAGAATCAGGCCCTGAATGTCGCTTCTGTGCCATGGTACATGTATTAATTTTCCCCCTGCTGTCTCCCTCATTGGTAACATGGTTACTGCATCGCTACTCTGTGGTCTTTTCTCATTGTGCTCTGTAGCACTGTCCCTCCTCTTTTCCTTTCTCTTTACCCACCTGCTTTCCCATTTGTCTAAGCATCTCCACACTTGTGCACTCTGCAGCAGTTCTCTAAGGTGTACCTTCATGCCTGCTGACCTCATATGTTCAAAGTCTGTGGTCCCAAAATCCAATCTGTAGCTCCTGCTCAAGTGTTTCATCTTGTCTATCTCCACCCCGTTCTTGTCTGCTATTTCTTGCAACCTTCTATGTACCTTGTCCACTTCCCTCGTAATCCTGGGACATAGATACCTCAGCTCTTCTTCCGAATAGGACTCTAACCTATTCACACCCATAGTCCCTTCCACCAATTCTTGTGCTTCCATGCTTAATCTGACCCTATTCAGATAATCTTCTCCCTTCCCACTGTCTGAGCTTTGTGTGGAATTCAGACTGTTAAACCACTGTGTCAGCTGTTGCGCATTCAACCCCATCAGTGTAGCATTCACATCGACTGCCATTGATGGTTGCGGCAACTTTTCAGTATTCGATGACAGCGGTATCATCAGTGGGGGACTCGACCTCACCAGTGTTGACTGAGCACATATGGGACTAAACTCCATCAAGGTCCCAGATCCAGTTGGCTGAGCCGCTATCGGAGTTATCCCTGGAGTGTTTTCTATGCACCTACTTTCTGTCCCACTCTGCAGCATTGATCCCTGACCGCTCATACCTAAGTTAGGCTGACTGTACAAAGGTACCGGTGGACCTACAGTAATGGGTAGTGATATCGCATCTGGGTTCTGTCCATTTCCCATGTTCTGAGACATGTTCATTCCCACACTATGGGTCATCATTGCCGGCATGCCCATTTGACTCCCCGTCATCTGAGCATGTGCGTTTCCCCCTTGCACCTGCTTTTGAGGCATCAAAAACTGAGTTGATTCAGCTTGTGCCAATGTTGGGTTGTGACCGTTTTGTCCTCCCATTGCGGCTGGATCTAGAATCATTCCTGTACTGTTGTCACTGCTGTAGTACCTTGGGACCTGCGGCTGATAATTTTCTGCTGGTTTCAACATGGGCACATCTGGATATATTCTCCTAACCTGCGGTATCTGCGGGGTGAACAGTAAACTCGGGTCCTTAGATCCCGATGATGCTCCTGAACTCTGAGTTTCACCATTCTGTACCGATGCCGGAGGGGCAGAACTGGTACTTGGACCTTGTCCACTCTCTGCATAAGGTTGTGGACGGTCGTTCAGTAATTGCATGATTAACTCTTCATCCTCTAACTCCTCTTCTCTTCTCAACTTTTCCTCGTCCTCTCTATCCTTGGAACACCTCCTGTTTGTCTTACAGGTAGCTTTCTTACCTGTTTCCTCTTCTTCCTTAGTAATTGCTGGAAACAATTTTATCCCCTGCAATACATCTGACCTCCACACCTTCTGTGCATTATCCCACCTAGCGTCCACTAGTGTCTTTTCTACCTTCCTTATCCTGGTCTCGAACTTATTTTGCTGTTGCTGTCTAGCCATCAGTTCCCAAATTGCTAGAGCCTCAAACTGTGCTGGCCTTGGAGGCACCTTCATGTCGTACATCGCGAATCTCAAATTCTCTAGGATCCTTATATTGAATGTCCCATGGATTGGGAACGCTACGCTCCCATGTTTCTCTGTCAATTTGTGCCATTGCTTTAGCCAAAGGCACGGAGCTACCCCTTTTTCCTCCATTACAATGTAAGCTGGTGTGCCTTCGGGTGGCGTCTCCTCTCCTACGCTCGCTTTAATGTAAGACTCCCCCTTCATCGCACTCCTTAATGCTTTAAAAAATTTCATTTTTCTCGTCTTTTATTTCACAATATATGTAATCAATAGGTGACTTTAATTCCCGGAATACTCTTCGCTTGCCTTTCCCCTTCCAATCGAGCCCCACGGACTGCGTCCAATCCGTGTGCGACCCTTCTCTACAACCAACTTATCCCAGCGCGGCTCCTAGTGACGTCACACACTGCGGCTGACAAAGCCTCACGGTTTGTCCTCCTTCACTCAGCTCCTCTCGTAACAACTTCTTGCACGTATCGCGAGCTACAAAAAAATATAAAACAGATCTGTCGGTTTACTACAGGAAGGGTAACACAATCGCTTCAGGACCTTAGGGATTTTTCACTAGCCTCGGCAGTTATTCCATCTTTCTCGGTCCCCACGTTCGCAAGCAAATCTGAACCGCAGACTGCTCTCAACTTGACAATGATCTATTCTAGTGCACTTAGAATTTTGTCAAAGCCCGAAGTCGAAGTTCCTTTCATTCCCTTAACACACGTACCGACTCGTTGACCACGCCCGATCAACCTACTAAACCGCACAGACCACAACATAAAACAACATACTCCGGAGTCTCTTGACCTCGCAGGGCCCGTCTCAACAACAACAACCACGTGGACCTTTTTATGCACGAAGCGCCACATGCACATGAAGTTCGACTACTTCCCTACTCTCACACTCGGAGTCGCACCTCCGCTATTTCTATGAAGTTCGACGACTTCCCTACTTCTACACTCGGAGTCGCACCTCCGCTATTCTCTAAAAAGAAAAAAATTCCTCGCAACCTTTTCACACAATCTGCGGCAATAAGCTGTGAAAGCGCAAAACCCTAATTTCACTCATACCATCCCTAGTTCCGCCAACGCTGATTCCACACCTCCATTCTCTCCATTCGCAAGCTCCGAGATCCCGGGAAAGTCGCGGTGGACCTAGCCCATCATCATTTTCTCAATCAGTTTTATCCAAGAAAAATCTAATTCAACTTCTCGAGTGGGGTCTCAAAAGTCGAAACTTTTAATTCAACACCATGTACTTTAAGAGTACGGGGTCCCAAAAGGCGTAACCATCCTCTGCTACCATCTACTGATAGAGCGTTCCGTACTAATAATTTACCTGTGATTGGACGCTCTTTAGGCCGATGAATCTTTTGGCTAAGTGGGACTCTCCGCACTCTTAATCAGTCAATTTAATCAAATCAATAATCAATAACGAACATAAGCAACACCCTGGTCAACATAAAACTTAACAATTAATCCGGAATACATTTCGGCGGACCCTGACCCTTCAGTCAGGAATAACCACACCAGTTTATTCAAAGTTAGTGAATTTATTTCCCTATATTAACAAAGCTAGCACAATATAGATGTGTCTCAACACCGAATGATAAACATAAATGAACATTAATAGCTGTCCATAACGGCGGAACAAGTGCAATCTATGCAGCATTTGAATAACAAGGCATTCGATAATAGCAATGCAAATCACTAAAACTATAATCTGTAATGAGCTAATTGCATACATTTAGTCAGCATAACAAGGTCTCAAATTGCATCGTGCAACAAAAGGAATCCTCATCTAACCTCAAATTAGCATCGGCATGTGGGACTTCATGCAAAAACAATTTAGCAACATTAATTTAGAAAAACTCCTAACTAGGGTTCTTATCAAAAATCAGCAGTTGGTTACCTAAAGAAACACAATGCAATTGTACAATTTCCTTTCATATTTACCAATTACGATCAGCATTCAAGGAAGTCTTCGTCTCACAGGTACCGTTTCTCGATCAGCATGGAACGGGGCAAAGGGGCAGGGGTGGACGGGGCAATTGCCTCACGGCGGCAAAATAAAACTACTACTTCATGCAAGGGATCAAAGTTAAAGTCTCTAGGGCAAGAATCATTAAAAGTCTCTTTCTCTCGATTAGAGAAAGCATCAAAGTCTCTTTCAAAATGGCGTCGCAGCAAAGTGGGCCATAATAGCTACAGTGTCCTGCAAATGGCGGGTATCTAACTGGTAATGGCTACTTTCTTCTTGTGCACCTGGTTTAAATAGACAACAGTTCAAATCCAGTAGGGTCTTCCATTGGAGGGTTCATAGGTTAGCTTCAAATTGTCCAATCAAAAACGACAGTTCTCAAGCTTTTACTTAAGCATACATTATCCTTGGAGACGGGTACGCAAGTTGCAACATTTTATACCAATTAACTCACTTTCAGAGCTTCCATTGTCCGCACCTGCAGATCGACCTTGGAGCAAAGAGAAAAATGCCAAGCTGGCACGAAACTTTAAGATAAGCATGTGAACGATCTCAGTGGAAAAGTACAGCTTCAAGCAAAATACACGTTTATTAGCACATTGGAAAAATACGAGCATCTAAATCGTGAGACCAGGCAACTAGGCCAAAGCCTGCACTAAAGTTATGCTAAGCTAAAGCATTTCAAACAAGCAAATCATAGCATACGTTTACGATTATGTCGGATTAGTGCAATTCTAATACATCACGTTATATAAAGCACGCTTATAAATGTTGGCAAACTACTCTGAGGGCACATTTTGTCCCCGTACAATCTTTATTAGTTCGGTTAAAGTCACACTTGATTATTGCAGTACTACGTTTATGCGCTAATAAATGAAAACCTTCATTTTCTGCTTCATCACATGCTGACTAAGGCCAAATATCATACATATATTAGGAGTTACTTCCCCTTTCTCTGAGGTATAATCCATCTGCTGTCTTACCCACTTTGACCCTGACTTTGCAAATAGTACAGACACCTCCGGGAGATGTTTGTGGTGGTGTAACTGCAACAGGAGTATGATCCAGCTGATGAAGCAATGTTCCCAAGCTTATAAGCAATATGGCCCTCACTGTGGCGGTTTCACCGCCAACAGGCTGTGGTTAAGACCGCCACATTATGAGTGTGGCGGGTTGGCCTCTGACAACCTGCCACATCCTCACTCATACCGCCAGGGCGGTGTGACCCGCCGAGCTGGAGATGAGCATCTCCGACCCGGTGGTCCACGGAAGATGACCGGCAGTAATTTGAGCCGGCTTTCCACCAGGGTTTTCGGCGGTGGTGGCACTGCCACAAAACCCTGGCAGAAAGGCTACCGGTGACAGGGAATTTCCTCCCTGTCACTGGCAGATGACTCCCTCATTCCCACAGCAAGCACAATACCCCTCCACCCCCCTCCAGGTACAGCGCCCCACTCCCATCCAGGTACAGCACACCCCTCCCTCCACCTGCACCACCCTCCCCTCATACATGCACATGCACGCAGACACCTACACGCACCCCGCATACACTCATTTACCAACTATGACATACACACATTCACTCACAAGCATCCATACACGCATTCATTACAACACTCACACACGCATTCACTTCAGCATGCATACATGCATTCACTTCAGCACTCATACATACATTAATTTCAATATTCATACATGCATGCACACATATAAACAGCCACTCACACCCCCCTACCCTGTCGGACTCTCAACTTACCTTATCTGGGGAGGAGGTTGTCTTTCAGGGAACAGGTGCTTCCACCTCCGGCAGCGCCCCGCCATCAGGACACCGCCAGATCATGTTACCGGTTGTAATACGGCTGGCGGAGTCCTCTTGGCGGGGCGGGCCGGTGGTGGAACGGCCTATGCGTCTCTGCCCGCCAGAACGTCTGCTGCTGGATTTCCACCCAAAACATCAGAAATCCAGCAGTGCTCGTAATATGGTGGGCGGAAGGCTGGTCTTCCGCCCACTGCTTTGGTGGTCTTTGAAAAAGACCGCCAAAATCAGTCAAAATGAGGGCCTATGTGTGGTGTCTCTACTTGATAGAGGATATGTTGTCTGTACACCCTAACCACTTCTTTAACTAAGCATAATCTTCAAGGGCTTTTTAAACATCTTACATTCCAGTGCATTAGTTTCTCCACATCTAAACAAAAGTATGGTAAGTTCTCTCTTTTTTTAAAACAAAACCTCTCACCAACCAGAAATAGGAGAAAAATGGGAGAAGAAACAATAAGGGGAGGAAAAGCAAAGATCCTACCCTCACTCTTCCAACCTTTCACTTGGCCTCCCCCCACACCACTCCTGAGAGGAAAATCAAACCCTCTTACTGCCTTATTGAAGATATAGCAGTAAGTGGGTATATCCGCTCTGTCGCCTTCCCCACCTATATAACCATTGCTCCATTATTTGTCTTATGTACATATCATCAATCATAAGGAAGGAAAAAAGAGTGAAAAAAGCAAAATAGAAAGCTAATCAAAATCAATCTAAATTAATCAACAACACTATCACCAGTGTCATTGCCATGTCATTCTAAAGACGAACCACCCTTATGCCTTTTCCATAAATTCAAAATGTCTATGGCTCCCCCTTCTATTGATCAAATATATAGGTGTCGATATCTGTGAATCTTGAATCTTGCTGTTTCTTCTAACTATGCCTATGCCTCAACTATTTTAAAAGCTCAGCCATTCTGCAAATTGCCACTGTCTCCCAACAGTCAAGTGACAAAAATCCTATCTAACAAAAAAGGATGCAGCACCTGCCATGATTGGAATTGTATGGCATAATTTAAAGTAAATTGCTTACCCCAACAGGAAGTTACCAATGGAAATCAGAAAGTGCCTTAGCCTAGCAAAACAAGATGAATGAATTAGTGAATTTACATGCATAAGTAGGTCGATGGGCATGTTGAATTTGGCAATCAAAATCTCAGTCAAGTCATTAGCTATTGAAATAAATCAATAATTGACACATTTGGCACTCTGGCAAACCTAGTGTCCAGAGATTATTCTGCTGCTGTCCATTTTGTAAGTGTTCAATTCGAAACAGAATATCCCTTGTTTGTCATGGCCTTCAAATAGTAAAGTCATTCATTCAGTCTCCTCTTCTGTTTCAGTAGTAACCTTTTTGAGCTCAGACATCTGCTCTGTTAGGTTGCAGATATTCCCAGACATCTCAACTAATTATTGTTGTGTCTTCGCATCGTAAGCCTTGGCCTCTTAATAGCTTGTCTACTCCTCTTTTCAATGTTTCTAAAACCATTTGAACGTTGTGCTCAATGAAGGCTCTTGCATATTGTCATTGGGTTTCCCAAAGTTTTTGGGCTGATGAATGATGATTATGTGATTGGCTGCAACAGCGGCTGACCATAGGAGGACAGGCAGAACTTATCAAGGATATCTGACTTTGCTCACCAAGACTCCTTGCCTCTCATCCTCCATCCCAACGCTTGTTGTACTTCTTGAAAGCTTTGCATTTTACACCATTTTATAGGTTGTACCCTGTGAGGTGGATACCTTTTTATTTTCTTCCTGCTTTTTAGAGCCTCTTTTCTTGGTGAGTTTGAGCACTTATTTCCCAATTGAAGTGTTTTTAGGGCAGGCCCCTGATAAGTCAGTAGTTGTTGTAGCCACAGCTGCCTGTCTTGAGCATTTGTGTATTGTTATCATAATAACTACAGGAAATACATACATTTAAGCCTACTTTTGTTTTGTTTTTTATTTTTATCTCCAATAGAACTTTGAGAAATTATCTGCACCAGTTTATTTTTGAGTCCAACATTGAAAGGTCTTTCTGAGGCATTCAATTGCTTCCTTCTGCAAAGCAATACATTCACATCACCAGATTGAAAAAACAAAAATTGCATGGTCTGGTATTTTTACCTCATGGTTGAGTGGAGTGTTCTTTTCACATTCATCATTTCTCTTTGTTGAAAAAGAAATCTCTTTGTTGGCTACTTTGTTGCAATTGAGCTGCCCGACTTTTGTAATTGCTTTCAGGAGTGACCTTGATTCTATCTTTGTGTGGATCTGAGGTCTGCTTACCAGTCTGTGGTGTAGTTGTGGGTGGAACCTGTTCCATCACAGAGCTAGCTTGAATGGTGTCCGGGAGAAAGATGGCGATGGCTGAATCTGTGACTTAACATTCATCAGCAGCAGAAGGACTGGATCAGCTAGACAGGTATTGATGCACCAATCTCCTCTCTTGGATGATGGGTTCCCTTTCTCCCTTTCTCCCTTTCCTCACCCTTTTACGCACCTGAGCAGCCACAACATCATTCACTGCCAAGATAGTGGTGGCAATCTCCAGGATTGGGGATATTGATTGCTTACAGCACAATAATGTTGATAGAATTCAGCCTCTAAGATATGACTAAAAAGATAACTGTGGTGAGACAGACCAGCTCCATTTGTTGAAATGTCCTTCCTTTATAGACTTTACAATGAATCTGATAGAAGAAGCATTCAATTAGTCAATCCACATGTGGGCAGAAGAGCAGCACAGCACTACTGGTGACTTGACATGTTGCCATAATTTAGAATTCTTTATCAAATCTTTCAGTGGTAATGCTCTGCAGTGGTTCCTTATTGTAATCTTTATTGTGCTATTCTGTATCATATGGCCCACAATCCTGTGTGTCCTACATTTTCTTTTCATATCATACTTCTTGACAGAAATGCTTTGCACCTTATGACAGAAATTCTTGGCACCTTATTTCAAGCTTCCTATTGTCCTTGAGAGGTTTCCCTTTATATTTTTGTGAATTATTCCTCACAAATCAAGATGGTGGCTGTTTTTGTATATCTCCTAAAGTCCAAGTTATGTAACAGAATCTTTCATGTTCTTTGCTCAATTATCAGATATACAGTATCTAAATGTCATTGGTTACAGCTTTGCATAGGAATTTCTATTCTGCTTTCCTAAACATTGAATGTAAACTATTTTCACAACTGGGAAAGGGATTCTACACCTGAAATCTCCCATGACCGGACACCTACAGCCTGATTCACAAAGATTTTGCTGAGATCTACTCTTGGGTTACCCCTCAATTTACTCCTAAATTACAGGTGTAGGTCAAGAATATTTCAGCTTATTCCTTGAACTCTGGACTAACTCGAGAGTACTACATGAGTAAGTCACACTTACTCCTTGTGAGTCAGTTTCTCAATACTGGCCTCCTATCAAATATTATTCTCCTCTAGAAAAATACCCACATTATGGGGCTGAATCCTCTCACTCTCAAAGCTCCAGTCTACCCCACTTCATCTTGATATTGGTCTAACTACTAGATAACTATATGTTATACTTAAAAGACTTGAAAGCATACCTTTTCCTCCAAGACGTGACTCACACTGGATATATTACTGATGACAATGGTCACAATGTTCGCTCCTGTATCATCATATATATATAAATATCTATATCTCTATCTCTCACTATATATATATATATATGCATATATATATATATTGTTTTCTTCAGTGTGTATATAAATATACAGGGATGTTATAGTTAGGCTCACATTTTAAATGTACAAAACCTTAGAAATTTTCCAGTTATAGTTAGAGTTATCTCAACTAATTATAACTTGTGCCCTAAGGTAACTATAAATCGTGCCCAAAGGTAGCTGTAACTCGTGACCCCACCATGCACAGTTTTTTCATAATTGTTTTTTACTGCAAATATTACAATGATGTTATCAAAGATGTAAAAAGTGCCATCATTTGTGGGTAAGTACTAGTGCATGGCGAGAGCGCAAGTTATAGTTACCTTAGGGCATCAGTTTTAGTTAGTTGAGATAACTCTAACTGGCAAATTTCTAATGTTTGTACGTTTAAAAGGCCTAATTATAACATCCCTGTAACCTTAGTTTTTTTCAGTGAATTTCTATGTTTTCTAATTCTATTTCCTAACTATAATGTCCATGTAAACGTTGGTCTATTTCAGTGAATTTCTATGGCTTTTTTAACATATTGTAATTACTATGGGGGTCATTCCGACTCCCGCCGGTGGCGGTAACCGCACGCCAGGCGGGAGCCGCCAGAAGACCGTACCGCGGTCAAAAGACCGCGGCGGTCATTCTGAGTTTCCCGCTGGGCTGGCGGGCGACCGCCAGAAGGCCGCCCGCCCGCCCAGCGGGAAACCCCCTTTCATGAGGATGCCGGCACCGAATGGAGCCGGCGGAGTGGAAGGGGTGTTACGGGTGCAGTTGCACCCGTCGCGATTTTCAGTGTCTGCTTGGCAGACACTGAAAATCATAGTGGGGCCCTGTTAGGGGGCTCCTGCAGTGCTCATGCCCTTGGCATGGGCCCTGCAGGGGCCCCCAGGGGCCCCACGACACCCGTTACCGCCATCCTGTTCCTGGCGGTGAAAACCGCCAGGAACAGGATGGCAGTAAGGGGGTCGGAATCCCCATGGCGGCGCTGCAAGCAGCGCCGCCGTGGAGGATTCCCTGGGGCAGCGGGAAACCGGCGGGACACCGCCGGTTTCCCGTTTCTGACCGCGGCGGTACCGCCGCGGTCAGAATGCCCATGGAAGCACCGCCAGCCTGTTGGCGGTGCTTCCGCGGTCGTTGGCCCTGGCGGTCGGTGACCGCCAGGGTCAGAATGACCCCCTATATGTTGATCCAACAATTCAACCATGAGAGGTGGTAGCCAGGCCCTATGGCCAACCTACTATAAGCACCCAACCTTACACCATGCATGGCCTTCACTCACGTCCACTGGAGGTTGCAGCCACACCCTGCGGCCAACCTCCTTACTTACCCAACCCCATGCTGCACATTGCCCTTTGGCCGTGCATGGCAGAAGTTGTCCACGGCCTCTCTGGGTGTGAGAATAGGTGTAAGAGGGTGTATCTTGGGGTGAGAGTGGCTGTCAGATTGTCTGTCCAGGTGTGAGTGTATACATCACTGTTTTAGTGGGTGCATCAATGTGTGCGAAGGGTCGATGAGTGGGTGCATGAGGGTGTCAGTGGGTCTGTGAGTTTGTGTGTGACGGTCTGAGTCGGTGTGTGAGTGGGTGTGTAACTATCTTAGTGGGTCTGAGTGGGTGCGTGAGGGTCTGACTGGGGCTCTGAGTGAGTGCATGAGGGTCTGTTAGTGGGTGAGTGAGTGAGTGGGTATGTGAGTGGGTGCGTAAGTGTCTGAGTGGGTGTGTGAGTGGGAGAATTGATTGAAAGAGAGAGAGAGAAAGAAAGTGAGAGGGACAGCGTTAGAGTTTTTAGGCTTTTATGTCTGATATACTTAGAATGATATAATTGTATCCAATTTAATATGAAGAATATATATATATTTTTTAATGGTAATGAGTCCAGATGGACTTGAGCCTCCAAAGATCAGTGTGAAGGTTTGCGACCTTCACACTGACCTACGAGGGTTTTGGTTTTCCTTAAAATGTTTTTTGCTCTTTATGGGTTTTTAGGGACCGTGAGGGAGCCCTTAAGGGCTCTTCGGCAGTCCCTACATATATATATTTTTAAAATGATGTTTAATAAAAAGCCCTTTAGGGGCTATCTGGCCCTACAGTGCCATTGCTTCAGCAAGCAGAGAACTGCGTTGACAGCAGCTCTGTGCTTGCTGAAGCATTTCATCTCTGTCCCCTGCACAGATGCAGGAGACAGAGATGAAACTCTGGATTTTGACAGAGGGACCTGCTTTACAGTTCCTGCTGTCAAAACCCAAAGTATTTGCTGTGGCTTGGCTGCAGCTCCAAGCTACAGCAAACAGCGATGTCCCGGGTTTGGGCCCCCCGGGACATAGCAGGAGCCAACCCTGGGAGTGGCGATCCCCAGGGCCACAGGTGGCTCCATGAGGTCGGCTCCCCTCCAATGATGACATAGCCCTGGGGGGTGATGGTCCCCAGGGTAAGGGGGTCCTAAAGGGACCCCTTTTCTTTTTTTAAAGGTTTTCCATGGTGGGTGGTGGTCCCCGGGGCAGCAGAAGGGGCTACAGGGCCCCTGCATTAATCACATTGGCAGAGGCCCCCGGGGCATGGGGTTGCTACAGTCCTCCTGCATTAATCAGCTTTATCGCCCAGGGGGGTAGTGGTCCCCGGGGCATGGGGGGGACAGAGGACAACCACTTAAATTACATTTATCACTCCGGGGAGGTGGTGGTCCCCAGGGCAGTGGGAGGGGGCTGGCCACCCCCACCCTGCATATTCAAGGCTCAGCTCTGGGGAGGTGACGGTCCCCAGGGCTGCAGGAGGTGGCATGCGGAGCCCGCACATCAATTATAAGTTCCAGGGAGGTGGAGGTCCCCAGTACAGCAGGAGGGGGCCAGGATCCCCCCCACATTTGTAAACAAATGCTCCTGGGACTTTATTATTTTTTTGATTTTATGGTGGATCCGCAGATCCGGTCATAAAATAAAAAAAGAAATGCTTTTTAGCCCTGGCAGGGTCTCCCAGGGACCCCAGCATCAGGGCTAAGGGGTTCAGGGTGACACTACCCTAACCTTTTGTCTTTTTTTGACAGTTTTTTCTGGGGCTCAGCTGAAGTTAGTGCCAAGATGGCTGCCAAGACTTTCTTGTTGATGTGTTGCAGCCAATCAGATATCAGCAAGGGGACAATTGGATCCGCAGAGGATCCACATCCCCATATATATATTATTTTTTGGCCTTAAATTACTCCGAAATTAGTAAATGGATTTACACCAAATCACAAAAAGCGTGATCTGCACAACAAAATCTACCTTCATGCCAAATCTGGTGTAATCCCGTTCAGTGGTTTGGGCTGTAGGCAAGTCTAAAGGTCCAATGGAAAAAATGAATAGGGAAAATGCATTTTGGGACCCCCCATTTTCTTGGCCCCTGCTTGACAGATCACCTCAAAACTTTCAAGACAGAAGCTGAACTTAGCAAAGTATAGGTTTAGAAAACTTTGTGAAGATTTGTCAACCTTTGCCAAAGTTATAGGCAAAAGAAAAATGCCCCTTCTATAGAAATTGTGTCCTAACTATAAATACCTAGTGGCGACCACTACTAGGTAATGTGGTAACCAAATCGAGGTTGCTCCATCGCTAACGCTCCAACACCACTTTCATACTCCAAGAAGAGGCAGCAACTTGTTACAGGATCGTATCTGTAATTCATTAGTTTATTGGTACACAGCCATTGACAATGCATTTCGTCCGGATGCCCAACCATGCGCACAATACAAGTGCCATTTTGAATCATAGTTTTGAAGTGAGCCGTACAAGCATAGTATACTTATAAACTGTACTGTGATGATTGCTTGCGATAATGACTGACATTAACATCAATTAAAATCAAAGGGAACTGTGATTGAAAACATAATAAATAAACCACTAAAATATAAAGCCACATGTTTTGATGTTTTCTTACATTTCACGTGAATAAGGGCTAAAAAAACAATTATTTACAAACCATAAAAAGGGAACATAAACAATAGAGGAAGACCCTTTAAAGAAACAATGTGAATCTTTGTAAAACTAAATACATTCATAATCAGTAATCTCACCGTGACTTCATATCGCTGGCACATGTTCGATCATCCAGTGTTCAACCTGTAGATATTCATGATTGTGTGTTTAAAGCCTGTTTCCCTGCATGCGAGTCAGAATGTATCATGTACCCCAATATAATTATTATTCCTTGGGCCACTTAATTTAAATCTACGGTTCACGTAATGGAGTTCTGCCCAAACGGGCTACTGGCTCACGCCCAATTATGTGGTACTCACTGTCTATTAACAAATTGTGCAAAATGCATTGACCCAGCATCATTTATCTGCATGTGTGTCAGCAAGTCCTAGACAACAGAATACTTTTGAGCCCCCTAGTTAACACCATGGCTGAACAATCGTGTGAAAGTTCTGCACATGTGGGCTGTAACAATGTACATATCCACAAACAACAATTATATAGAGAGAAAATTGAAGAGAAAGCAAAATTGTGAATGTGAAACAAAGCATAAAAAGAATGCAATACAGCTGCTCTCACAAAATTCTAATGATTCTGCATAAGGAAATGCTCCAAGGTTGGAAAGTTGGGAGAAATAAAGATGTACTAAAGATGTACACAGAGTTCTCCTTCAGTATTAAACCCCAAAGAAATTTGGGTTATCAGATTTAAAAAGTGTTGTGACTCCAGACTTTGGCCCTCATTACGACCTTGGCGGTATAAGGCGCTTACCGCCGTGCAGAAGACTGCCAATACACCGCCGCGGCCGCGGTAGACCGCCACAGCTATTATGACACACATCTCGGAATCCGCCGAAATTCAGACACCAACACAACACCGCCACACCAAAGGTCAGCGATAAACATGCGGAAACAAATCCTCCACCTCCACGCCAACAGAAACACGCCCATGCTATTACGACCCACGAATCCACGCGGCGGTCTTTCAAACGCGGTATTCCACTGGCGGTACACACCGCCGCGCTCAAAATACACACACATCTCCAAAACACCGCCACAGTGGACAATTCCAAATACACACACCTGATACACATACAAACAACACTCCCACACATCGAATACAATATAAAACACACACCCACATCACACACAAACCCCTACGACCACTATTACAGAGAGAAGGCCAGAGAGAGACAGCACAGAATAGAGAACCCCATCACACAGAGGCACACTACACCATCACCCACACAACACCCACGCACAAAACGCCACATACCACAACACTCACCACACTCATCAACACATACACCACCCCACACATCACACACACCACCCCACGGCACGCCAAATACACCCCCGCTTCTCCGAGAAGGAGCTCAGGGTCATGGTCGAGGAAATCATCCGGGTAGAGCCACAGCTATTTGGCTCACAGGTACAGCACACATCAATAGCCAGGAAGATGGAGCTATAGCAAAGAATAGTCGACAGGGTCAACGCTATGGGACAGCACCCAAGAAATAGGGAGGACATCAGGAAGAGGTGGAACGACCTACGTGGGAAGGTGCGTTCAACGGTATCCAGGCACCACATCGCGGTACAGCGGACTGGCAGCGGACCACCACCTCCTCCCCCACAACTAACAACATGGGAGGAGCAAGTCTTGCCCATCTTGCATCCTGAGGGCCTCGCAGGAGTCGTTGGAGGAACGGACACTGGTAAGTAAAATTTCAACTATCATATCCCCCACCCTACCTGCATGCTATCACACCCCCCCACCCTCACACCCTCCCCTATCACTCCAAATCCTCACCTATCTACCCATGACACCAACCACCCATCCCAACCCCCAAACCTGCATGACATAACTAAGCATGGATACACATCACTAAAGCATGCCCACTGCACAGACCCACAACACCCCCCAACTATCACCACACAAGCCCCCACACAGGAATGCCTGCACTGGGGTACACGCACACCCAAACATTGCACATCATGAAACACACACATGCAATAATCATGTACTCATACCCCCGCAGGAACCCGAAGGAACGTCACCGTGACAGAGGGAGGACAGGCCAAAGAACCTACTCTCAACGAGGCCCTATCCTCCATAATGGGAGCATACCAGCACTCCCAGGAGACAATGGCAATGGTACTGGGCAAGTTGCAGGAGACCCTGCATCTGCAGGAGGAACAGTATTTGGGGTTCAGGGAGGAGCTCAGGACCATCGGCTCCGCCCTGGGCACCATTGCAGGGGTGCTGACGGACATTCAAAAGACCTTGAGGGACACCGTGGCACTCCAAGGGGCCCCTGACACTAGCCACGACGACGAAATGCCCACCACCTCCGCCGGCGCTAGTGGACAGGAGGCACTGCCACAGGACCAACACACCAGCACCCCATCCCCTGCAGACGGACCACCACCACGCAAGCGGGCCCTGAGATCCAGGAACAGGACAGAGCAAGATGGCAAGACCCCCGCCAGGAAATAAGACCACCCTGATCGTCCTCCCACTGTCCCACTTTGTTACCCTGTCCAAATCGGAACTGCCCCAGCTCCACTTCCAATGGCTAGATGTGCAATGTACCTGTGAGACTAATAGACTGGACTCTGCCATGGACATTCCTCCACCATCACCCATCACCATTTCACAACCCCCCTTCATTGTTATGCACTTAAATAAACACCCTTGAAACACTAATGAAACTGGAGTCAGTCAATGATTGTGAACTTTGTATTGTCAATTACAGTGTTAAAAAAGGTTACCCATTGGAAGGCCAACATACCAATGTCACACATCACAAGCCTTTCAAGGGTGCAAGCTGTTGACACGTAGGTTACCACAATAGTGAAACTGAAATGGAAGGGGACAACTCAATTAACAAATAGGGAGTGAAATGTAGGTACAGGACAGAGGTTAATAATATGTGAAACATGAAAATGTACTCACCTATGTCTCACTGGATATATTGCTGTATGACTGACTCCCTGTTGTCGTTTTCATCTTCATCAGCTTCCTCCTCATCACTGTCCACAGGCTCCCCAGGCTCCCCCACTGCAACAACACCGTCATCTGGATCATCCTCCTGCAGAAAAGGCACCTGGTGTCGCAATGCCAAGTTATGGAGCATGGAGCAGGCGATGATGATGTCGCACACCTTCTTCGGTGAGTAGAATAGGGATCCACCTGTCATATGGAGGCACCTGAACCTGGCCTTCAGGAGGCCGAAGGTGCGTTCGATCACCCTCCTAGTCCGCCCATGGGCATCACTGTACCGTTCCTCTGCCCTGGTCCTGGGATTCCTCACTGGGGTCAATAGCCACGAAAGGTTGGGGTAACCAGAGTCCTCCAATAGCCATACACGGTGCCTCTGGAGTTCACCCATCATATCAGGGATGCTGCTATTCCGCAGGATATAGGCGTCATGCACAGAGCCAGGGAATATATCATTTACCTGCAAGATGTACTGGTCTGCCAAACAGACCATCTGGACATTCATGGAATGATAACTCTTCCTGTTCCTGTACACCTGTTCATTCCTGCGGGGGGGACCAGAGCTACATGGGTCCCATCAATGGCACCTATGACGTTGGGGATATGTCCAAGGGCATAGAAATACCCTTTCACTGTAGGCAAATCTTCCACCTCAGGGAAAATGATGTATCTCCTTACGTGTTTCAGCAGGGCAGACAACACTCTGGACAAGACGTTGGAAAACATAGGCTGGGACATCCCTGATGCCATGGCCACTGTTGTCTGAAATGACCCACTTGCAAGGAAATGCAGCACTGACAGCACCTGCACGTCAGGGGGGATTCCAGTCGGATGGCGGATTGGTGACATCAGGTCTGGCTCCAACTGGGTACATAGTTCCTGGATTGTGGCACGGTCAAACCGGTAGGTCACGATCAAATGTCTCTCTTCCATTGTCAACAGGTCCACCAGCGGTCGGTACACCGGCGGATTCCGCCATCTTCCAATATGTCCCAACTGATGGTGCCTAAGAAGGACAACAGCAAAGAAACTATTAGCATTCCTCCAGGTATGTACCCACAGTCACACACAAGACTACAACAGGCAATTAACCCATCCGGGAAAGGTTTTGAGTGTACGCCTCGGTATGTGTGACGCAATAGTAATTGAAGCCATGTGGGCCCCTGAAATGGCGGCTGCCTGACCTCTAAACTGGGACAATGGGATTCTGGGGTAACTGCGCTGGCGTTGCACCCCGTCGCGATAGGCGGTCGTAGAGCACGACGCAATGCTGCATTGGTTAACATCAGACCCTATGGATCCCAGGAGCCAATGAACAGGTGCGCTGGCTGTGATGATGCGCCCCACCGCGGACGTCACCACCATTTTCTATCTCTTCAATCACTAGATACCTGACCTTCGACAGGAGAGGACCTACACTGCTAGTGATGCTGTGACCTCGGTCTGGAAGCGACGATGGCTGCTGCGTCTGGGGAAAAGGCCCCTGCCTTCACTGCACAGGAGTTGGAGAAACTTGTGGATGGGGTCCTCCCCCAGTACACGCTACTCTACGGTCCTCCAGTCCAACAGGTTAGTACACAGGGAGCACGTTGTATGGGCTAGGCTTGGGTGGAGAGGGCTGGGTGGATGAGGGAAGGGGGCAGAGTACATAGAACAGTTATGGATGGGGATGAATGGGCCACAGGGATAGAGTTGGGAGGGTGCCAATCACAACGACGGTGCAGTAGGTAATGACTGTCCTCTTTCCTTGTGCATGTCATGTAGGTCAGCGCCCACCAGAAGAGGGACCTTTGGCGTGCCATCGCCAAGGAATCCGGACCCTGGGGGCCCACCAGAGGCACCCACTGCTGTAAGAGATGTAAGAGATGGGAGGACATTCGCCGCTGCAGCAAGAAGACGGTGGAGGCTCAGCTGGGGATGGCCTCCCAACGTGGGAGGGGTGCCCGTCGCACCATGACCCCACTGATGTTCCGGATCCTGCCGGTGGCCTACCCGGAGTTGGATGGGCGCTCAAGGACATCACAGCAGACACAAGGGGGTGAGTACTACCTCATCATATGGACTTTGCGTGCAGTGGAGGTGTCTGGGTGGGGGTGGTGGGTTGTGGGTGTCCCTAGGCCAGGGCGAGTTAGGTAGGCAAGGCCCCTCCATTATGTAGGCCATGTAGCACTCTACCCCAGCTCAAAACAGAGGGAAGTTGATGTATAGTTGCCCCTTTGCCATCCATGTGGGCAGATTACTACCATTGCCATGTAGGCCATATCCCAGAAATAGCATGTGCAGAGGTCAGGAGCACGGCGTAATGCATGGGGCTGCTGCGTCTGTCTTGTCCGCCAACAGTAGCGGTATGCCATGCACTAAAACTTTCTTTCTTCTGTCTCCCCCATTTTCCTGCTCTCCCTGTCCTTTTGTACATCAGCATCAACAGGCAGAGGTACAGTGGCACCGGAGCACGAGGGAGCTGCATCCCACATGGCCATGGAGGGCCACACCACAGACTCTGAATGCACCAGTGGGACGGAGGGCGAGGGGAGCTTCACGTCGGGCACCAGATCACCAACCAGCGACACAGACTCGTCCGCCGATGGGAGCTCCCCTGTGGTGGCGGCACCATCTGTGCGCCCCACTTCTACAGGCACAGCCGCCACCTCCCCTACCAGCACCGCCCTCCCAGCAGCCCCTCAGCGTTCGCCCCATGCCCGCTCACCCAGGAGGGTGGGCATCACCTTCGCCCCAGGCACCTCAGGCCCTGCCCCAGTCACCCCAGCTGCCCTCAGTGAGGAGGCCATTGACCTCCTCAGGTCACTCACTGTTGGGCAGTCTACCATTGTGAATGCCATCCAGGGTGTAGAACGAGAGTTGAAACACGGTAATGCATTCCTGGAAGGCATTCATTCTGGTCAGGCTGTCCTTCAGCGAACCCTGCAATCTCTGGCTTCAGCACTGATGGCAGCCATTGTCCCTGTGTCCAGCCTCCCCCCTCCAACTACCTCCACCCAGACCCAATCCCCTGTACCCCAGCCCATCCCAAGCACACCTACAGACCAGCATGCACACAAGTCAACACCCACAAGTAGCTCAAGCAAACATAGGCACCACACACACCACAGGCACTCACACAAGCATCACACCCATACAGACACAGCAACATCCACTGTCTCCACTGTGTCCCCTCCTCCTCTTCTCCCTCCTCCCTCCCAGTGTCGTCTACACACACACCTGCATGCACCACATCTACAGGCACTAGGACTCGCACAAGAACACCCAGCACCACAAGCCGCTCACCTGCACTCACCACCTCCACTGCCATTTACACGTCCCCTGTGTCCTCTCCCAGTGTGTCTGTGATGCCCCCTCCCAAAGTACCCAAACGCCGGCACTCACTCACCCAACATCCATCCACC
This sequence comes from Pleurodeles waltl, assembly GCF_031143425.1. Lineage (NCBI taxonomy): Eukaryota > Metazoa > Chordata > Amphibia > Caudata > Salamandridae > Pleurodeles > Pleurodeles waltl. The sequence continues at coordinate 518,906,278 of NC_090450.1, read as the reverse complement.
TCACAACAGCCTCCAGTACCTGCACCTGCACCCAAAACACCTAAAGTGACACCTCCTACAACCACCTCCTCTACCTCTACTCCCAGACCCCCTCCAACTGCCCATCCCAGTGTCCGTCAGAAACTGTCCCTCTGTCAAATTGACCTGTTTGCCCCCACCCTCCCTCCAGTTCATCAGTCCTGTCGTAGCGCCTCAGCCAAAAAGCCTCCAGTACCAGTGGTGCGTGTTCCAGGTTTTTAGAGTGCACCGTCCACCAGGGCAGGCAGTAGGACCCAGAGCCAAGGCACAGGCAGCCCACCCCCTGTAAAGGCTCCAAAATTGGAGAGTGGACGAGGGGACTGTGTCAAGACTCCTGGTGGGACAACAAGTGAAATGGGATCGAAGGTGATTGGTGAGTCAGCTGTAACTCCAAAGAAGGTGGGGAAGGTTCCGAGGAAGTCTGCCCAGCCTGTTGTGAGTGTCACGGCGGAGAAGTGCGCCATCATTTCCGGCGGTCCAGACACAACCGCCAGCACCGTCGTTACTGGTCCAGAGACCACCGCCAGAGTCATTGCCCAGGAGGGCCCAAGTATCGTTACTGGTCAGGAGACCACCGCCAGAGTCAGTGCCCAGGAGGGCCCAAGCATCGTTACTGGTCAGGAGACCACCGCCAGAGTCAGTGCCCAGGAGGGCCCAAGTATCGTTACTGGTCAGGAGACCACCGCCAGAGTCAGTGCCCAGGAGGGCCCAAGTATCGTTACTGGTCAGGAGACCACAGCCAGAGTCAGTGCCAGGGGGGCCCAATTATCGTTACTGGTCAGAGACCACTGCCAGAGTCAGTGCCAGGGGGGCCCAAGATCGTTACTAGTCAGGAGACCACCGCCAGAGTCAGTGCCCAGGAGGGCCCAAGTATTGTTACTGGTCAGGAGACCACCGCCAGAGTCAGTGCCCAGGAGGGCCCAAGTATCGTTACTGGTCAGGAGACCACCGCCAGAGTCAGTGCCCAGGAGGGACCAGGATCCCACAGCCCTGCTGGGCGATGATGGAACATCATGCCACACCCCAATGTCCAGTGTGGAGTTCGTCATGCCACACCCCAATGTCCAGTGTGGAGTTCGTCATGCCACACCCCAATGTCCAGTGTGGAGTTCGTCATGCCACACCCCAATTTCCAGTGTGGAGTTCGTCATGCCACACCCCAATGTCCAGTGTGGAGTTCGTCATGCCACACACCAATGTCAGTATCTGAACCGCCATCTCAGGCTACTGCTGAACAGTCCATAGCCAGCCATGGCAAAGCACAGCTGAACAAGGCCAAGACCGCCATGGTGAAGAGCGCTGATCAGAGCAAACACTGTGTGGGTATGAATAGGCCGCCACATCAGGCATCCTTCTCCCATGTGCAGCTGGGACAGTGACAGGACAGGAACTTTCACGGGGAGACTCATCCAGTCTGGCCACCAGTCCCACCCAGTACCAGTTGAGAACTGCATCTACTTGCGTCAATGTGGCTTTGCACTCCCCAGGATGGTCCAGTGGGCAACCCACCCACTGTAGAGACTTGTGAGACTGTGGCTTTGCACTCCCCAGGATGGTACAGTGGGCAACCCACCCACTGTAGAGACTTGAGAGACTGTGGCTTTGCACTCCCCAGGATGGCACAGTGGGCAAACCAACCACTGTAGAGACTTGAGAGACTGTGGCTTTGCACTCCCCAGGATGGCACAGTGGGAAAACCACCCACTGTAGAGACTTGAGAGACTGTGGCTTTGCACTCCCCAGGATGTAACAGTGGGCAACCCACCCACTGTAGAAACTTGAGATACTGTGGCTTTGCACTCCCCAAGATACATCAATGGGCATGGAGCCCCGTCGTGGATCTGGCTTTGCAGTCATGTGGCTGAGGTGCCCCACTTTCCCTCCCCCCTGAGGTGCCTGTAGTGTTTCAATCTGATGCCCCGGCAGTGTTCTCTCGGATTTTGGTCAGGTATCTATTGTGGGCCTCGCCCATGCATTTTTGGACTGTTGGTGCACGGACATTGTTGTGTACATATCTGCACTACTTCTTGTATTGTATATATAAATATGACAGATTTCGAGATATGATTCAGTATATTTTTATATGACATGTATATTGGCACATTACAATATTTGAACGGATCTCGCTTTGTCTTTGCATTCTTCCAGGGGGATTGTGGGTTGTTAATGTGATATTTTTGACTGCATTGGTGTGTATGTTGTACTATGCGAGGGTGGGGGTGTTTGGTGTGTGTCCCCCTAACTTTTGCCTCCCCCCTCCCCCGTGTCGTAGATGCAGTACTCACCGGTATGTTCTGCGCCTACGTCGCTGTTGTTCGTACAGGAGCAGAAAGACAAGGGCAGGGAGTATTTGGAGTTCCGGCTCCATGGAGTCGTCGTTCCTCGTGGAGTGTGTTGAGGTGAGCGTTTTCCCATAGAAAAGGCTGTTTCCGCCGTGTTTTTATCCACGGTGAATCCGCCCCGGAAAAGGTGGCGGATTGGTGTGTTGTAATAGTGTGGGCGGTACTTTGGCTCCCGCCTGTCTGTTGGCGGTGACCGCCACGCTGTTTGTCTGTACCGCCGTGGCGGGCGAAGTGTTAAAGTGGCTGTCTTTGTTGGCGGTTACCGCCAGGGTCGTAATTCCATTTTTTTGTCCGCCGGCCTGTTTGCGGTATTAACCCACCTTTTACACCGTCCGCCAGGGTTGTAATGACCCCCTTAATTTTTGTTCCCTATTCCCTCCTCTATTACTATTATGAACTTCCTCGAAGTGCCTGGCCATTGGAAAACTTTGACATTTGCTCTTTATAGTTATCTCATGCTGGAGAATCCTTTAAAGATTTGCAAAATTGTACTCCTTACATATAGTTTCGGACAAGAGCACTTGTAGCATATACGATAAAGTCACTTTTGCAGTGAATAGCACTGCACATTTTGAATGGAGTACTGGACAATAGCAATATATATTACCTACTGGCAATAGCCAGCAGGAAGTTATAGTTAGGACTAACTTTTCCCATAGATGGAGCAGTTTTTTTGCTAATAACTTTGGTTTCGTTTGATGAATCTTCACAAAATTTTCAAACCTAGAACATAAGTTATTTTGGCTGCTGTCTGGAAGCTTTCAAGGTGATTCATCAAGTGGGGGCTGAGAAAACAGTGGGGGGCCCAAAATACTTATTCCCCTTTCTATATCTATTGGGATTTTGCGATAATTAGACACGGCTACAACGAGAACCACTGAACAGAGACAGACCAAATTTGGCAGGAAGATAAATCTTAGTCCGCAGATCAAAGTTTTTGTGATTTGGTGCACATTTATTCAGTAGTTTTGAAGTTCTTAAAGTGAAAAATTATAGATATCTAGGGATGTGGATCCACCCACTGGGGATCCGGGGTCTCGGGGGGAAAAGCAAGACCCTTATTGGCAGGCCACAACCTGAAAAGAAAGTTGCAGCCACCATTTTGTTTGTTGCTTGGCCTTGGAGAGGTGAAAATCAATTATGAAAACACATAAGAGTCAGGATGGACCCTGGGAGACCACCTCATGAGCAACAAATTGCCCCAATCTTTTTGGGAGCTGGTCCTTGTATCCGTAGATCCTCCACGGTACTCACAGTAGCCCCCAGTGTAACTTTGTAAAAAATCCATGAACCTAAAGCCCAATTAAAAAAATACACACACTCACACACCAACAGTTAATGCACAGCATTAGGTTGGGTGCCTGTGGGGTGGTTGGACCTCTGCAACCCCCACTGTACACGGCGGTAGTAATATTAAAGTACAGTAATTATATATTACTTTATTTTAAAAACCCATACAAATGCAATGAAAAAGTCAAACGTTACAGGGTTCGTTATAATTAGGTTTACGTTGTACCCACACAAAACCATAGAAATTCAGCAGTTATAGTTATACTTCAAGTAACTTTAGGCTACAAGCTATAGTTTCTTAACATAAGTATAACTATTTTATATATATCTATATATATATCAGTATCTATCTATCAATATAGACGTATATCCAAAAACATTACCTACTGGCAGTCGCCAGTAGGCAGTTATAGTTAGGACCTATTATCCATAGAAAAAGCATTTTTTGTTTTGCCAAAAACTGTGGTGCCGTTTGATGAATCTTCACAAAATATTCAAAATAAGTACACCACTCAGTTTAGCTGCTGTCTTGAAAGTTTCGGGGTGATGTGAAGCTGATGGCTGAGAAAAATGGTGGGGGTCCCAAAATGTGATTTCTCCTTGCATTTTCCCATAGTTTCTTTAGACACCAATATAGCCTGAACCGCTGATTGGAATTACACCAAATTTGGCAGGAAGCTAGAGCTTGGGTGTGCAGATCATGCTTTTTTTGTTATCCAGTGTAAATATGTTTAGTAGGTTTGGAGTTATCAAAGGATACGTTTGTTTATCTGGGCAGGAAGTGTTGGCAGCTATCATGAGACCAATATACATGATAGCAGCCCCACTGAAATGCATTGTAGTGAATGGCAGTTTTTGAGGGTCACAAAAAGGGGAATGCATAAAGGGTGATAACAGATTTTAGTTACGATATAAATCATATTATGATTATAAATCATATATGATCATTTTAGGAATTGTTGTATGTTCCAAGGTGATTTTACCCTGTAAACAATTCTGTTGGGATTTCATGAATCATGTTTCAGAGAAAACTGTTTTCTCATGAGTTTCCTATTGAGGTGTTGGAAGGTGCTCAAGAAGCTAAAATGAGAGCATATTTTCTTTAAATTCACACTCTTTCTCAGTCATATGACAATGAAGTCTGACATTCTCAGTAAAACATCTACTTCCAACAGAAGCAGACTGTCATTTGGTTCCCGTGTGCTCTAAAGCAGCCTACCAGAGTGTTCTAAAGAACAACCAGAGCTCTAAGAGTCTTACTTATGACAAATGCGTGGCACATCTGAAACCAGCTTGAAAGAATCAAACTGGTAAAACTTAGAACTTTAAATTTGTAAAGGAACAACATGAGGGGACTCATTTTGTCATAGGAATTATGGTTAGTGCTGTAGAAAGAAAGATTAGGACATGTTTTAAGTGAGTTCTCAAATATTGCCTTCTATTTCATTAAAACATTCTGACATGCAGAGTGAAACATACACTTTCAATACCAGCAGCAGACTGCCAGTTAACTCCCTGGTGACCAGCAACTTTACTACAGTGTCCTAAAGAGCAACTAAAGTGCTAACACTCTGCATTTATGCTACAAGTGTGGCACATCTGAATAACATCTTGATGGAATCAAAATGAAATACTGAATGCATTTTCTACTGAGAATACTGCAGTAAATGAGGAAATTATGGAGTTTCACAATAAATAACTCTCCCAAGATGGCCATCAGAGAAAAAAGAGCCCCGATGTAGGACAAATAACACCCTAATGTAGCCCAAGTATAGCTCAATGACAGAAGTGTGCAAAACACTATGGGCCTGATTTCGATGTTGGTGGAGGCAATTACTCTGTCCCACACGTGACGGATATCTTGTCAGCCGTTTTGCAAGTTCCATAGGCTATAATGAAACTTGTAATACGGCGGGTAGGATATCCGTCACATTTGGGACGGAGTAATCCCCTCCGCTAAACTCGTAATGAGGCCCTTAATTTTTTTGATTTTCTTTGCAGTTTTATATAGAGCAGACTTGACCTGAAGGTACTGGAGTGCTTTATACGAGCATCAAATATTTTACACAAGGACTCACTCGTTTTGGTTTTAGGTATGGGTATACTAAGTGATTGGTCCAGAATCACAGGATGTGGAGCTGACGCCAAAACTCAAACCTGATTCCCCTGTTGCAAAGTCTGCAGCTCTGGCAGTAACGTCCCCTAAGTGTAACATATGAGCAAGTGAGCAATTGGATGAAAAAACATAAAGATATCAGATAGTTTAAAAGTGCTTTGTCGCTATTTGAGAACTCAGAAAATAGGTCCTCATTTTTGTGTTTTAGAGCACTAACCATAATTTCTTTGGAAATAAGACCCTCTCATTTTTATAATTTCTACAGGAAATGCTTTAGATCTTATAGTTTTGATTACATCAAGATGTCTTCAAGTGTGCCACACTTTTGTAATAAATATAGAATGTTAGCAATCTAATTGCTCATTAGAATACTGTGGGGAGCAGACCTGCAAACTTCACCAGAAACCTCACAGTGTGAGGAGGTGGCGGGGCCTTGAAGGTTGCTTGTCCTTGTGCCGAGAAGCACCTAAGAGGCACTATGACCCCAACCTGGCTCTAAACCCCTTCCACATAAAAGAAAGCTTGCTGAGGCTGCTTCCAATGTCCTGGGATTTTTTCACATCCATTAATGGACATCAGTAGTTAAAAGCTTCTGAAAACAAGTTGAAAACTACTGCTTACAGTGGTTTTCAGCTCATTTTCCCTGCCACCATGTGATATTGGCTACTCACTGGGAGACCATGTGAGGGGAACCAATATTGTGTATCACACGGGATCACAGTGTGAGTTGGCAGGTCTGGGGGAGGCAGATCTTTGAGGCACAGACTCGGATAATTGAAGGCAGGTAACATGTCGCAAGGGGAACAAGTTGACCACAATGGGCCAGTGGGAGGGGCAGTGGCAGCACAACAGACCGTGGAGGGAAAGGGAAAGGGGGCAGAGACAACAGTCCAACCATGCAGAACAGGCAGGAGAGGCTGTTGCAGTACAACTATACATGCCAACAGACCCGATTCAGGGAGGAGACTCCTGGTGTTTTTAAGCCCAAAAGGGCTTTATTGTATCTGTCTCCTGCCTAAAATCTCTGCTTTTTCAATGTAAGTCAATGGAGAAAATCGATTCCACAGGTCCTTTTTTTTCAAAATCTCCCTCTTACCAGGTTCAGAATGTTGGCACAGATGTCACATTGGATCACTGAGGCCAAGAGAAATGGGGTAGGGACATGGACTCAGATAAAAGAGGGCAGGAGGGTGATGGGCAGGTTTACCAAACTGACCTTACCGGGCAGGCATCAGGGGTTGTAGCAGCCAAATACACCATACAGGGCAAGCAATACGGCAGTGCAGCACAACAGACCATGGAAATCAATAGTGAGGGAACAGGGCCATGCATAAGGACAACCAGAGGGAAAAGAGGGAAGGGCAGCAAGCTGACCATACCATACAGACAAGAGGGACAATTGCAGCATAATTGACCATTAACGGCAGGAGGGAGGCGGCAGGGGCATGACAATGGGCCAGACAAGGCAAGAGGTAGGGCATAGGGGCCTGCCCATGGAAAATGGAGGGCAAGGGGCAGGGCAGAAGCAGCAAGCTGACCACGTAGGGCAGGCAGGATGGGTAGGATGGGCACTGGATGCACAACACACCATGGAGGGCAGCTGTGAGACTAGAATGGCATATGCACAGGCAAAGGAGGGAAGGTGGGAGGGGGTCAGGGGCAGCAAACTGACCACACTGGGCAGGTAGAAGAGGCTGTGGTAGCACAGAAAACCATGCATGCATGGGGGAGGGCTAGTGGCAGCACAACAGCCATGGTGGGCAAGAAGAGGAGGCAGAGGCATGCACAAAGGACCACGGAGGACAGAAGGGAGGGGTAGGGGACTGGACACAGACAAGAGAGGGCAAAGGAAGTGGCTTCACCACAGACCACAATAGGCAGGCAGGAGGAGCAGTTGCAGTACAACAGAGCAAGGAGGGCAGAAGGGAGTGGCAGCAATATGGACCTTAAAGGACAGGAGGGAGGAGATAGGGGCATGGACCTCAGATAGGCAGGGTGGAGGTGGCAGGGACAGGCAGCAGCCATCTCACAATTGAAGAAAGTGAGAAGGGCAGTGGCAGCTCCAAGGAATACCCAGAGTAGATAGAAGGGGCAGTGGCAAGTCCATGGAACATGGTAGGCAAGTAAGAGGGAGCAGGGGCATGCACACAGACATCAGAGGGTCGGGGAAGGAGGGTAGGGGCAGCAAGCTAAGCATAGAGGTTAAGCAGGAGGGCAATGATAAGGCATAGAATTGGGAAAAAAAGAACAAGAGGAGTGAGCAGGGACTAAAGCTAAATGGAAGGCAGTGGCAGCACATCAGACCATGCCCAACAGGAGGGATGGGGCTGGTGCATTGATTCGGACAACAGAGGGGAGGGAGGAGGTGGATGGGACAGCAAACTAACTGTTCAGGGCATACGGGAAGGGCACACTGGCTGTAATGAGGGAGCAGAGGCATGGACTTGGTGGCAAGGAGGAAGGGGGGGCAGGAGCAACAAGCTTGAGTGGGGCAGCAAAATGCCGGGCCAGGCCCTGCGTCCAACGCCCCCATTGCGCTTTGTGATGGGCATCTTATTTAACATGAAAATAACCCTAGAAATTCACTGAAAAAAAACAAATGTAACAGGGACGTTATAGTTAGGTAAATGTAACTTGTGCCCCTGCAATGCACAGTTTGCTATTCAATAATTTGACTGCTGTTTCATTGATACTTTTTAATGACATTATAAAGTTGTCATCAGTGCTGTAGTATCTGGGGTAATTAGCAGGGCATGGCAAGGGCCTGAGTTAAAGTTACTGTTAGAAATGGGGTCTTTGGTTGGCAGTCTGGTTATCCCCTGTCCAGAGCCTCACTCTAGTCAGGGTAAGTCACACACAATTCAAATTATCCTTTACCCACCCTCTGATAGCTTGGCACTGAGCAGTCAGGCTTAACTTAGAAGGCAATGTGTAAAGTGTTTGTGCAATAAATCATGCAATAACCCTGTAGAACATCACAAAAATATACCACCCAATGTTTAGAAGAATTTATAATATTCATCTGATAAGATGCAGGTCAAAACGATTAGGATGCAATAAGTATATGTTGAAATATCACTGTAAAAATGATATAAAGTGTCTTTAGTCCCTTAAAAAGCAACAGGTATCTCTTGCATGCACAAAGTACCTGGTTTGTGTTCAAATTCTCTGAAAGGGACCGCAGAGGAGGAGATGTATGGAAAACAGAGAGGTGTGCGTCAATCTTTCTGGCGCACACAGGCAATGCATCATTGAGTTTTCATGCAGAGCAGGCTTTGTGTTGATTTCCGGCACGGAGACTGGGTTCCTATTCTGTTGCAGGGTTTTTGGACGCCCCATGGACGATGCGTTGAAATACTGCACTTGCAGGATGAAGTCACAGGGGCTGCGTCGATCTGGTGGGCGATGCGTGGAAATTTCTACCACATGGCTGGCGCTGCATCGATTCCTCTCAGGAAATCGGGCTGCGTTGTTCCGACTCGGCTTTGCGCCAATCCAGTAGGCCTTGCGTTGAAGTTCCAGTCGCAACGCTGGCGCTGCGTGGATCTCCTCCTTGCGAAATCAGGCTGCGTCATTCCGGTTCAGGGTGTGGTGATTGTCTCACCACGATGCAGGCTGTGCATCGTTTCTTGCAGGCTGTGTATCGATTTTCACTGCACAAGGAGTTCTTTTGCAGGAATGAAGTCTTTTTGGTCCCGAGACTTCAGGGAACAGGAGTCAAGCTCTATCCAAGCCCTTGGAGAGCACTTCTCAGCACAGCCAGAGAGCAGCAAGGCAGAAGGGAAACAGCAAGACAGCAGTCCTTCTCAGAAAAGCAGTCAGGTGAGTCCTTTGGGCAGCCAGGCAGTTCTTCTTGGCAGGCTGCAGGTTCAGTTTCAGAGTTTCTTCTCCAGTGACATCTTGTCCAGAAGTGTCTGAGTTGGTAGGGTCAGAGACTCTGCTTAAATACCCGAATGTGCCTTTGAAGTGGGGGAGACTTCAAAGAGTGGCTTAGAAGTGCACAAGGTCCCCTTTCAGTTCCCAGTAGGGGGTGTGGCAGTCATTTTTGTGAGGCCAGGCTACTGTCCTTTGACATGTAAATGTCAGGCCTCCACCCTCCCAGCCCAGGAAGAAACATTCAATATGAAGATGTATGCAAGTGTGGCTGAGCATCCTGTGTTTGGGGTTGTCTGAGTGAATGCACAAGGGAGCTGTCAACTGAACCTAGCCAGACGTGGATTGTAAGGCACAGAAGGATTTAAGTGCAGAGAAATGCTCACTTTCTAAAAGTGGCATTTTTAAAATAGTCATATTAAATCCAACTTCACTAGTTAGCCGGATTTTGTATTACCATTCTGGCCATGCTAAATATGACCTTGTTACTCCTTTCAGGTCAGGAGCTACCACTCAAACAGTATATGAGGGTAGCCCTAATGTTAGCCTATGAAAAGAGTAGGCCTCACAACAGTGTAAAACAAATGTAGGAGTTTTACACTACCAGGACATGAAACTGCACATGTGCAAGTCCTGCCTTTTAGCTACATAGCACCCTGCCCTATGGGTTACCTAGGGCCTACCTTAGGGGTGCCTTATATGTAGAAAAAGGGGAGTTTAAGACTTGGCAAGTACTTTTAAATGCCAAGTCGAATTAGCAGTGAAACTGCACACACAGGCCTTGCAATGGCAGGCCTGAGACATGGTTAAGGAGCTACTTAAGTAGGTGGCACAATCAGTGCTGCAGGCCCACTAGTAGCATTTAATCTACAGGCCCTGGGCACATATAGTGCACGGTACTAGGGACTTATAAGTAAATTAAAAAAGCCTATTGGGTATGATCCAATGTCATCATGTTTTGAGGGAGAGAGTATATGGACCTTAGCACTGGTTAGCAGTGGTAAAGTGCACAGAGTCCTAATACCAGCAAAAACAGTGTCCAAAAAGTGGAGGGAGTCAGGAAAAAGTTAGGGGTCTAACAGTTACCTTAGGGTGCAAATTATAGTTACTTGAAATAACTCTAACTGCTGAATTTCTATGGTTTTGTGCGAGTAAATTCAGAACCTAACTATAACGTTCCTGTAACCTTTGTTTTTTTTAAGTGAATTATTATGGTTTCTTTAATTTTGTTTACTAACTACAACCTCCCTGTAACCTTTGTTTTTTCAGTGAATTTCTATGTTTTTTTTTTTTTTACGTAAAGAAATTTGAATTTTTAGAAGTTAATCCAAGCACCGCCATGCACGGCCTTCGGCTGTGCGCAGCGGGGTTGGTTGCAGCGCCTGGCCTTGTGGCCAACCTGCCATACCCACCCATTCCCAAATCCTGCACAGCTTGCATCCAGGCCGTGCAGTCAACAACCTATAACCACCAAACCCTGGCTTTATTCCATGTGCAGCAGGGGATGGCTGCAGGCCTTGCGATCACCCCTCTATAACTACCCAACCACATGCCACTTATAATGTGAAATGTTCTGGCAAATAGAAAAAAAATATTTGACAACTAAAAAGAGTGAGATCACCTTTCTGTATGTACCTTTAATTTTTTTAAGTTGAAAAACATTTAACTGAAATGACAACTGACTCACCTGGACTGAACCCCTCAACCTTCTAGGGGAGGGTCTGAGACCCTAACCACTAGGCCACAGACAATTCCTTAGTATGTAGTGTCCAGACATCTCTATGACATTAAATCATAATATGGTGATCGGGAAAAAGACGTAAATGTATCCATCACTAGGAATGTTTAACATTCTAAACACAAGTAAATAAACACTCCCATGAGATACCAGGATTTGAATCTTCAACCTCCTGAATGACAGACCAAGAACCTTACCAGTAGGCCAGACTTGACTGTTTTTTACTGTGCATCAAAATGTAACTATATTATTCGTACCAAACATCTTGCTTGTGTGCCGCTTTGCAGTCATTCTACGGAGAGGCCTTTGATGTTGTTATTGCAATGTTCTCTCCATAGAAGTACTTCAAAGCTGCACACAGGCAAGATATTTGCTGACAGCGCAGGACCGCATGAGGAGTCTGAAGGCCTGTGTGGTGCTAGCTGGCTCCCCTTGTCCTGCAGGAGCAAGCATTGCTCCCACAAGAAAGTAGCTGCTTTAAATAGCAGCTCCCTGCTTGCAGGAGCAATGATTTCATCTCTTTCCCTGAACGCATACTGGCGTGCAGGGAAGGAGATGAAAACTCTGCTTTCAATTTTTTATTCAATTTCAGCTTTATTTCGGTAAAACAATACCATAAAAGCATGCCGACACAATTCATACATTTCTAAAAGAAAACAAAGGTAATTTGGTAAAAACAGTAAAACCAGACCCATCATAAGATTAAAGAAAATAAAATCCAGGACTCCCCCAAGGCCATACAGTACAGTTAGATAAAAAAAAAAAGAATAAGCAATTGATCGATTAAAACACTATAGAAATACACAGTACACATCACTTTACAAATCACCATAAGAATATTATAGAATAACCATGAATACAATCTATGTGCACAAAACAAATGGGATTGATATCTGACTGTTAATAGCAACGGCTGTGTACTGGCAAGAAAGTTCACTTGGTCTCTAGAACTATAAGTAAGCACAAATAATAACCATTATGAGAATAGAATTTCGTGCTTCTTTTGTAAGACATTAGTCCCTAGCATACCAAAGTGCCTCTAAGAATCTTGGCAATGTGCCTACCATCATCACATGTGGTCTTGTTTTGCTAGTTTTTAAGAGCTGAGTGAGAATCCCTAATGCCCAACGATTTATTTTTCCCATACATGCCTATATTCGGCTGAAAGCCATAAAAGGCAAACGATCAAGTATTACAAAAGACACATTATTCCAACAACAATTAATATTCATTTAGCTACTAAAAACCGACTGTCTGGATAAAAGCGATTATTAATCTTAAAAGCTATAAATAGAAATCAATTACAGTATTACATTTTTATAAAGCCCTTAGAATTTGCCTCCAGTGCCATCAGGCACTTATTTTGATTTGGTAAAGGAGGACTACTTAAAATAAAATTAATAAATAACTGAATCCTAGAGCCTTAGGCCCACCTTGTCTCTAATAAATGAAATTGCTAGTAAAAACCGGCTTAAACCAAAAACAACATATGGTATCGTACTAGATCTCAAGAATCTTGCTGCTTCATTATAGTTCCTGATTCCAACGTTCCTGCAAATAGGTCGAAGCCATTTCCTCCTTGGTTTATCATAGGCATTGCAGTTTAAAAGGACATGGTCCGTCGTTTCAGGAGTCTCCATATTACACAGCCCACAAATCACCTCTTGTCTTCTCCCATTGAAGGGGCCCCATTTAGAAGTAAAAGCCTTACCCTGGAGAGTCCCATATCGAAGCTTCATAAATAAAACTTTTGCTCGTCTAGGTTGGATAGTATCTATCCATTCCTCAGCATACGGTAATGGTTTAGTATCCAGGAAACTTAAAGTAAGTCTACCTAGATCCTTGCTGTAAAGAGGGCTGTTTAGGGTAAAGTCCCAAAATACTTGTTTTAGTTGATTCTTAGATTGTTTTGTTAGTGTATGTGGTTCATCCCAGTAAAATTTCAGGCCAAGAGTGTAAAAGCATTGTCTTATATAATGGAGCCACGGGAGGGAAATTGCCTTGTCCAAGTCTATAATCTCAATTAGCGCTTGCCTATAATGGATTAATTCAGGGGTAGACCAGAGTCTACACCAGTAAAGCAAGGGCCTCAAGGCTGCCAATTTACCTATTTGTTTCATGTTAATATCATAGGTTAAAGGAATCAGTGGAGTAGATGGAGGGAGACCCAGTACCCCCCTCATAAAATTATTTTCCTGGGTAACCAATGGAGTTAGATTTATAAATCCCCAGAGTTCAGCACCATATAGGGCAGCAACCTGTGCTTTGCACCTATAAATCTCAAATACTGGTGAAACAATACTAGACCTTGAGCATTTGTAATTTTTGCCAATTGCCATGGAGCTATGCGCTAAGGAAATAGCAGCTTTGTTAACACGCGGTGCCCATGACAATTTGGCATCAAGGAGTATCCCTAGATAGTTGAAATTTGTTACTCGTTCCAATGCCTGCCCTCTAATCCGAATGTTTCTCTTGAGTGCTTTATGAGGGTTAACAGTCAGGTATTTGGTCTTGTTTGTATTAATTTCTAATCCCTTCAGGCTGCAATACTCGCTAAATTTATCTAATAGAGTTTGCAAGCCCATGGGAGTTTGGGATAATAGGATGGTATCATCTGCAAAGAGGAGGGCGGGGACAGGATCACCGTTCAATCTTGGTGAGTCATGGTTGCTTTGTTTCAGATAATGAACCAGATCATTAATGTATAGTGAGAAGAGGGTTGGGGCAAGCACACAACCCTGTCTCACCCCCCTCTTAATAGGTATTGGGTCTGTCAACTCACCCTTTGGCCCCCACCGAACCTTTGCAAATGTATTTTCATGTAGTCTCTCTAGCTGGCTCAAGAGGTTCCCTGGCATACCCTGTTTCCCTAGTGCAGCCCATAAGGAGTCTCTTGGCACTAGATCAAAAGCTGCACGCAGATCCACAAATGCGATATAGAGATGCCTTTCGTTAGTCTAGTATATTTCCACATTATCGTCAATAGCCTAAAGGCCTGATCGACTGTGCTTGTCTGCTGTCTAAAGCCAGCTTGGTATATTGTCAGTATGCTGTTTCCATCTATCCAGCTGTTAATCCTATTCAGCAGCTGTCTAGCATATACTTTTTGCGTGACATCTAAGAGGCTAATTGGTCTATAGTTCCCTGGTTCATCCCTGGAACCTTTTTTGAAGACTGGGATTATTTCTGCCCCTTTCCATGTCTCGGGCACAAGACCTCCCCTTGCTATAGCGTTACTTAAAAGATTTAGATAAGGTGCCCAAATTTCTAAACTATGTTTGAACAGATCCCCCGGGATCTTGTCCAAACCGGGGGCTTTCCCCAGCTTGATTGCTTCAATGGCGTTCACCGTCTCCTCCAGGCTAAATTGTAACTCGGGTAAGATGCCCTGAGTAGCTAAGATTTTATGTCTTGAGGGATAGAAATCAGGGCTGGGGGGATCAGAATAAAGGTGTGTGAAATAGTTAACCCATGTATTGGGATCTATATGATGATCAGTAGAAATTATCCCCTCTTTGCTACCATGGGAAACTATTTTCCAGAAGATCCTAGCGTCACTGGTTTTTGCTGCTTCCAGGAGATCTTGCCATTTTTGATCCTCCCAGTTGCTTTGGGCAGTTGCCAGTGTTTTCTTGTAACTGGTCCTTGCCTGTTGTATGGCCAATTGGTTCTTTTGCTTTAGAGCCTCTATCAGCTCTCTTTTCCTCTCCCTACATTTGGTAGTGTACCATGGGCTGCTTGGGGTGATCTGCACCTTCTCCTTTTTGGGCTTGTACCGTGGCTGTTTGGTCAGGAAGGGTCTTAGTGCAATACTCATTGATTGGTGAATGGCCGTGATGGGGATATCAGTAAGTTCATTTTCAACATAAGGCTCTAGGAGATTAGAATATGTATGGTAAATATTTGTCATAGTCTCCAGATTGCCTATTATTGCAGGCCATTTTATATCCCGTCTGTTGTTACTGAGGAAGGGTTGTAACTCCACCTTATTATGTTCTACATATTCCAAATCTAAATCTAGGAGGTGGGCGCTAAGTTCAATTATTAACGGGAAGTGGTCGCTTTCCCTTCTTTTATCTATTTTAAAAGTCACTATTCTTCCCCATGTACTTATACTATGTAAAATATAATCTATTTTCGAGGTAGAGTTGCCTCTCTGGAAGGTATCCAAATTGAGGCCTCCTTCACCCACTCTACCATTACATGCCCTCAGTCCATGTTTTAATGTAAGGCCCATAAGTTGCAATGCAGCCACTGTGCCTGGAACAGTTTTTTCTATTGTTAAATAAGGAATTGCTCTGGCTCGATCTTCTTCTTCTGCTAAATGTTCAAATCCAGTTATGGGTTCATAATTACAATTAAGGTCACCCCCTATCATAATTGTCTCTCCTCCTGGGATCTTTTTAAGCAGGTCGTCTAAACTCTGCTTTCAGCATGAGGGAGCTGTTTGGCAGCTTCCACATGCTGAAAGCAGAGTTATGTTTACTTTTGCCTGGTAAGAGCAGTCAGTTCCCGCTAAGCTAAAGCAAACAGCTACCTCCCGAGGGTGGGCATCTTGGGAGGTAGCTAGAGCTGTCCCCGAGGGTGGCGGTCCCAAAATCCATACATGGCTCCATGAGGGGGACAGTGAGGACCCCCTGCTTGTTTTACATTTTGCCTTAGGGACATGGTGGACCCTGGGGCTGGGGGTCCACGTCTGACTCCTTTCTTATATCTTTTTGTAGCCCCAAGGAGGTGGCGGTCCCTGGACTCCGGGAGATCCATAGGACCCATCTATTATTTATTATTTATTCTGTATGTTGCCCTGGGAAGGTGATGGTGCCCGGTGCGCAGAGGGACACTATATTAACACAGCCCTGGAGAGGAGGAGGTCCAAGGGGCCGCGGGTGGGGGGAGGGTGGCCACCTGCATTCTTTTAGCATATAGCCTCAGAGAGGTGGTGGTCCCCGAGGCCTCAGTAAGCCCTAGGAAGGGGCCCTGTGCACCCTCTCCAATTTTACCAGCAGTGCCCCTAGGGTCTGGCCCACGGGGCAACAATTAAAAGCAATCATGGAAGACCGAAATTGCATTTATTTTTGTAACTTCATGGCGAAGTAGGGTAACAGTACCATGCCCCCTTTTGTATTTTTTTGTATTTTTTTTAGAGTCGGCTGAAGTTGAATCTCAAAATGGCTGCCAACACATCCTGGTTAAAGTGTTGGGATCAATCAGATCTCTGCACGAGATCGGTAGGATTTGTGAAAACTTTGCACCTCTAGATATACAAATTTTGTTTTCGTTTATTCACACGCACAAAATCAGAGAAATTCAGCAGTTATAGTCAAAATTATTTCAAGTAACTATAACTCACGTCCTAAGGTAACTGTAACTCACACCATGCCAAGTCTTTTTTTCAATAATAATTTGAATGCTAATGTTTCATTGATGTTTTTATTGCTTATAAAATTTCTCATGAGTGCTGTAATATCTAGGGTAATTAGCCGCGCATGGCGGCGGCCCCCTTGGACCACCCAGGGCCCCTCGGACTATCTCCTTCCCAGGGCTACAAGAATAAAATAAAGGGGCGGGGGTACATGGTCCCATGGGCAGCAGGGGCCACCACCTCCCTGGTGCTATATTTAAAAAGAATATGGGCCGCGCGTACCAAATTATCTTAAAAAAAAGGAGAGGGGCCATGTGCCCCCCCTCTCCTGGCCATATGTTGACCCATGGGCCACCACCTCCCTGGGTCCAGACCTGCACTGAACAAAAGATGGGTGATGCGTGGCCCTGTTCTGGAGCTATATATGGCCCTGGGCACTGCCACCCCCAGGGCTGGATCCTGTTACTTCCCGAGGTGCCATCCCTCGGAAGGTGGCTGTTTGCTTTTGCTTGGCGGGACGAGGAAAGACTCTGCTTTCAGCAAACAGGGGCTGTGAAAATGCTACCACTTGCTGGAAGCAGAGTTTTCAACTCTTCCCTGTTTGCAGACATATGGGCAGGGAAAGAGATGAAATGATTGCTCCCGCAAACAGAGAGTTGCTATTTGGAAGGGAGCTGGTGGGACCGTGGGGGCCTGAGGCACCCCCTGTCGTCCCCATGAGTCTTTACTGGGTGTACTGGGTGGGGCCAGGGCACCCAGGAACTCGTGGACGGGCTCCGGCGGATGGGGTCCCCGGTGCCAAAATTGCACTCTTGTCACGCACTGCTAACTATCCTAGGTATTACAGCACTCACCACATCTTTTATAACACCATTAATGATGTCACTGTAACATTTGCAGTAACATTATTGATGAGAAAGCTGTGCACGGCGGGGGCACGAGTTGTAGTCACCTTAGGGAACGAGTTATAGTTACTCGAAATAACAGCTGACTTTCTATGATTTGATGTGAGCCTAACTAAAAAGTGCCTGTCACCTTCATTTTTGGAGTGAATTACTATATTTAAAAAAATTATATTTCCTAATTATTATGACCCTGTAACCTTTGGCTTTTTCAGTGAATTTCTGTATTTTTTTAACAGAAAGTAATTTTTATTACTATACGTTAATCCAACCACCTCCCATACCTGCCAAAAACCCTAAAAACACCTTACCACCCAAAACCCCATACCCACCCTAAACTCAAAAAACGCAAAAACCCATACCCACCCTAAACCCTACAAAAATCCCTTGCTGCCCCAAAACTCATACCCACCCTATGCCCTAAAAATACCCTTGCCAACCAAAAACCCATACCCACCCTACAAATTCCCTTGCCACCCAAAAACACAGTCCCACCCTAAACCCTAAAATGTCCCTTGCTTCCCAAAAAAACATACCCACCCTAAAACCATTTTTTTCCTCACCACTCAAAAAACGATACCCACCCTAAATCCTAAAATGATCCTTGCCACTCAAAATCCTATACCCACCCTAAACTCTAACATTATACTTGCCAACCAAAAACCCATTCCCACCCGAAACCATAAAATTACTTTTGCCACCCAAAAGCCCATACCTACCCTAACTTCTAAAATTATCCTTATCACCCAAAAACCCATATCATACCATATTTATTTTTACGTTAAAAAAAGACATAAAAATTCACTGAAACAACTAAAGGATACAGAGATGTTATAGTTAGGAAATATTATTTTAAAAAAGCACAGAAATTCACTTAAAAACCCAAAGGTTACAGGGAGGTTATAGTTAGGTTCTGAATTTACTTGCACAAAACCAGAGAAATTCAACAGTTATAGTTAGAGTTATTTCAAGTAGCTATAACTCGCGGTCTAAGGTAACCATAACTCACGCCCCGCCAGGCACTGCTAACTACCCCCTAAATTACAGCACCCATGACAACCTTTATAATGTCAACAAAAATATCAATGAAACATTAGAAGTCAAATTATTGAAGAAAAAACTGTGCATGTCGAAGGCGCCAGTTATAGTTACCTTAGGCCACTTGAAATAACTCATACATAAACTAACTCAAAACCATACATATACTACACATAGAAACAGTCGCCAAAATAATATATAATACAGTATTTGATAAACACGTTGAAGCAATCATCATTAGTAAATTCAGTGCATGTTTATCAAACACGTTCTTTGCCTGGGTTGAAAGCTTCTGTCCCCTGCCCCAACTGAAGAGGACCATACAACACAGAACAGGCACTGCAGTCTGCAGAAGGGATGAATGTGAGGTCACTGTGAGCCTCCAGTATCCACTTTGCCTCCTGGCAGTAACCATATCAAAAATCTGTGGCGTTTGAGATGCTCATGTCTTCCTGAGGTAACAACTTCAAGAAGCAAATTTTGTGCATACAGAAATAGTTTGTAACTATAACTAAAATGAATTGCGAGCTGTATAGGATGGTTTTCTAACGTCTTGCAACTGCAATGTGTGGAACACATACATAGGCGTCGGCATTGACTTGGTCAAGAGACTCAAAGAGGGCCACACGTATATTGTAAAGGAGGATAAGGTATAACAAAAATGGTATGTCTGCAGTTATAAATTAAGTTAAATGGTCATCCTTTGTTAGCCGCTTCTTGGTATTTTCGCAGTCTCAAGGCATGCACCTGTCCTATGTTTCTCGAGTGACGTTCATGACAAAGTCACCTGTCCCCTGAGATAGGCCCTGCAGCCCTGACTAGTGACATGCTCTTTCAGCTCACAAACACGTCAAGGTCACTCAGACGCCTTCGACTCGCCGTTTCCTCCCTTGGGAATAACTGCTATGCTAGGTTTTGGAATACTGTCATTCACCTAGAAGTGGATTTCTGACCTACACAGTTACATGTTCAGGGTTGTGGCCTTGAAATGACTGTGAAGTTAATAGACGTTAAAGGCAACTCTTACCTGACGTCCGCGAATCTTATTTCGCACACTTCTAAAGCCAGGAGATTATTTCAGTTTGACGGACATGAGTAATTGCTGCATTTCACAATAACTGTGGCACACGTTACGAAAAGGAAAAATGCTGCAGTCCTCTATGAAAACGAACCTGTCCCCTGAAAACGTTGTTTACAATTCAGAACACTTCTAGAATTCTTTCATTTATAAAGGAGAACTTTGCTTGTGGTTACCTTACAGCTATATCTCACAGCGCTATCTATATGCCAGTCTTGGGAGTTCATTTACCTTAACAGTGCTTTCTGGGATCTGTGGACTTGGTTTTATTAATTTGAACCCATTGGATTATCACACTACGGGTTCGAGAAGTTGCAAAGTCGGATGACTTGCAACATTAAAAATATTCTTAAAGCATTGGAGGTTTGGGAAGTGTGAAACTTACAAAGTTTGTAAAAAAAAGGACATTTCTGACCTTTGCTGTGGTAGGGAAATCCACTCAATACTGTTTAGTACTTGTTTGCAGCTTATGTCCCTTCCTCTAAGACCCTGAACAGTTTTAGGCTAAGACCCAGCATCTTGCTAAGTCCCTGTATCCTCTTCGATGACTCACCAGCTGCTCACCGATGCTCTGTACTGCTGCCACCTACCTGCCTACAGCATCTTAACTGTCCACTCCGTGCACCCTGTATCTACCCGGGGTCAGAGTAGGAAAGGTTACACAGTGCCGCAATTTCATAATTTCATGCCACAGGATGTTTACCCTTGGGACATTCTGCAGCAGCAAATAGCCACATCACATGATGTTAGGAAACTTAGACCCATCTTGGCCATTAGGTTCACCTCTACATGATACTTCAAAAACATGATTAGTAAAAGAAGCCCTAAACTGGAAAAAAGTGTGCCCTTGCTACATGGAGGTACATGGTGATCCCACTTTATTTTTATTTGTTTTTAACACTGCCCAAAAGATGAATATCTTGAAGTTTATGATTATTATTGAAAGTCATTTATGCACGATGTTCCACACTATTTAAAACTAAGATTTAGTAAACATATTTGGTTATCTTCCTTGTAATTTATGATTTCTGTTTGAAATCTAATTTTCGAAAATACCTTTCCTAAATGTGTTTTAATATCCTTAATTTGTTAGCACTACTCTCATTTTCAGAAGGCAGTAGACTGACAATTTCAATGGTATAAATTTACTCCAAAGGGCAAGGTTATGGTCATTACAAGCATACAACCATTTGGCAGAAAGTGAGAGCTAAACATGCTAATTTAAGACTGGTCGCTGCCACGGTTTTGGGCTGCCTCTTGTCGTAAATATATAGTTGAAAAACTGGAGAAGCGCTATTTCACCACCATAGCCAGTGGTGAATGAAAATATTACTTACCAGTGATCTTCATTACCAGAAACCTTAGGGCCATCTTTATACTTTTTGACGCAAAACTGCGCTAACGCAGTTTTGGGTCAAAAAAATTAGCGCCGGCTAACGCCATTCTGAAGCGCTATGCGGCGCCGTATTTATTCAATGACGTTAGCCGCCGGCGCTGCCTGGTGTGCGTGAAAAAAAATGACGTACACCAGGCAGCGCCGGCGTAGGGGAATATGGAGCTTGGGCGCCAAAAAATGGGGCAAGTCAGGCTGAGGCAAATTTTTCGCCTCAACCCGATTTGCACCATTATTTTCGACCCCCATTGAAATGACTCCTGTCTTAGCAAAGACAGGAGTCATGCCCCCTTGCCCAATGGCCATGCCTAGGGGACTTCTGTCCCCTGGGCATGGTCATTGGGCATAGTGGCATGTAGGGGGGCACAAATCAGGCCCCCCTATGCCACAAAACAAAATAAAAAAATATACTTACCTGAACTTACCTTAATGTCCCTGGGATGGGTCCCTCCATCCTTGGGTGTCCTCCTGGGGTGGGCAAGGGTGGCAGGGGGTGTCCCTGGGGGCATGGGAGGGCACCTCTGGGCTCCTTCCGAGCCCACAGGTCCCTTAACGCCTGCCTTGTCCAGGCGCTAAAAAACGGCGCAAAAACGGCTGGACGTAAAAAATTTTTACCCGCCCACTCCCAGGCGTGAGTTTTGCACGGGAGTGTAAATACGGCGCACATGCCTCGGAGTCAATTTTTTAGACGGGAACGCCTACCTTGCATATCATTAACACAAAGTAGGTGTCCACGCTAAAAAATGACGCATACTCCATGGACTTTGGCGCTAGACGCGTCTAACGCCAAAGTATAAATATGGAGTTAGTTTTGCGTCGGAATTGCGTCCAAAAAAATGACGCAATTCCGGCGCAAACAGAGTATAAATATGCCCCTTAGTCCTCCCTTTTACAGTCAATACATTATGGGGCTCTCCTCATCCCTGAAAGAACCACCAACTAACTGCAAGTCGTTCTACGGTCTCTATGGATGTAGATGTCACTACCTCACTCATATCCTGTAAAGCCCCTCCTCCACACTTCTTACAAAAGCTTTATAGGGGAATGAGACCCAGAGAGGACTGTGATAGGAAGGGTTAATGTTTCACGTAATGAAGATCACCAGTAATTCATATATTCATTACATCAAAACCCATCCTCCCCATCACACTCAATAAATTATCAGGATAAACACAAGCTTATTCTGCTATTCCTCAGTGAATCAACATTAATAGAACTCCTTGTTCACCAAAAGCGTAATCATGTTATTCAGTCCATAAAAGCTTTCAGAACTATAGAAGCAAAACAGAATTACCTAGTTTCAAGCATTAATAGCTTACAAATGTGTTAATGGGAAAACATGCCGCTGTTGCTGCTGCATATCTCAACTAAGAGAACACCATTAGTCAGCTCAAGTTCCTGTAATACCCCTAGTTGTTTTCGCTTGAGTGAAACTCTAAATGCCTAAAGCAGTCACCCCAAATCTGCCACCAAATTATTCAATAAACACCATCTCAAAATTATTCCAGTGTTTTGAGTCAGCTGTCAAAAGAGATGACTTTCTCGATTCCTTAGAAGAGATATCCACCTCCTCAGAACATCCTAAGTTAGTTAACCCCCTCCTCACAACTGTCAAGCTGACAAATTTAACACTAGTAACATATGAGGGATAACTGGGGAAATCTAATGGGAAGAGGCAATTGTGGAAAATTAATTAGCAACTGACCTGATAACTGCATCAGAGCTGGGAACCATTCCCTTGTCAGCCAAAAGGCAGTACCATCACTCGCTACTCCTGAGTCTTCCAAAGCGCCTTGGGGAAAAGGGGAATGGAAGGAAAGGACTGTAGCAGACTTGCTGGTCATTTTAAGGACATAGCATCCACTGCCCAGGCATGACTCTCCCTCACTTCCATTCAATAATGGTTAGGCAGAGCGTTGGACCGGAAGGCAAAAAGGACTCACCATGGAATACAAAAAGCTATTGCCATTTGTTGGAAAGCCTCCCTTCACAGTTGAATATTCACTGACATCAGAATGTTTCTACTAAGCCTGTCTGCATGATAGTTGTCTTGGCCTGGAATGCACATTGCTACAAGGGAGAGAAGATGAGCTTCTGCCCAGAAGCATATAGTTTGAGCTATCTCCACTAGAGAATTCACTTTTGTTCGATCCAGTCAAAATATGTAGCTCTTGACTACCTGATGGTTCTTTCTCACAACAGCTTTCCCCTGTACCAAAGTGGCTATGGCATGCAATGTTACCTCTATTGCTCTGTCAAGTCCCTCCAGTTCAAGCAACTATTGGACTACAGAGGGATCCAACTGTTCTTCACTTCCTTCTTTTTGCAAGGTTGCGCCCCATCCCAGCTGACTTGCATCTGTAGTCCCCAGCAGCAGAATTTGGAGAGTTAGAGCTACTGCTCCGAGAAGATTCTCCATAATTAGCCACAAAAATACTGTCTTAGGGCCTGATTACGAGATTTGCGGTCGGACAGTCAGATTGCCATGTTGCAGGTCTTGAAAAGACCACCATGCCAGCGGTCCCCCACACCACTGTATTATGAGTTATAGGGGTAGGACTGCCAAGCAAAAAAGGCAGACCACCAGCAGCGCAGCGGCCTAGATTTAAACAGTCCAACCCCCAGTGCTGTCAGCACTGCGGCCAACCACTGAGCACATTACAATCACAAAGTCACCATGGCGGCCCCCTCATGGAGGTCAGCCAATGGTGGTCGGCTACAGCGGCTGGCAGTCAGCAAAGTGAAAGATAACTGCACACTGGCTGAATTCAAAAACAACACAGCTGACACACATTAGCCAAGTGGACACACTTGCAAAGGACACCATAAAACAAATCCCTTCACCGACCGCAATCATTTGCATTTCCACTGGAAGACAAAGAAGCCCGAGCAGCTTCCTTTGTAGAGTACATAGATTGGGCGTCCCTTTCTTCACCATCCCATAGAACACCCTGCACACACTTTTGTCCATTCACACCCTATTGCACATTGTCTGTTAAGTAAGTCCCTGTCAAACATTTTTTTCCACCATGTCACATGTAAAAAATCTCAGTTTTTCTCTTGAGGAGTTAAGAGTCATGGTGGATGAAATCATAAAAGTAGAGCCACAATTGTTTAGGAGAACAAGTCCAGCATACTCCTCTCATCCGGAAAACTGAAATGTGGGACAGGATCATCGACAAAGTGAATGCTGTAGTCACTACGCTGCGCACAAAGGAGGACATTAGGAAGAGATGGAACGACATCAGGGGCAAGCTCCATTCCTTCAATCAAACATAATACTTGTAAAGCATGACTAGTCACCGGCTAGGGTCACAAGGCACAGTAAATGAGAGGTCTTTGATGAACGGAGGGGATCAGGTGAAGAGCCAAGTTTTGAGGTCCTTTCTGAATAGCGATAGAGTGGGAGATCTTCTGAGGTGGATGGGAAGGGAGTTCCAGGTCGTGGTGGTGTTGTAGGAGAAGGATCTTCCTCCTGCTGAGGCCTTCCAGACGCATGGGAGAGCGTCAAGTGCGAGGTTGGTGGAGCAGAGCTGTCTGGTGGGCGTGTAGAAGTAGAGTCTTTGGTTGAGGTATTCTGGTCCGGTGTTGTGGAGGGCTTTGTATGCGTGCGTGAGAAGCTTGAACATGATTCTCTTGTCTGCTGGGAGCCAGCGCAGGACTCTCAGTAGAGCGGAGGTGTGGCTGTGTTTGGGGGTGTTCATGATGAGACGAGCAGAGGCGTTTTGGATGTACCTTGGTGGTGGTCCAGCGTAGAGTACGTTGCTGTAGTCCAGGCGGCTGCAGATGAGGGCCTAAGTGACTGTTCTTTTGGATTCGGCTGGGATCCATGTGGAAATCTTCTGGAGCATGCGCATGGTGTTGAAGCACGCAGAGGAGACTGCGCTGACTTGACGGTTCATCAAGAGTGCTGAGTCCAGGATGAAACTGAGGTTGCGGGCGTGGTCATGGGAGCTGGAGCTGGAGCGCTTCCGAGGGCAGTGGGCCACCAGGAGATGTCCCAGGCTGAGGGGTTGTTGCCAGTGACAAGGGCTTCTGTTTTTTCGGTATTAAGCTTGAGGCAGCTCTCCTTCATCCAGGCGGCAACTGTCCTCATTCCGTTGTGGGAGTAGGTTTTGGCTGTGTGTGGGTCATTGGTGAGGGAGATGATTAGCTGTGTCGTAGGCGTATGAGACGATGTTGAGTGCATGGTGTCTGGCGATGGTGGCTAGGGGGGCCATGTAGAGGTTGAAGAGAGTGGGGTTCAGAGAGGAGCCTTGCGGGATGCCCCAGATGATCTTGGTGGCCTCTGAGTAGAAGGGGGAGAGTCTGGCTCTTTGGGTTCTGTCGTAGAGGAAGGAGGTGATCCATTCTAGTGCTTTGTCTCGGATGCCAGCGTTGTGGAGACAAGTCTGTAGCATGTGGTGGGAGATGGTGTTGAAGGCCATGGACAGGTCGAGGGGGATGAGAGCCGCGGTCTCACCCCTGTCTAGGAGGATGCGGATGTCATCTGTGGCGGCGATGTGGGTGGTCTGGGTGCTGTGGTTGCTCCGGAAGCCTGACTGTGAGGGGTCCAGGATGTTGTTGAGTTCGATGTGTCTGGTGAGTTGTCTGTTGACTGCCTTTTTGATGACCTTAGCTGGGAAGGGGTGCAGAGAGATGGTCCGGAAGTTCTTGAGGTCATCTGGGTCTGCGGTGGGTTTCTTCAGTAATGGCTTGATTTCGGCGTTCTTCCAGATTTCTGGGAAGGTGGCGGTTTCGAAGAAGCGGTTGATGATGTGCCGGAGTTTAGGTGCGATGGTGCTGCTTGCTTTGTTGAAGATGTGGTGGGGGCAGGGATCGGAGGGAGAGTCGGAGTGGATGGAGTTCATGATGTTGAGGGTTTCTTCGTCGGAGATGTTGGACCAACAGAGTAGGTGGTGGGGGTTTGGAGAAGCTTCGTGGTGGATATGCCGGTGGCGGGCATGGGAAGGTCCTGAGTCAGGAAGCTGTCGTAGATGTCTGCTATCTTGCGGTGGAAGTAGGTGGAGAGGTTATTGCAGAGTTCTTGTGATGGGAGGATATCCGTGGACTTCACTCTGGGGTTGGTCAGTTCGCTGGTGATCGTGAACAGTTCCTTACTGTTCTGTGTGTTGTTGATGCGTTCCTGGAAGGTGTTTCACTTGGTGGTCCTGATGAGTTGGTGGTGTGTGTTTATGGCTTTTTTTAAGGCTTCGTGGTTGGTGGGGGTCTTGTCGGTGCGCCATTTCCTTTCGAAGCGTCTGCAGTTTTGTTCGGGCTCCCTGAGGGCGGGGGTGAACCAATTGGCTTTAATTGATGTGCGCCTGTTGGAGGGTTTGTTGATGGGGGCTAAGGTGTTGGCGCACATGAGGCTGTTAATTAGCTGGTCCTTAGTGATCTTGTTCCAGCTCCTGCAGGAGGGGGTAAGTGAGTGAGGTGTCGGTCGGGGGGTTTTGATGAAGGTAAAGTGGATACAGTGGTGGTCGGTCCATTGGAGTTTGGTGATGTGGCTAATGGAGATGTGGTTGCTGGTGGTGAAGATGGAGTTGAGTGTGTGTCTGGCAGAGTTGGTGGGCGAGGTGATGACTTGCTTGAGTCCAAGGTTGGTGAGGTTTTGGAGCAGCATCGAGGAGTTGTTGTCATTGGGGTTCTCCAGGTGGAAGTTGAGGTCCCCGAGGAGGATGTAGTCCTTGGAAGCGAGTTTGTGGGTGGTGGCGAGGTCAGCGATGGTGCCCCTCAGAGTGGTGTTAGGGTTGGTTCCAATCTGGAAGTGGAGGAGTTCTGTGTTGGTTGTGGAGTCTTCGGTGCTGGTGGAGAGGCATAGGGATTCTTTGTGGATGATGGCGATGCCTCCCCCGGGGCGGTTTGTGCCGGCTTTACGGATGATTTTGTAGCCGTCTGGGATGGCGATGTCTGGAGCCGAGGAGGGGTTAAGCCAGGTCTCTGTGAGGAAGGCGACATCCGGGGATATGGTGTCTATGAGGTTCCAGAGTTCGATGGCGTGCCTGTGGATGGAGCGAGTGTTGATCAGAATACATCTAAAGTTGTGTTCTGCTTTGTGGGTCCTGGGGGTGGGCTTGAGTGATGGAGGCTGGTGAATTTGCTGTGGCAACAGGTGAAGGTCCATTGGTGTTGCTTGGTGATTCCTGCTTACAGTTGTTGTTCTGTTCTGGGTTGACAATGACGAGTGCTGCTGGCTTGTAGCGGTGGTCGGTAAGATGTCCTGCGATGGTCGCGGTCACAGATGGGTGCAGGCGGGCTTACCTTAGGTGCGGCTGCCATTCAGTAGGGAGAGGGGAGGTGAAGACAGTTGGGAGGCGGGAATGGCGTGAAAAAGGGAGGCAGGGCCACGGGGCAGCAGCGGTGGGGAGAATGAGAGATGGGGTGGGGCCACAGGGGCAGCAGCGGCGGGGAGAGTCAGAGAGAGGAGAGAGGAGAGGAGAGTGAGAGAGAGGAGAGAGAGCGATGCGAGAATAAGAGGAGTGAGGAGAAAAATGAGGAAAAGACAGAGGAAAGCACAGAAAATGAAAGGCACAAAAACAAGGAGGAGACAAAAGGCAGAGGGCAGCCCAGCAGAAGAGCAGAGCTCTCCCACTAGACAACAGGGACAAGGCACAGGCAGAAGCCTGCAGGTGGAGGAGTGCCTCGAACTTCTGACTGAGGTCAGAGTTCAAGTCAGAGTTTCCACTTACTGGTGGGGCTATGCTGAGGCAGAGTAGTTCGCTGACCAGGTCAGTGGGGTTGCTCTTCCTACTGTGCAGTGGCAGCCATTAAGTAGGGAGGGTGGAGGAGAGGACAGCTGGGAGGCGGAAGCGGGAATGGCGCAAACAAGGGGGGGGGCGGGCCGCAGGGGCAGCAGTTGCAGGGAGAATGAGAGAAAGGAGGGGGCGGGGCCTCAGGGGCAGCAGCAGCAGGGAGAGTGAGAGAGAGGAGAGAGAGAGACGCGAGAATGAGAGGAGTGAGGAGAAAAACAAGGAAAATATAGAGGAAAGTGCAGAAAGCGAAAGGCACAAAAACAGCACACAAAAGAAAAAAACAAGGAAAAAAGAGAAAAGAGAAAAGAGGCAGAGGGCACCCCAGCAGAAGAGCAGAGCTCTCCCACTAGACACCAGGGATGAGGCGCAGCCAGAAGCCTGCAGGAGGAGAAGGGCCTCGAACTTCTGACCGAGGTCAGAGTTCAAGTCAGAACTGCCTTCCATTTACTGGTGGAGCTATGCGGAGGCAGAGCAGTTCAATGACCAGGTCAGTGAGGTTGCTCTTTCTACCCCGCAGCGGCTGCCATTAAGTAGGGAGGGGGGTCTCCAGGCACCAGCTGCAGGCCAAGAAGACTGGTGGTGGCCCTCCCAATGCCCCTTTAATACTCTCTGCCTGGGAAGAGAAGGTCTTGGCCATCCTACACCCTGAAGGCTTCACTGGAATACCTGGGGTAGTGGAGTCTGGTAAGTTACAACACAAAAATGTCACAAAAATGCAATGTCATGCATGCTCACGGCTCACCTTTTGCCACTGTCTTGTTCATGTACCCCACCAACATTCAATACCCAGCGTAACTGAGTTTAAACACTGTCAATGTGTATCACTGGATCGAAAAGCACAGTTACCAAGGCCCATCACATGCCATATGTCCAAATGGGGCATGGAAATCTCAAGATAACAAAAACACATTCTGAGATCCATGGTATGTCCCAAAATGAAAAACTATGCTTGAACATAAATTCAGCCTGCCTACAGATATGTAATATACAACAGTTGTCAAGTGTTGGGGAGTAAACGGAGTGACCTGAATGCAACTCCCACAAGGCCCTGTGTCTGTTACTGCAACCATCAGCCCCGTGGTCACTTGCCCCAATACATCGGTTAGTGAACCCACAAATAAAATGCACTCCCCTGTGGGGATCACATTTGTCAAGTACTGGGGAGTAGAGAGAGAGAGACCAGACTACAACTCCCAGTGGGCCCTGTTTTGGTAATTTCAAACACAAGGACAGTGTTCACTTGTTCAAAAAGCCCTGTCTGTCAACTCACAAATGAAGTTTATTCACCTGGGGGGGGGGATAACATTTGTCAATTTGTAGTATTAGAAAGAGTGACCTGACTGCAACTCCCAGCAGGGCCTATTTCAGTAACTCCAAACACCAGCACAGTGTTCACTTGTCCAAAAAGCCCTGTTTTTCAACTCACAAATGACATTAGCTCACCTGGGGGAAAAACATTTGTCAAGTACTGGGGAGTAGAGCGAGTGACCTGACTGCCACACCGAACAGGCCCTGTTTCTGTAACTCCAAACACCAGCACAGTGCGCACTTGTCCAAAAAGTCTTTTTTGTCAACTCACAAATGAAGTTTAACCTGGGGGGAAGAACAATTGTCACGTATTGGGGAGTAGAGAGAGTGACCTGACTGCAACTCCCAGAAGGCCCTATTTCAGTAACTTCAAACACCAGCGCAGTGTTCACTTGTCCACAAACCCCTGTTTAACAACTCACAAATGATGTTTACTCACCTGGGGAGAAAACATTTGTCAAGTATTGGGGAGTAGAAAGAGGGACCTGACTGTAACTCCCAGCAGGCCCTGTTTCTGTAACTCCAACCATCAGCCCAGTGGTCACTTGCCCCAATACATCTGTTAGTGAACTCTCTAATGAGGTTTACTCACCTGGTGGGATAACTTTTGTCAAGTGTGGGTAGTAGAGAGAGTGACCTGACTGCAACTCCCAGCAGGCCCTGTTTCAGTAACTCCAAACACCAGCACAGTGTTCTCTTGTCCAACAACCCCTGTTTGTCAAATCTCAGTTGAAGTGTACTCACCTGGGAGTGGTCAAGACAGATCATGCTCAAATCAGAGATGTGTCTGTCTATCTAGCTCCATCTTGACTTGCTATGCCAAGATGAAACTAGTGAGGATAGGAATGTCACCTTACCCAATGTGTACAAAATGCATTGCTAAGGCCTCGTGATGCATCACTAGATTGGC
The DNA here is from genome assembly GCF_031143425.1 of Pleurodeles waltl. Taxonomy (NCBI): domain Eukaryota; kingdom Metazoa; phylum Chordata; class Amphibia; order Caudata; family Salamandridae; genus Pleurodeles; species Pleurodeles waltl. The sequence continues at coordinate 518,876,176 of NC_090450.1, read as the reverse complement.
AGCAACAGCAGACATACTGACACAGCACTGTGCACATTACCTCCTGTCACATATACAACAAAGTCCTGGGTCTGCCTGCATCTCACTCCACTAGGTCTCCAAATGGGCACCCCATATTTTGACTCTCCACTGTGTTGGCTGCACTGGTGTTAAGATATCATTTTCAGGACATCCCCCAAAATGCAATTGATCTGTACCGTTCTGCAGCTACTTGAGTCAAATTTGTTGGCATGCTTCACAGGTCATGTCAAATCACCCAAAACCATGGTTACTTGCCACAATTGGATTAACTATGAATTAACACAAGGTCTCTGCTTAATGTAACACATACGCATTGGAGGTAGACAACAAGTACAAATTTATGTTTTACATCAACAGGTGGATCTGCCACTGGGCACACAGAGGCTACGGGACAGATTGCCACTACCCTCCTGCATGAAGCCCTCAGTGATGACGACACTCCTGGACATCTGAACGTGGAGAGTGGTGCTGGCCATTCTGGGTAACCTGATCAGATGGCAACAGTGAGCCTCACTGTGCCCACAACGTCACCTCCCAGACCTGTTGCTTCAACATCACAGGCAACCATTCATCCCTCAACCTGTGTCCCTAGCACATTGTCCACCATCTCGTGCCCTCCAGTCTTGGATCCTGAGTTGCAGCGCAACACTTCGGACAATGAGAGTCCAGGAACAAGTCGGAGAGGGCACCCTATGACAAGGGCACAGGCCCATGGGGGTAGGGTGCATGGAACGGATGATGTAGGCCAGCAGGGTGATGCCACTGAGGCTGCTCTTAGCCAGGACACCATCAGCCATGTCTTTAGGGTCTATCAGGAGTACCAAGGCGTGATGAGCCAGGTGTTGACTGAACTCTGGAAAATCAAGCAGCTACAGAGGGCTATGCGTAGGGACATGTGTGAACAGTTGAAGGCCCACAATACCAATATGGCCTCCCTAACACACCACCCTGAGCAGGGCTTTACAAAACCAGCCTACCCTTTCCTTTGGCTCATCAACAGCATGTCCATCAACATCAATGGAAGGCACAGGAAGGGAAGCCCTGCCAGAGGAACAACAAGCCCCAGACACACATGCCTCTGTAGCTGCAGGTCTCCCCCTATGCAAGCGGGGATACTCAGGAAAGAATATAAGAGGTGCAGATGGCAAGACACACACCACTGCCAGCAATAACCCTCCTCCTTACGGTCCTCCTTTGTGTGTTATGCATTCACTCTAGACTGATCCTGAACCACCTAACATTTCCAATGGGAGGAGCACTCTGGACTTTGGACTAACAATGGTGTGGCATCTACTCCAATGATTTCATTCTTCATGACTGGCACCTTCACATTTGAATTTTTGTTGAGTCATGTTATGTATATTTTCTGTTAGTCATAGCTGCACAATAAAATCACCCTTCACTGACTCATTGTCTGCTGATTTCATATTCATTTTTAGCCATGTATGTATGTCAGACTATGTGAACCATACAATGATGATCCAAAGTATGTTGCATGTACACAGTGTCCAGCTCAGGGTCACAACCCTTCCACACAAACACATACAAAAGTGTCTGCTCAAACTAAAAATGTTATTACAGTGTTCAGCACATAGGCTGTCAAAATGTCTGAACTGTTGGAAATCATGAATGATTGATTCATACTGAGTAAATGAACATATTGACAGGTACAGACCCCTAAGACCATGGAAGGAAGGGATTTGTCAGACATTGTCTTGTACAATAGGCAAACATTTATGTGGTTGTTGTCATCAGCTTGAGCCTTAGCACATACCACACCAGAGTAATTCAATATCACAGCATTCAAGAAACAGACAATTGGCAGTACAAAAGTCCCTGATCACTGGGCCATCATATTTCAATGCCCATGCATTTGGTGGTATGACACAAACATATGTCAGTGTTGTGGCACAGGCACTGTGGCCTACAATGTTGAAACACATCTACAGCTTCATACTTGTCATACAAAAAGAGCATTTAGCCAATGTGAAGGAAAAATGTATTGGTCGTTAGCTAGGACTACATATTTTATGACCACATGATGCATCAGGCCCACCATAGCACACAAAACAAGTCCAATGGGCACTTCTTACCTTACACCAAAACACTGTGCAAGCTGTCTTGGCATAATTCTCATACACCCAAACTCTGTGACTTACATTACCTTGACGAATCCATGTCCACTTTGTATGTCAATGTCACAACCCTGAAATGCCCACATGAATGTGTCATGGTGAAGGTACCCGTACAACGAACAAAACAAGGAATACAGGCTTGAAACCATACATACGACCCAAGTCACACAACAAGCATCTGGAAAACAAAGTACAGTGCAAGGAAGGTGACACAAACAAAGCAACATCATCAATGTGGGGATGTGTCAAAAGCTATGTTATCAAGTAGCCTTTGCCTGATTATTGCAGAGTATCAAATCCCCAGCTATAGCCAAAACACTCAACTCCACACATTCTCACAACCACAGTTCATTTCACAGTCACAGTCATGACATCATATGACATACTTACACTCATGAGAAGTAGCTGTGGATGAGATCTTCTTGCAAGTCTGCACTTTCCTCTTCACCACTGTCATCCTCAGTTGGCATTTCAGGATTCTCACGGAGTAGCGCTGCAGGCACGCCCTCCTCTAGGATTTAAGGGATGTTCCTTCACAGGGTGATGTTTGGAGCATGTAGCATGCCACAGAGACCTGACACCCTTTCCCAGGTTAGTAGAGAAGGGGTCCACCAGTCCTGTCCAGACACCAGAATCTGGCATACAGGAGACCAAAAGCCCGCTCCACTGCCTGCTGTGTTCTTCCATGTGCCTCATTGAAGAGGACTTCCCCTGTATTAGTAGGATTCCTCAGTGGTATCAACAACCGAGGAAGGTTTGGATATGCTGAATCTCCTGTTAAGGAATGGGACATAAGTCAAACAATGAGTCACTCACTTCATGATTGTAGCACCTAACGTTGCTCACAATCAGGACAGACGTGACTTACCAACCAGCCAGGCCATCTCTGGGTGCAGTTGTGACATCAGCTGGGGTATGGTGCTGTTCTGCATTATGAAGGAATCATGGGCTGATCCAGGATAACAGGCACACACATTTGAGATGTAGAGATCCGCCAAACAGACAGCTTGCACGTTGATGGAATGAAAGTTCTTTCTGTTGTGATAGACTTGTTCAGTCGTCTGCTGTGGCACCAAGCCAACATGTGTGCCATCAATGGCCACCACCACATGTGGGAGGCGGGCAAAACCATAAAAGTCAGCCTTCAAGCCTTCACTTTGACTAAATCCTCATGCTGTGGAAATCTGATATAGCTATCAGATTTTTGTGTTTTAACAGTGCTGAGAGGAAATCCTTCTGAACAAAGGTTAAGACTTACCAGCAGATAGGGCCACTATATGTTGGAAGGACCATGTGGCTAGGAAGTGCAATGCTGACATGACGTCTACAATGGGTGGTATGCAGGTTGGATTACTGTTAGCTGGCATCAGATATGGCTCCAACTGACGGCATAAGTCCACTATTGTTTGCATATTCACATGGTATAAGTGGATGAAGTGGCGTTCCTCTATGGTCTGAAGGTATGGCAGTGGATGGTAGATAGAAAGTTGTCACATCCTTCCTCTCCCAGGGTACCTATGTGTGACAAGAGATGATTTGTAACATTGGTCAGTGTGTCCACTGCAACATACATGTTACATGCCAACTATATCATGTGACACAGCATTTTTGTCTGGATAGACATGACACACAGTACACATCACAACTGGCAAATACACAAGGGTCACATAGACCCTCATGGATGTCAACACGTGTCCACAACATGGATTTGGGCGAATTCCAACTATCTGCTACACAATTACCCCCCAAAATATGATTGTATCTTCCGAACACCAAAAATACGGTCAGCGGTAGTGGCCTGCATACCACCATAATTTGCCATCTGTGCCCTGCAACTGGTAGTTGTGTAGTTGGACCTATGTAACAAGACAGATTTAGGACATTTCTGATGATATGACTCATATTGTTGTTGTGATGCATTTTACAGGGTCATATATAGCATTTCAAGCCACCAAAATGGAGGCTGCCTGACTTACTCCAGTGGACATCAAGAACCGCCTGTGTCCGCTGAAGGAAGTTGTCTGTGCGGTAGGCAGTTCCAACGGCGGTGGATACAGCCATAGACTAATGTTGTCTGTGGTGGTTGCGGCCCAAGGGCTGTGTCCATTGGCGGTGATAACCGTGTACGTGGCAGACGTGTACGCCATGTTGCGCAAATTCAGTCATTTGACTCCTGACACTGCTGCTAGCAACACCTCCACCATTTCAGCTGCTGAGTGCCGCCTCTGGGAGCAATCAGGCCACCTCCAGCAGGTGAAAGGGCCCATGTCTTCTCTCCAGAGGAGCTGGAGAGGCTTGTGAGTGAAGTCCTTCCCCTTCATGGACAGCTCTATGGCTCAGCTAGAGGAGCAGGTAAGTACCTCATTGGCACAACTGACTCTGTTCAACACCATCCTTTCCCTCCTCACAAGCTACAATTTGCCCCTGTGTGCCAGTTAAACTTCTTGTGTGTCTGTTGTTGCAGTATGTGTGACATCAATGGGATGTACATGGTGCAGGTATTGGTGACAAGTACTACATGTTGTGTACATTCACATTGTGTTGTGTGTAGTGTTTTTGGGGTTCCAGATCCTCTTTGTGTTGGATGCACACAACTAGGCAAGGAGACTTTACTGCCGTCCAATGATATTTCTTTGTTTATGATGGTTGTACATGTTACACAACATGTATGTGCATTATAGCATGAGCTGTGTATGTATCTTGTCTAAGTAATTTCAGGATTTTGTAAGCAATGTGTATTGTGCCACAGATCTTTCACCCCACACCTGGCCTTGCCAAACTGTTGTCTGGAAGGCATGCCCTGACTCACTGTGCCCCTCAGGTTGACACACAAGAAACAAGCCACATTGGTGATGGCCACATGATGTACTGTCATGCACTAAAGCAATGGAAATGTGGGTGTCATGTACACTCTGTTTGCACAGCCTGCAGAGACTTGGCCTGTCAACTGTGTATCCCAGTATGAGACATATTCCAGGCTGTGGGAGAGACACTGTGGCTATGCAACTGTGGTACTGTGCCCACTCCCTGTAGACCTGCAGATCCCGTCATGTGGGCAATATGAGGCTCTAGTAGCGAAACCTGCCCTGAATGCCTCAGTTCATTGACTAGAATAGGAATAGAGACTGAAGTAAATTCCAGAAGTAGTCAAATGTGCATTTTGCATCATTGTCAATGTGTCTGTCTTTGAATCATGACAGGTCCCTTACTCCCACAGCTCTGTTGTCACCTTCACAGAAGTCATAATTGTCCGGTACAGGCTTAATGCTCCAAGGACAGACCCACAGTGCAGACAATGTGTAGATTCCTGGGAGGCCATGACATGTGACTCAGTAGCTTGGTCACATAGCCAAAATTGTGCAAAGCATGCCTTTGTATGTTAGATGCCATCTCTGTAGTTAAGAAACATATGTCCAAAGGAGTGTTCTGGGGTACAGGTACATACCACACAAACCCACCCTGAAGTGGCATAAGTATGCATTTGGTAGACCACATGGCCACACATGCACAGGGAAGACACTTTCTGTACCCACCATGTCAGCCATTTCATTGTCACTCAAGTGTAAGTGTGAAGTCTGTACTATGGTAGTTGCCTGTAGGGACTGTATGAAATGAGTCAATCTTCCAGAGTGTAAATGTGTTGTTCCAGTCAGGCCCAAGGAGTTTATCCTTCTGAAGCCACACTGGTTTGTAGTGTTTCATTGTGGCTCACATCACAGTACATGTTGCTGGATCATGGGCTACCGGATGTCAGAAGGCTTGCTTAGCCATTGTACATCATGAGCAGGTCATTGGGTTAGTCTGCAGATGAATCCAAAAGTGTGTAGTCATTTCTCTGTACTTATTGGCATGTGTGCTTTACAATTGTGGTATGTTGACAATCTGGCAATTTTTGCTTGGATTTTCTGAAATGTGTTACACACCATTAGAGCCAAAATGTGTGTTTGTCACTAGTTTTGTCTCTTGAAACCATACAGGTAAACACCATCAGAAGGAGATTTAAGGGCCATCACCCTGAAGGCACGGATCTGGGGTTCCATAATCGGCGGAGCGCCAACTGTCGCAAGAGGTGGGAGGACATGAGATGCTGTGCCCAGAAGATCAGGGAGGACCAGCTGGGGCTGTCCTCCCAATGTGGGAGGGGCGCACGTGGGACCATGACTCCACTAATGGCCCGCATTCCGGCAGTGGTGTACCCAGTCCTTGATGGGTGTGTGAGGGATACACAGCAGCTAAAAGGGGGTGAGTAAAGGGCATAGTCCTACCTGTCACATAGCCAAGTTGTGTTAGATTCTGACGTCTCCCACTGACGATTAGGGATGAGCCATGTGTAACACACTAGATGAGCAACTGTTTGTGGAGAAATGTAATGTGGTGCATACTGATGTTCCTTGCCTGTTACCCCAGGGACCTAGGACACAACTGGGTACAAGCCACAAAAAAATCTCTCCAGGGCCAACACATGGCTGTGTACATTTCTCAGTCAAGTAATGTTTGTTGTTGTTTGTTGTTGTGTGAATTCAAGGCAACAGACCACTACTCCTTAGTGTTACAGCCCAAAGAAAAAGAAGTGATGGTTCACTGTTCTCGGCTATGTGTCTGCTCAAGTGAGTATTTTGGCATCTGCCCCCCAGAGGCCACTTGTATTCAGTGTGTGACGAATGCTTGTGCCTCACTACTGTCTGTCATGTGAAGGTGGCCATCATACATGTACCGAGGATACATTGTATTTGGGTGCGGATACAGATCAAAACTTCCCCTTGGTAAGTGGGGAATGTCCATTGACATGATTTAAGCGTCATGACTAGTGCCAGCATTCCTTGTGCCTACATGTTAGCATGTGTCCCTACTCTTTTAACAAAATGTGTACACTGCTGTTTCATGCATGGTCTACCTGTGTTCATGGGATGATTTTTGTATTCCCTCACATCTATGTGCATGCCAACCTGTGTTTGGAATAGGACAAATGCAATAGGGCTACATTTCATGAGGTGCCACAGACAGTAGTGTGTCACCATTTATTTTTGGCTCACACATACCCACACCCTTCATTGCATGTCATTTGTCATGTGCAACTGCAGTGGCAATGAGGAATATGGCAGGTAGGACTTGAGTTTTTACACTCAATGTGCATTTCCATGCCATTATTTTGGATAATGTGGAAATGTGTACTTCACATGTGTAATGGGGAAGGTTCATTACCTGACTGTCGGCATGCATCATGAAGTAACTTGCAGTTGTGTTTGAATCACACATATTTGGTAACAACCATCCATCCACGGACATCTGGGTTTGCAGAATCAAAATGGCGACAGTGATGTAGCTCCCCATTAGCCAACATTTTGAGGGCCTTCCACAAGTACTTGCAAATCTCTGGGCCTCTCCAACATACAAAGGACTAATGGCTTCGACTGATGCAATCAGAGTATAACATTGTCAGGGGTGCCAGACAGTAGCGGTAATTTCCCTGTGGCTTGCATATCCATTTAGTTGTCTATTTTACAGACCCATCTCATTGACAATTTGCACATTTTGTCAACAGTGTACATTTCCATGCCAAATGTATAGTATATCTGAGCAACATCAGTACTACCTCCATGACTCCATTAGGACAAAATAGAGATGGTGAAGTGTGTATTGTTGATATGTTTACAGTGTGACATGAATATTTCCATGTCACCTTGTTCAGGCTACTCTATACATCTGTAAGCAAGATGCCAGGATTTTGGAGCATCATTTATCATTGTTGTGGCATTGTGTATGTGACAAATAATGTCTGCATGACCTTCTGTGCGAATACACTGGGCACTGGCCTACTACTGTATGACAACAGGTAACTGAGCTATGCTCCATGAGGCAAAGCCTTGAAACTGTTGTGGTCTCCTACTTGTTCAGTGGTTACTGTGATTGCATAAATTAAGCCAAGCAATTGTAGTTGTCTAAAATCCTAATCTTCCAGTGGGCAACTGTTGACAGTTCAGATGGCATGCATACAATTAGGAGGCCCTTTGATGTAGTTTGTTTTGTTCTGGCCTACTTGACGTAATGGTAATGTTTGCTAATCACAGTTGTTGTTCAAGTGTGATCAGGAACATGTGGTGGACCTTTTCCTTTTTGTCTTTGCAGCATCAGCCCAGGCAAGTGAGGGAGACAGGGCACAACCAAGTGAGGAAACATCTGGCCACGATACCTCCAGTCATGACACCACAGACACAGAGAGACACAGCAGCCCAGAGGGTGAGGGGAGTGCCACGGAGGAGACAGGATCAACGTCTTCATCGTCAGATTCTATCTTCAGTTGCCACTCAGTCCCTAGTTTATGGTACTTAGGTACCCAGGGAATTAGGGTTCCAGGGGATCCCTATGGGCTGCAGCATTTCCTTTGCCACCCATAGGGAGCCAATGCAAATACTTCTACAGGACTGCCATTGCAGCCTGTGTGAAATGGTGCATGCACCCTTTCGCTGTCATTTACACTACACCAGGCCACTTATAAGTCACCCATATGTCAGGCCTTCCACACCTGAAGGCTGGGAGCAGAGTACCTGTGTGTGAGGGTACCCCCGCGCTAGCAGAGGGGCCCCCACATCATCCAGGACCATTTTCCCGGACTTCGTGAGTGCGGGGATGCCATTTTATGTATCCACTATACATAGCTCACTACCTATGGACAGCTTCACAATGGTAACTCCGAATATGGCCATGTTTGGTATAAAAAATGATGGAATCATACCCTAAGGCTTTTGTAAGCATTGGTTGCATAATTCCATGCACTCTGGGAGCTCCTTAAAGGACCTGCAGTACTGCCATTACAGCCTTCTGAGGTTTTCCAGGCAGCCCCAGCTGCCACCTCACAGACAGGTTCCTGTCCTCCTGTTGCTTGAGCAGCTCAAGTCCAGGAAGGCAAAACAAAGGATTTCCTTTGGGAGAAGGATGTTACACCCTCTCCCCTTGGAAATAGGTGTTACAGGCATGGGAGAGGTAACCTCCCAGAGCCTCTGGAAATGCTTTGAAGGGCACGGATGGTGCCCTCCTTGCACAACCCAGTCTACACGGGTTCAGGGACCCCAGTCCTTGCTCTGGTGTGAAAATGGACAAATGAAAGGGGAGTGACAACTCCCCTGTCCATCACTACCCCAGGGGTGGTGCTCAGAGCTCCTCCAGAGTGTCCCTGGGTTTTGCCATCTTGAATTCCAAGTTAGCAGGGCACTCTGGGAGCACCTGAGTGGCCAGTGCCAGCAGGTGACATCAGAGCCCTCCCCTGATAGGGGGTTACCTGTGCAAGCACCAATCCCCCTTTCAGGGCTATTTAGGGCCTCTTTCTTGGGAGGTTCTTCAGATTCGGATTGCAAGACTCCAGCAGAAATCCTCTGCTCACCTTCTTACCGAAGAAACTGCATCCGGACCCTCCAGGAACTCTACAAACTGCAACAAAGAAGCAAAGATGCCATCTGCAACATTGCATCTTCAGCTCCTGCCAGCAACTGCAACTGCTTCCAGGTCGTGCATCCTCCGAGGACTGCTTGTCTTCAGCCTGCACCAGAAGAACAAAGGAATCTCCCTTGAAGTGAAGGAGTCACTTCCCTGCTTCAGCAGGCACCCCTAATGCAGCGATGACCAGTGGCTTGGGTCCCCTCTCCTGAAGAAATGCGTGGATCCAGCAACAAGGGGTGGTGGACTGAAGTGGTCCCGACAGGTAAGAGCTTGCATCCCCATGCAAAACAGTACCCTTGTGCACCATGTGTTTTGCAGTTTGCAAGGCTTGTTGGCATCCTTCCACAAAGTTATTTGTGTGCCTTGCAGCTCCGGCACTCCTTCCTGTGATGCACAGCATCCTGTGTGGTTCTCCAGTGGCGTGGGATCCCTTTGTGTAATGCTGAATGGGCCTCCTTTTGCACCTTCTTTGTACCCATGCTCTGGGACTCCTGAGCCCGCTGCCTGGTCTTCTGAGGGCTCTATGAGTTGCTGAGAACCCCCTCTATCTCCTCCTCCTGGGTAGAGGCCAACAGGTCCCTCCTGGTCCTAGGCAGCGCCAATTTCCGCTAACCGGGAGCTTTGCGTGTTCCAGGGCTTGTTGGCAGAATCCAGTGACGCAAACCAGACTACAATCATCTATCTGGCGTGGGACATCATCTGCTTCAACCAGGAACCCGCATCCATCTTCTTGGGTGCAGTACTGACTGTTGTTCTTCACATGTGGTTCTTCTTTTGCACCTTCATTCTGGTTAGCAGGAGCTCCTGTTATCCCTGGACTCTTCAGTGCGTCTTGGACTTGGTCCCCTTCTTCCACAGGTCTTCAGGTCCAGGAATCCATCGTTGGTGTCTTGTAGTCTCTTCTGGTTTTTGCATAATCTTCTTTCTTGTTTACTTGTGTGTTCTAGGAAAGCAACTGTGATTTACTCCTGCTTTCCTGGGCTCTGGGGTGGGTTCTATTACTAACCTTTGGTGTTTTTTAATACTCCCAGAGCCCCTCTACACACTGTACCAGCCTAGACGGGAAACTGACTTTCGCATTCCACTTTCTTAGTATATAGTTTGTGTTCATTTCTAGCTATTGTGATTTTCACTATTTGCACTGTTTTCTAACTATTTTTAAAGCTATTTCTGCATACTAGTGTATATAATTTGTGTATTACTTACCTCCTAAGGGAGTATAGTCTCTATGGTATTTTTGGCATTTGTCTCACTAAAATAAAGTACCTTTATTTTTGTAACACTGAGTATTTTTTTCATGTTTGTGAGTACTGTGTGACTACAGTAGTATTGAATGAGCTTTGCATGTCTCCTAGTTAGGCCTTGGATGCTCATCCACACTACCGCTAGAGAGCCTGGTGTCTAAACACTGACTACATTTCACTAATAAGGGATAACTGGACCTGGTATAAGGTGTAAGTACCTTTGGTACCCACTACAAACAAGGCCAGCCTCCTACATTGGTGGTGCAGCGGTGGGATAAGTACTTGCAATTGCCTGATCACTTTGTCCCCGCTGCTTTCCACAGGAAATAATACTCTGTACCTAGAGCTATACTTACATGTACCTAGTTACAGGGTCTAGTCTCTTGCCTTCCTTTCTAAGAGACTAGAAGTTAGGTAGAGTGGGTTTTTTCTCACACTACACTAACACTTACACTACATCATGTCTACTGCTGGGCCTAGCTCTGAGGTCATGGGTACTCCCTATGAGGGCATGACCTTCAAAGAACCTAAGGGGCTTTGCTCAGAAAGGAGACTAGATGTAGGGAAGAAATATTTTCTGTTAAGCCTTCTTCTCCAGGATGATCAGGAGCATGCTGATAACAAGGAGGAGGAGGGGGAGGGAGATTCTAACCCCTTAGAGTCAGGGAATCATCCTGAAGATTCAGGGGAGGGATTGTCCAAATATGTCCCCCCTAGCAAACCTTCTAGTGTAGCTGGCAGTGGGAGGGGTAATCATTCTGGGAGGGCTCCCTTCACACCTAGAGGTCAGGTTACTAGGGTTAGTAAAGCTAGGGAAATATCTACCTCTGTTCACTCTCATATCACCTACGTTTCTGAGGGATTCCATGGTTCAACTCCAGGTGATGACTCCATAGAAAGTGAGGTCAGGAAACTGAGACTGGAGGAGGCCAGGCCGAGACTGCAGCAGCAACAGCTAGAACTAGATAGGGAGGCCTTGGCTGTAGAGAGGGAAAGGCAGGGGCTGGGGTTAGTTCCCCACGGTGGCGGCAGCAGTTTCAGGAGTTATGGAGTTTGGGAGGACACCACAGAATCTAGAAACTTGCATAAAATTGTTACCCCATACAAGGTGGGGGATGATATCTACAAGTGGTTTGCTGCACTTGAGAGGGCTTGCAGAGTTCAGAGGGTCCTTCAAAGGCAGTGAGCTGCTATTCTGTGGTTGTCCTTTTCTGACAAAGGGAGGGGTAGACTTCTCAAAGTCAGAGAAGAAGATAAAGACAATTAAAGTATTCTTAAAACTGCTGGATTTCGCTGGATTTGGATGGATTTGGCTTAAGCACTGAACAATACAGGATAAAGTTCAGAGAAACCAGAAAAGTGCCTTCACAAGGTAGGATCGACTTTGAGGACTGTTCTGTGAAGGCTTTAGAAGGTTGGTTACATGGCAGCAAAGTGTCTGACAATGAGGGTCTACATAATCTAATTTTGAGAGAGCATATTCTGAATAACTGTGTGTCAGATTTGTTATACCAATACTTGGTAGACTCAGATCTGATCTCTATCCATGTATTGGAAAAGAAGGCAGACAAATGGGTCAGAACAAGGGTGAGCAGGAAAGCTCATATAGGGGCTGACAAAGACAAGAGGAAGGATGGAAGTCACATGACACAGGTGGGGACAAAGATAAAAAGAAAGAGTATTCATCAGGCCCACAAAAATCATCTGGGGGTGGGTCTAAATCCTCTTCCAACCAATAGAATAAAAAGCCTTGGTGTTACAGGTGTACACAACAAAGGCCATTGGGCAAGTGACAGAACTTGTCCAAAGAAAAACACCAAAGCTCCCACCACCACAACCCCCACTTCTTCCACTAGTGCCCCTAGTAAAAGCAGTGGTGGTGGGAAAAAAAACACTACAAATAGCCAGTCCAAGGATGTAGCAGGGCTCACTCTGGTTGATGCAGTGGGGGTTGGTTTAGCTAGGGAAACCACTGAGGTTGTTTTTGTCTCTGATGGTGGCATTGACCTTGCCACCCTTGTTGCTTGTCCCCTTAATATGGATAAGTACAAGCAACAACCCCTAATAAATGGTGTTCAGGTTGAGGCCTGCAAGGTCACAGGTGCCAGTGTCACAATGGTGATGGAAAAACTGGTAGCCCCTGAGCAACACCTACTTGAACATCAGTACCAAGTGACTGATGCCCATAATAACACTGTTAGCCACTGCATGGCTGTTGGTGAGCTCAACTGGGGGGGGGAGGGGGGGGGGGTTTACTGGTCCAAAGAAAGTTGTGGTATCCATAGACCTACCTGTAGAGTGTTTACTAGACAATGATCTGGAGACTTCAGGTAGGGCTGAGGTGGAGTTGGAGGCTCATGCTGCAATGCTGGGCATTCCTGGACATATCTTTGCTTTGACTAGGGCTCAGGCCAAGAAGCAAAGAGGACAGGGAAACTTGGGTCCTGGAACAATGGACCAGGTGCTCCCAAAATCTAGGGGTAGAAAGGGTAAAAAGCTATCCACTAACCCTCCCTCCACTGAAGAGTCCCCTTTTGAGGAGGAGGAATCTACTCCCTGTGCAGTACCTACACCAGAGGAGCTTCAGGCTGACACAAATGAGCTTTTGGGTGCAGGGGGGCCTGCCAGGGAGGAGTTAAGTGTAGCTCAGCAAACCTGTCCCACACTTGAGGGTTTGAGACAGCAAGCTGTCAAACAGGAAGCAGGGGATGTCAGCGACTCTCACAGCGTGACCTGGGAAAATAATCTCCTATACACAGAGGCAAGGGACCCAAAACCTGGTGCTACCAGGAGACTGGTCATTCCCTTGCAGTATAGGGAATTTCTTCTGGCACATGACATCCCCCTTGCTGGACATCTGGAGCAAAGCAAGACCTGGGACAGACTGGGCCCTCACTTTCACTGGCCTCACATGTCAGAAGACACAAAAGAGTTTTATTTTTCTTGTGTCACTTGCCAAGCCAGTGGTAAGACTGGTGGCACCCCAAAGGCCCCCTTGATCCCACTGCCAATGGTTGGGGTGCCCTTTGAAAGGGTAGGGGTTGACATAGTTGGCCCCCTTGACCCTCCTACTGCTTCTTGCAATAGGTTTATCTTGGTGGTAGTGGACCATGCCACTAGATATCTAGAAGCAATACCTCTAAGGACCTGCAGTGGGAAAGTCCCTCCTGGGGATATTTTTCAGGGTGGGCTTTCCAAAAGAGGTGGTGTCAGACGAAGGTAGCAACTTCATGTCTGCATACCTTAAAGCAATGTGGAAAGAGTGTGGTGTAACTTACAAGTTCACCACACCTTTTCTTCCCCAGACTAACTGGTTGATTGACAGATTTATTAAAACTCTCAAAGGTATGATTATGGGACTATCTGAAAAGCTCTGAAGGAGATGGGATGTCCTGTTACCATGCCTCCTTTTTGCCTACAAGGACGTACCCCAGAAGGGAGTGGGCTACAGTCCATTCGATCTCCTTTATGGGCAACCTGTTAGGGGTCCATTATCCCTTGTGAAAGAGGGAGCAACCCTTGAAGCCCGCTAAACAAGATAGAGTGGATTATGGATGTGGCTTAAGATCTAGAATGGCTAAGTACATGAAAAAGCCCACTAAAAACCTTCAGGCCAGGCCAGCCAGGAGTTACAGAAACAATGGCATGACCAGAAAGCTGTACTGATAGTGTACCAACCAGGACAGAAGGTATGGTTACTGGAACCTGTGGCACCCAGGGCACTCCAGGACAAATGGAATGGTCCACACATGATAGTGGAAAAGAAGGGTGAAGTCACTTATTTAGTGGACCTAGGCACGCCCAGAAGTCCTCTTAGAGTACTTCATATGAACTGCCTGAAACCCTACTATGATAGAGCTGACTTAACCCTACTCATGGCCACTGATGAGGGATAGGAAGATGAGAGTGACCCTCTCCCTGATCTCTTCTCCAACACTGCAGCTGATGGCTCAGTGGAAGGAGTTATTCTTGCAGACTGTCTTTCTGAAGAGCAGAAGGAGGACTGTAGGAACCTCCTAGGTCAATTTTCTGAACTTTTCTCTCTGACACCTAGACAGGCCACTTCGTGTGAGCACACCATAGATACTGGAGACAGTTTACCTGTCAAAAGTAAGATTTCTAGACAGCCTGGCCATGTCAGGGACTACATTAAGTCTGAGGTTCAGAAGATGCTGGACGTGGGAGTGATTGAGCACTCAGATAGCCCCTGGGCTAGCCCAGTGGTGCTTGTACCCAAGCCTCATTCTCAAAATGAGGAAAAGGAGATATGGTTCTAGATAGATTACAGAGGGCTCAACGCAGTCACTAAGACTGATGCTCACCCTAAGCCCAGGGCAGATGAGCTTATTGATACACTGGCATCTGCCACATATCTCAGCACTTTTGACTTGACTACAGGGTATTGACAGATCAAGCTTTCAGAAGAGGCTAAACCCGAAAACAGCTTTCTCTACCATTGGTGGGCATTATCAACTTACTGTTATGCCCTTTGGTTTGAAGAATGCACCTGCTACTTTTCAGAGGCTGGTGAACACAGTCCTCCAAGGTCTGGGAGCTTTTAGTGCAGCATATCTTGATGATACTGCTGTCTTCAACTCCACCTGGGATGACCACCTGGTCCACCTCTAGAAGGTTTTGTAGGCCCTGCAAAAGGCAGGCCTCACTATCAAGGCTTCAAAGTGCCAGATAGGGCAGGGGAAGGTGGTTTATCTGGGACACCTGGTAGGCAGAGAACAGATTGAACCACTACAGGGAAAGATCCAGACTGTTTTAGACTGGTCTCCCCCTACAACACAGACCCAGGCCAGAGCCTTTCTTGGTCTCACAGGGCATTACAGGAGGTTCATTAAGAACTGTGGCTCCATTGTTGCCCCTCTTAATGACCTCACATCCAAGAAGATGCACAAAAAGGTATTATGGACAGTTAGCTGTCAGAAAGGTTTTGAGGAGCTTAAGCAGGCTACGTGTACTGCACCTGTCCTAAAAAGCCCAAACTACTGAAAGAGGTTTATTGTCCAAACTGATGCTTCAGAGGTATGGGTTGGGGCTGTGCTATCACAACTTAATTCAGAGGACCAGGACCAACCAGTTGCTTATATTAGTAGAAGGTTGACCCCTAGAGAAAAGTGTTGGTCAGCCATAGAAAGGGAGGCCCTTTGCTGTGGTCTGGGCCCTGAAGAAGTTGAGACCAAACCTCTTTGGGACTCACTTCATAGTTCAGACAGATCACAAACCTCTCTTGTGGTTAAGACAAATAAAAGGTGAAAACCCTAAATTGTTGAGGTGGTCCGTTTCCCTACAGGGAATGGACTTTACAGTGGAACATAGACCTGGGAGTAACCACTCCAATGCAGATGGACTCTCCAAATATTTCCATTTAGACAATGAAGACTCATCTGGGCAAGGTTAGCCTTAGTGTCCTTCATTTGGAGGAGGTGTAGGAAAGCACCCTCTTTTTGGCATGTTAGCCCGAATTTCTGCCTGTTGTCAGTGTGTGTTGATTGTGTCACTGGGATCCTGCTAACCAGGACCCCAGTGCTATTGCTCTCTCTACTTTCAATTCTGGCACTGCATACTGGTAAGCCAGTATTTCTCCCAAAAGTGGCATACTGGTTACCCCTTATAAGTCCCTAGTATATGGTACTTAGGTACCCATGGCATTTGGGTTCCAGGGGACCCCTATGGGTTGCAGCATTTATTTTGCCACCCATAGGGAGCCCATGCAAAGGCTTCTACAGAACTGCCATTGCAGCCTGTGTGAAATTATACATGCACCCTTTCACTGCCATTTACACTGCACCAGGTCACTTGTAAGTCACCCATATGTCAGGCCTTCCAACCCTGAAGGCTGGGTGCAGAGTACCTGTGTGAAAGGGCACCCCTGCACTAGCAGAGGTGCCCCCACCTCGTCCAGGACCATTTTCCTGGACTTCGTGAGGGAGGGGACGTCATGTTACGTGTACACTATACATAGCTCACTACCTATGTACAGCTCCACAATGGTAACTCCTAATATGGCCATGTTTGGTATCAAACAGGTTGGAATCATAACGCAAGGCTTTTTCAAGCATCGGTTGTATGATTCCATGCACTCTGGGGGTTCCTTAGAAGACCCACAGTACTGCAATTACAGCCTTTTGAGGTTTTCCAGGCAGCTGCTGCCACCTCACAGACAGGTTTCTGCCCTCGTGTTGCTTGAGCAGCTAAAGCCCAGGAAGGCAGAACAAATGATTTTGTTTGGGAGAGGGATGTTACACCCTCTCCCCTTGGAAATAGGTGTTATAGGCATGGGAGGGGTAGCCTCCCAGAACCTCTGGAAATGCTTTGAAGGGCACAGATGGTGCCCTCCTTGCGTAATCCAGTGTACACCGGTTCAGGGACCCCAGTCCCTGCTCTGGCGCAAAACTGGACAAAGGGAAGGGGAGTGACCACTCCCATGTCCATCACCACCCCAAGGGGGGGGGCGTGCTCAGAGCTCCTCCAGAGTGTCCCTGGGTTTTGCCATCTTGAATTCTAAGTTGGCAGGGCATTCTGGGAGCATCTGAGTGGCCAGTGCCAGCAGGTGATGTCAGAGCCCTCCCCGGATAGCTGCTTACCTGTGTAGCTGACCAATCCCCCTTTCAGGGCTATTTAGGGTGTCTCTCTTGGGTGGTTCTTCAGATTCGAATTGCAAGACTCCAGCAGGAATTCTCTGCATCCTTCACTTCACCTTCTTACCAATAAAACTGCACTTGGACCCTCCAGGAACTCTACAAACTGCAACAAAGAAGCAAAGATGACATCTGCAACATTGTATCTTCAGCTCCTGCCAGCAACTGCAACTGTTTCTAAGTAGTGCATCCTCCGAGGACTGCCTGTCTTCAGCCTGCACAAGAAGAATGAAGGAATCTCCCTTGAAGTGAAAAAGTAACTTCTCTGCTTCAGCAGGCACCCCTCTGCAGCGACAACTGGTGTCTTGGGTCCCCTCTCCTGAAGAAGTGCGTGGATCCAGCAACACGGATGGTAGACTGAAGTGATCCCGACCGTCCAGATGTCCAACTCTCCAATTTTGGTGGAGGTAAGAGCTTGTCTCCCCACGCATGACAATACCCCTGTGCACAGTGTTGTTTACAGTTGTCAAGGCTTGTTGGCATCCTTCCACAGTGTTCTTCGTGCACCATGCAGCTTTGGCCCCCAGCACTCCTTTCTGCGACGCACAGCCTCCTGCATGGTTCTCCGGTGGAGTTTGATCACTTTGTGTAGTGCTGCGTGGGCCTCCTTTTGCACCTACTTTGTCCCCGTCCTGTGGGACTCGTGCACGCTGCCTGGTCTTCTGAGGGCTCTCTGGGTTTCTGAGAATCCCCCCTGTCTCTCCCTCCTGGGTAGAGGCCAACAGGTCCCTCCTGGTCCCAGGCAGTGCCATTTTCCTTTAACAGCGAGCTTTGTGTATGCCAAGGCTTGTTGGCAGAATCCAGCAACGCAACCCAGACTGCAACTATCCATCCGGCGTGGAACATCATTTGCACCAACAAGGAACCTGCATCCGTCTTCTTGGGTACAGTACTGACTGTTGTTCTTCCCCGGTGGTTATTCTTTTGCACCTTCATCTGGGTTAGCAGGGGCTCCTGTTCTCCCTGGACTCTTCTGTGCTTCTTGGACTTGGTCCCCTTCTTTCACAGGTCTTCAGGTCCAGGAATCCATCATTGGTGACTTGCAGTCTCTTCTGGTTTTTGCATCATTTTCTCTCTTGTGTGCTCTAAGAAATCTACGGTGATTTACTCCTGCTTTCCTGGGTGCTGGGGTGGTTTCTATTACTTACATTTGAAGTTTTGTAATACTCCCAGCACCCCTCTACACACTACTCATGCCTAGGAGGGAAACCGACTTTCGCATTCTACTTTCTAAGTATATAGTTTGTGTTCCCCTTAGGCCCATTTCTAACTATTGTGATTTTCATTATTTGCACTGTTGTTTAACTGTTTTTACAGCTATTTCTGCATACCAGTGTATATAATTTGTGTATTACTTACCTCCTGAGGGAGTATAGTCTCTATGGTATTTTTTGTCATTTGTGTCACCAAAATAAAGTACCTTTGTTTTTGTAACAGTGAGTATTTACTTTCATGTGTGTGAGTACTCTGTGACTACAGTGGTATTGAATGAGCTTTGAATGTCCCCTAGTTAGGCCTTGGCTGCTCATCCACACTACCCCTAGAGAACCTGGCTTCTAGACACTGACTACATTTCACTAATAAGGGATTACTGGACCTGGTATAAGGTGTAAGTAGCTTTGGTACCCACTACAAACCAGGCCAGCCTCCTATATCCCCTATTATCCTACCTGTCCCAAGCACATAGACACATCCGCATGAACCCACCTCAACACACACAAGCACACACTTCAACCCAAACACCACTAGACACACCGGCATGCAGTCACTCAACACTCACCCACTAATACCACATCAGCCACCACTTCCCCAGACACCACCCCTCCGACCCACACACCACATTCCGCATACCCACAGACACCACCACAACAGCCAGTGACACTTCCACCATACCCACCATACACACAGACAACAACTCACACACCACGGACCCGCACACCTCAGACACCATACCCCTAGCACAACACTGACAGACACATCCACCACATCAGCCACACCAGTAGACACCAGCGCAACACCCACATGCATGTCCACCACATCAGGGATTCTTGCAGACTCCACCCCAACAGACACAGACACATCCACCTTACAGACAGACACCACACCAACACACACAGACACATCCACAACATCCAGCATACCCAGAGACACCACCCCAACAGCCATACCCACATCCACTACTCCCACATCAGCTAGCACCTCTGCTTCGCAGCCCCACAAGACACACAAATGCCCACATTCACATAAGCAACAGACACCACACAAACAGAAGCATACCTCACAAATGCACACCCCCAAGGCATCTACACCTACATACAAGACGACCACTCCCTCAACCTCCAAATCCCCAACCCCTTCTGATGACCCTACCCATTTTCTTTCAACCCCCCTTCCAAACCGAAGAGGCCCCCACCAACGTCCCAGCCCATCCCTTCCAAATCCAAGTCCTTCCCTGTCACACCTCCCCCTGCAAGCACCCATACCCCTCCACCCAAGGAAGAAACCCACCCCTCACTCTGGCTTTGAAAGCTCTACACATTCAAGGACTGACATACATCAACCATAGACTAAGCTTCCACATTCCCACAAAACAGCTACGATCCACCACCCTCAACCTTGCACACCCCGCCTACATCCATCACACCGCTCCTTCTCCTACGTCGCAGCCAAGTCCTGGAACAACCTGCCCCTGCACTTCCAAACAGCTCCCTTCTTAGAGGTGTTCAGGAAAAGGCTCAGACATGGCTCCTGGGTGGAGACACAACAGCCTCAGCACCGAGAGACCCTAGGGGTGTCAGTTGCTGCACTTAACAAATGATTGATTGATTGACCCCCTCCAAGAAAAAGAACGCCCCCCCACAAACCCAAACCCACCCATCCCAAATCCAACCCCACCCCACCCAAGGATGATCCCTGAGGTGCCTTCCTGGCCACTTGATGCCCCTTCCCGTGGAGGTTCCTTGGCAGTGTTTGGAGTCAAGTGTGGGCATAGTGATGTGCATTGATATATATGGACTGGCCAATGGCTTTTGTTTTAAATCATTTGGCTAGAATAAACCCAAGATGTTGTTTTTTTGGGTATAAATTTGTCCTGCAATTAACTTTTCTACTTTTATGCTGTTTCTGAGTAACTTGTGCTGTATGTCTACAGTTGTGTGTATTTCACCCTGATTGCTGATCCATGTACTGTTGTTTGCAACATCTGACTTTGTAGGCAGTGCTAGTGTCACCCAAGACAAAGGTAGATGTTGACTGTATGGGTATGTGGCTGGTAATCCAATTGGGGTGTCACTGCATTGTGTTATGCTTGGTATGGTAGGTATTTCATCTTGTGTTGTCCAATGTCAACATGTATGGTGCTCGAGTTGTCTCCCTGATATGGGTTGTACATCAGTCTCATGTGTACAGTGGAGTTTTGTTTGTTCCCACATGGAGGGTGTTCAATTGTACTAGTTTTCTTTCCATTTGACTGAGCGTGTGTCCATTTTAAAGTGAGTACCTTGCAGCCATTTCATCTAGATGTATGGCCAATGCAGTTGCTGTTGTATGTGCTTTCTTGACATGCTCTTACACATTATGCAGTCAGGCGTGTCACTTGGCTCTACTATTGTTTGTCCCTGAGATACCTGAAGAGCCAGTTCCTGAGCAAATGTTGTTTGAGGGCCAGGTGCAAAGTGTAATGAAGACCTGGGTCGACAGAGTCCTACTGTTTTTCGAGGCAACCAAAGTCGAAGAGCTATGATCTTACACCTCCGGGGAAAAGACATCTACAAAATATCCAAAAACCTCACTGAGGCCAAGCCAAGAATGCACCTAACCCTGATAGATGCCCTAAATATGCATTTCAAACCAATGGCAAACACAGACTATGAACGATTTGTGTTCAGGCAAGCCAGACAGCAAGCAGAAGAATCGATCGATTCATTCCACATGAGGCTCCAGGACCTAGCCAGCATTTGCGGGTTTGTAGATGAGACTGAAGAGATCAGTGGCCAAGTGAATCAGGGGTGCACGTCAGCAAAGCTGTGAGAAAGAATCCTTGAGGATTCTGGACAGTCCTTGCCTGACATCCCCACGATGGGACGCATTAAGGAGCTATCCAAGGCCCGAGCCTCACAGATGGAGGCGGCACTCCAAAGACCAATCAAGGTAGAACCAGTCAACATGGTGACACTACCTCCTAACAAAGCGAGATCCCGAAACAGCAGGCCTCCATCAAGGCCATGGGTATTGTGGTGGACTGTCACACTGACCAAATGACTGCCCCGCCCGAGGAAAGAAATGTTCAGGCTGCGGAAAACTCAATCACTTCGTGAAAGCATGCAGATCAAGCAAACCATGAACCGGGAACGCCTCTGTCAATGCCACCACAAGACAGTCCGAGAGAGGCAGTGATATGGATGACGATGACGCTGAGGAACGTCATCCACTCCTGGTTCACCATAGGCAATGCAGCCCAGTCATCCAAGAAACTGCCACAGTGCCAGATCAAGGTAGGCATCCACCCAACCCTTGCTGTCGTTGACACTGGTGCCTCCATAAACATTTTGGCAGCCGATGTATATCACCAGATGATTCCGGCACATGCACTAGAGGCAGCAAAAGTGAAAGTGTACGGGTATGGTAAGACTACACCACTCGCTCTCAAGGGTAGATTACAGACATCCATCCATATGGATCATGGTCGGTCAACGCACAAGTATATGTGGCTGAAGAAGGGCATGGCATGCTATCAGGATGCCAAACGGCAGAAGACCTGGGCGTCGTGACCTTTGCTTTTGGCATACATCAAGAGTCGGTGACTGAACTCCTTCACCAATTCCGAGACATGCTTGAGGGCATAGGCTGTCTGCGTCACAGAGAAATAAAGCTACACATCGATAAGACCGTACAGCCAGTGGCGCTCCGGCACCTACGCATTGCATTCCACCTTAGACCACAAGTGGAGAAAGAGCTGGACAAGCTTGAAGCAGCTGGCATTATAGAGCGAGTCACAGGACCCATCCCCTGGTTGTCTCCGATAGTGGTCGCGCGGAAGCCCAATCAGCCGGAAGAAGTACGCATCTGCGTAGACATGCGTCCCCCTAATGTTGCTATCAAGCGCGAAAGACATCTAACCCCAACAATCGATGACTTGATAGGTGAACTAAGCGGATCCTGCTGGTTCTCCAAGCTGGACTTGCGCTCAGGGTACCACCAGTTGGTTCTGGCAAAGGAGCCACGCTATATAACAACGTTTTCAATGCATGTAGGATTAAGGCATTACACAAGATTGAATTTCGGAATCTCTAGCGCTGCCAAGATTTTCCAAAATGTCATCCTTGAACTTCTAGCAGATTTGTCTGGCACTATCAACGTCAGTAATGACATCTTAATCCATGCAGTGACCATCCCAGAGCATGACGTCAGGCTCAAGAGCGTGCTACACCGAATCAAAGAATCTGGCCTAACTCTTCACCACCGAAAGTGTGGGTTTCTTACCAACAAGATCCAGTTCTTTGGATATGTGTTCTCAGCAGATGGTGTGGCACCAGAACCTGAGAAGGTGCAAGACATTAAGAACGCACCCCCACCCACCAGTGTGACTGAAGTCAGGAGTTTTCTCAGAATGGTCACTTACTGTGGCAGTTTCATAAAGGACCTTTCCACATTGACGCAACCACTCAGAAACCTGACGAAGGCTTCAGAGCCATGGGTGTGGGAGTCAGCCCAGCAAACTGCGTTTGAAGCCACCAAGGATGCCTTAGCCTGTGACACCATTTTACGATACTTTGACCCTGCAAGGACACAAAAATTGCAGTTAACGCAGGCTTGAAGGGCCTTGGGTCCATGTTGCTTCAAAAACAGGACAATGATGAGTGGTCACCAGTGGCATTTGCGAGCCGGTCTTTGACAGACACCGAGCAACGGTACTCACAGATTGAGAAGGAGGCCATAGCTGTGCACTGGGGCAGCAAACATTTTCACCTTTACGTATATGGCCAACCGTTCCTCGTTACCACTGACCATAAGCCACTCATTCCCCTCTTCAACAGGACAACACCGAAACCCCACCGCGGATAGAAAAATGGATGCTTCAGTTATAAGACTATAGACGTTGTTTGGAATACCGCCCGGGGGCGGATAACCCAGCTGTCTATTTGTCTCGCTATCCGCAAGCTGCCACCGCTAGCAAAATCCACAAAGCTTGTGAAACTGAGGAGTATGTAAGGTATGTGGCTCACAGGTCCCAACCGTTACTTGTCTCAACCGATATGAAAATTCAAGGCACGGTGCATGATGATTGCCTTCAGAAAGCCTTGCAGGTGATCCGTTCCAATCAGTGGCATGCTGTGAGGAAGCACCTGCCATCGCTCAACCCCACCACCAAGCGAATAATAATAATAATACCATGTTCGAAATGAACTATCCGTGGACCCCGATGGGTGCCTGTTGTGTGGCTACCGGTTAGTGATTCTGTCCTCCCTCACTGACCGGGTGGTACAGGTGGCACACAATGGGCACCAAGGCATGGTGAAAAATAAAATTTGACTGCGGACGTAGGTGTGGTTTCCCCTAATGGACGAGCAGGTTGAAAATATGGTGCAGTTGTGTGAATGGTGTCAAGCCTCTGGGAACCCAGCCTGCCTGTACCTCTTGAAACAGAACCTGGTCCACGACAACCATGGGTTTCAGCCAGTCTCGATTTTGGGGGCCTACTTGATGGCCAGCACACTATGGTGATGACTGATGACTTCTCCAAGTATCCCGAAGTGGAGATCATCCCTGCTCTCACTGCAGAATTTGTGATTCCAAGGATTGAGAAGTTCCTGGCCACCCATGGCCTTGTCTCTGAAATAAGAACTGATAACGGACCCCTGTTTCAGAGTAAAGAGCTTTGAGGCTACTGGCCTCTGGCACCAACGGTACACACAGCAATGGCCCCAGGCGAATGGGGAAGTTGAGCGATTCATGCGTACACTAAACAAAGTTGTCCGAATCGCTGCAGCCAGTGGACAATCAAGTGAATATACCATATATTCCTTCTTACGGAACTATTGACAGACTCCCCATTCCACAACTGACCAGGCTCCTGGGCACATCTCCTTGGGCCGAACAGTGGTGGATTGCATTCCTCATCACCGGCCTTGGATACCTGGGGCAATCGATGATTGTTAGGTCCACCAGCAGCGTACCAGAGTAAATCAAAAGGCAAGCAATAAGAGTCATGCTTGAGCTTCAGACTTACGCGTTGGAGATGCAGTGTTGCTAAAGGAACATTCTTCAGGAAGTAAGTTCCGTCTGCCATTTGACAAAAATCACTGGACCATTTTGCGCAGATGTGGCTTCATGGTCATTGCCCAGCGAGGTACTGCCACTGTTACCAGGAACATTTCCATGTTCAAGAGATTTCATCCCCCACCGGGTGGAGAAGAATCTGACCTGCTGTTGTCTGATGTTGATCAGATGTCTGTGCCTGACTCAGATGACGGTCTCTCAAACTCTCAGTCAGTGTCCAGTCCAAACCCTAACCCAGTTGCAGCCAGTTTGACACCCGCTGGTGTGTCAGAATGAAATCCAGAGGCAGACCGATCTACTCGCCCTAAATACAGTTTATGTGGCAATCCCGCTCCATTTCAGAGATTGCAAGACCATTTGGTGTGAACTGATGCCTCACCTAGTTTGTGAATCTCAGTTGCCTCATGTTGCTTGTTTTGGAGGAATGTAGTGTCTCGGCAGTGACGTAACTGGTCGTGGGGCACTACCATAGTTCATGAAGGTGCAATCAGAGGGGAGCTGCTCTGACTCCCCTCCGAGTTTGTGTTTATGTGTTTGACCCGTGGATCACGTGTGAGAGGGGATAAAATAAAGTGTGGCCAGTGGGTGGGAAGCAAGGTAGAGCACACGGCGATGATCCTAAGCCGCTGACACCATGTTTGTAAGCACATCTGGTGTCAGCCTATTATTTATGCGCTAGCGAACGGGCAACCATTGTAGTGTGCTGGCACTACAGGAGGCTCCACTTAGCACTGAGGAGAGAAGCTCCTATGTTAGGGATTGAAGATCAGCCCTGGAGAATGTAAATGTATCTTGCTCCTTGATAACGCGTCCAGCCCTTATAAAATTACCTGTATCTGGACACGTTGGAGGTCGGTGAATCTTTTAACCGAGTCGGGCTCTCCTCATCCTCAATAGTCGAGTCACTCAGATCAATAATCAATGACTATTGTAATCGGTAATCAATACTTAATTAATAGGTCAATATAGCACATCAGAAATCAATAACAGTTGGTATGTTGGCGCACCATGACCTTTCAGTCATGAATAACCACACCAGTTTATTAAAAGTTAGTGAATTTATTTCCCTTTATTAACAAAGCTAGCACGATATATATATGTCTCAAAACCAATTGATATATGTATATGAACATTACTAGCTGTCCATAACGGCGGAAGAAACGCAATCTACGCAAAATCTGGATGATGATACACTCTGTTATAGCAATGCAAATCACCAATGTGACTAACTGTATTTGACTAATTGCATACATTCGGTCAGCATAACAAGATTTCAATTCTTCATGATACATTGAATGAATACCTCGACTAACCTCTAATTAGCATTGGCATGTGGGACTTCATGCAAAACAAATTTAGTCAACACAAATTTGGAAAAGTTCTAGCTAGGACCCTATCAAAATAGCAGTTGGTACCTGAAAGGAAAAACACAATGCATAATACATTTATCCTTTCATATTTACCAAATACAATCAGCATTCAAGAAAAGTCTTCGTCCTTCAGGTACCGGTTCGATCAGCATGGGGCAAGTTCAAAGGGGCAAAGTTAAGGGCAAGCTTCCTTGCAACGGCAAGGAGAATAGGGCAAGGTTACTGCATGGGCAAGACGGGGGCAAATCAAAGTTAAAGTCTCTAGGGTGAGAATTCTTAAAGTCTCTTTCTCTCGGATAGAGAAAAGGGCGTCAGGGTGTCGTCCCAAAATGGAGTCTGGCATCAGGCTTCAAACTGGCATCAAGGAAAATGGCTGACTTCTCTTTGTCCGGTGGGTTTAAGTAAGAAACATTCCAAATTCTGCAGGGTCCTCCATTGGAGGGTTCATAGGTTGGCTTCAAATTGTCCAATGAAAATTGTCTTTTACTAGAACTTATTTGTGCATACATTAGCCTTGGAGCCTTGGAACACAAGTTGTATCATGGTTTGCCAATTATTTTTGGTATCTGTACCTTCATTGTCCGCACCTGCAGAGACTGACCCTGTATAAAAGGGGATGTAACCGGCCTAGCACGAAACCTTGGAGATAAGTGTACCAGCCAGTTTCTACTGGAAAAATACAACTTCAAGCAAGAATATATGTTTCATTAGTTCAAGGAAAAAAGAATCACGCAGTTAGAATTTGAAGCCAAGCAATTAGGCCAAAGCCTGTACTAAATTTAAGCTAAGCAAAACAGTTTTCAAACAAGAAATCATGGCATACATTTGCGATTATGACGGATGTAGGAGGCTGGACTGGCTTGTAGTGAGTACCAAGGGGTACTTGCACCTTGCACCAGGCCCAGTTATCCCTTATTAGTGTATAGGGTGTCTAGCAGCTTAGGCTGATAGATAATGGTAGCTTAGCAGAGCAGCTCAGGCTGAACTAGGAGACGTGTGAAGCTACTACAGTACCACTTAGTGTCATATGCACAATATCATAAGAGAACACAATACACAGTTATACTAAAAATAAAGGTACTTTATTTTTATGACAATATGCCAAAGTATCTTAGAGTGTACCCTCAGTGAGAGGATAGGAAATATACACAAGATATATATACACAATAGCAAAAATATGCAGTATAGTCTTAGAAAACAGTGCAAACAATGTATAGTTACAATAGGATGCAATGGGGAAACATAGGGATAGGGGCAACACAAACCATATACTCCAAAAGTGGAATGCGAACCACGAATGGACCCCAAACCTATGTGACCTTGTAGAGGGTCGCTGGGACTATTAGAAAATAGTGAGAGTTAGAAAAATAACCCTCCCCAAGACCCTGAAAAGTGAGTGCAAAGTGCACTAAAGTTCCCCTAAGGACAAAATAGTCGTGTTAGAGGGAAAATGCAAGGAAAACACAAATCAGCAATGCAACAACGATGGATTCCTGACTGAGGGTACCTGTGGAACAAGGGGACCAAGTCCAAAAGTCACAAGCAACTCGGAGATGGGCAGATGCCCAAGAAATGCCAGCGGTTGGTGCAAAGAAGCTCTTACTAGGCTGAAGAACTGTGAATACTGCAGGAACGACAAGGGCTAGAGACTTCCCCTTTGGAGGATGGATCTCCCACGCCTTGGAGAGTCTTGCAAAAGTGTTTTCCAGCCGGATGGACGCCAACAAGCTTTGCTACACGCAAATCGTGCATTTGGCGTTTTTGGACGCTGCTGGGGCCCAGGAGGGACCAGGAGGTCGCAAATTGGACCTGCAGAGAGAGGGGACGTCGAGCAAGACAAAGAGCCCTCACTAAAGCAGGTAGCACCCGGAGAAGTGCCAGAAACAGGCACTACGAGGATGCGTGAAACGGTGCTCGCCGAAGTTGCACAAAGGAGTCCCACGTCGCCGGAGACCAACTTAGAAAGTCGTGCAATGCAGGTTAGAGTGCCGTGGACCCAGGCTTGGCTGTGCACGAAGGATTTCCGCCGGAAGTGCACAGGGGCCGGAGTAGCTTGCAAAGTCGCGGTTCCCAGCAATGCGGCCCAGCGAGGTGAGGCAAGGACTTACCTCCACCAAACTTGGGCTGAAGAGTCACTGGACTGTGGGGGTCACTTGGACGGTGTCGCTGGATTCAAGGGACCTCGCTCGTCGTGCTGAGAGGAGACCCAAGGGACCGGTAATGCAGCTTTTTGGTGCCTGCGGTTGCAGGGGGAAGATGCCGTCGACACACGGGAGATTTCTTCGGAGTTTCTGGTGCAGAGAGGAGGCGGACTACCCCCACAGCATGCACAAGCAGGAAAACAGTCGAGAAGGCGGCAGGATCAGCGTTACAGAGTTGCAGTAGTCGTCTTTGCTACTATGTTGCAGGTTTGCAGGCTTCCAGCGCGGTCAGCGGTCGATTCCTTATCAGAAGGTGAAGAGGGAGATGCAGAGGAACTCGGCTGAGCTCATGCATTCGTTATCTAAAGTTTCCCCAGAGACAGAGACCCTAAATAGCCAGAAAAGAGGGTTTGGCTACCTAGGAGAGAGGAAAGGCTACTAACACCTGAAGGAGCCTATCACAAGGAGTCTCTGACGTCACCTGGTGGCACTGGCCACTCAGAGCAGTCCAGTGTGCCAGCAGCACCTCTGTTTCCAAGATGGCAGAGGTCTGGAGCACACTGGAGGAGCTCTGGACACCTCCCAGGGGAGGTGCAGGTCAGGGGAGTGGTCACTCCCCTTTCCTTTGTCCAGTTTCACGCCAGAGCAGGGGCTAAGGGGTCCCTGAACCGGTGTAGACTGGCTTATGCAGAATTGAGCACATCTGTGCCCAACAAAGCATTTCCAGAGGCTGGGGGAGGCTACTCCTCCCCTGCCTTCACACCATTTTCCAAAGGGAGAGGGTGTCACACCCTCTCTCAGAGGAAGTTCTTTGTTCTGCCATCCTGGGCCAGGCCTGGCTGGACCCCAGGAGGGCAGCTGCCTGTCTGAGGGGTTGGCAGCAGCAGCAGCTGCAGAGAAACCCCAGGAAGGGCAGTCTGGCAGTACCAGGGTCTGTGCTACAGACCACTGGGATCATGGAATTGTACCAACAATGCCAGGATGGCATAGAGGGGGCAATTCCATGATCATAGACATGTTACATGGCCATATTCGGAGTTACCATGGTGAAGCTACATATAGGTAGTGACCTATATGTAGTGCACGCGTGTAATGGTGTCCCCGCACTCACAAAGTTCAGTGAATTGGCTCTGAACAATGTGGGGGCACCTTGGCTAGTGCCAGGGTGCCCTCACACTAAGTAACTTTGCACCTAACCTTTACCAGGTAAAGGTTAGACATATAGGTGACTTATAAGTTACTTAAGTGTAGTGTAAAATGACTGTGAAATAACGTGGACGTTATTTCACCCAGGCTGCAGTGGCAGGCCTGTGTAAGAATTGTCAGAGCTCCCTATGCGTGGCAAAAGAAATGCTGCAGCCCATAGGGATCTCCTGGAACCCCAATACCCTGGGTACCTCAGTACCATATACTAGGGAATTATAAGGGTGTTCCAGTAAGCCAATGTAAATTGGTAAAAATGGTCACTAGCCTGTTAGTGACAATTTGGAAAGAAATGAGAGAGCATAACCACTGAGGTTCTGATTAGCAGAGCCTCAGTGAGACAGTTAGTCACTACACAGGTAACACATTCAGGCACACTTATGAGCACTGGGGCCCTGGGTTACCAGGGTCCCAGTGACACATAAAACTAAAACAACATATATACAGTGAAAAATGGGGGTAACATGCCAGGCAAGATGGTACTTTCCTACACAACCCCCCCCCCCAAACGAAGGACAATAAGACTAGCCATTACCTGATGAGTCTTCATTGTCTAAGTGGAAATATCTGGAGAGTCCATCTGCATTGGAGTGGCTACTCCCAGGTCTATGTTCCACTGTATAATCCATTCCCTGTAGGGATATGGACCACCTCAACAATTTAGGATTTTCACCTTTCATTTGTTTTAGCCAAAGTAGAGGTTTGTGGTCTGTCTGAACAATGAAGTGAGTGCCAAACAGGTATGGCCTCAACTTCTTCAGAGCCCAGACCACAGCAAAGGCCTCCCTCTCAATGGCAGACCAACGCTTTTCTCTAGGGGTCAACCTCCTACTAATAAAAGCAACAGGTTGATCCTGGCCCTCAGAATTAAGTTGTGATAGGACTGCCCCTACTCCTAATTCAGATGCATCAGTTTGGACATAGAATTTTTTAGAGTAACAAGGGCTTTTCAGGACAGGTGCAGAGCACATGGCCTGCTTCAGCTCCTCAAAAGCTTTCTGACAGTTTGCTGTCCATAATACCTTTTTAGGCATTTTCTTGGATGTGAGGTCATTAAGAGGGGCTGCAATGGAGCCATAGTTCTTAATGAACCTCCTGTAATACCCAGTGAGGCCTAGGAAGGCTCTCACCTGAGTCTGAGTGGTAGGGGGAACCCAATCAATAATTGTTTGGATTTTCCCCTGAAGTGGTGCAATCTGTTCCCCACCAACAAGGTGTCCCAGATAAACCACCTTACCCTGCCCTATCTGGCACTTTGAAGCCTTGATAGTGAGGCCTGCCTTTTGCAGGGCCTCCAAAACTTTCCAAAGGTGGACCAGGTGATCATCCCAGCTGGAGCTAAAGACAGCTATATCATCCAAATATGCTGCACTGAAAGCTTCCAACCCTTGCAGGACTGTGTTCACCAACCTCTGAAAAGTGGCAGGTGCATTTTTCAAGCCAAAAGGCATTACAGTAAACTGGTAATGTCCTCCAATGGTAGAAAATGCAGTCTTAGGTTTAGCATCTTCTGACAATTTGATCTGCCAATACCCTGCAGTCAAATCAAAAGTGCTTAGATACTTGGCAGATGCCAGTGTATCTATGAGCTCATCTGCCCTGGGTATAGGGTGAGCATCAGTTTTGGTTACCAAGTTGAGACCTCTATAGTCTACACAAAACCGCATTTCTTTCTTTCCATCTTTAGAATTGGGTTTTGGTACCAGTACCACAGGAGAAGCCCATGGACTGTCAGAGTGCTCAACCACTCCTAGTTCCAACATTTTCTGAACTTCTTGCTTTATGCAGTCCCTGACATGGTCAGGCTGCCTATAGATTTTACTTTTGACAGGTAAACTGTCTCCAGTATCTATAGTGTGCTCACACCAAGAAGTGGTGCCTGGCACAATGGAGAAGAGTTCTGAAAATTGTCCTAGGAGATTTATGCAATTATCTTTCTGCTCAGCAGTAAGACAATCAGCCAAAACTACACCTTCCACAAGAGCATCTTGTTCTGTGGAAGAGAAGAGATCAGGTAGAGGATCACTGTCTTCTTCCTGTCCCTCATCTGTTGCCATGAGCAGGGTGAGATCAGCCCTGTCATAGTAGGGTTTCAGGCGGTTGACATGGAGCACCCTAAGGGGACTCCTGGCAGTGCCTAAGTCAACCAAGTAGGTGACTTCACCCTTCTTTTCAACAATTGTGTGGGGTCCACTCCATTTATCTTGGAGTGCTCTTGGGGCCACAGGCTCCAAGACCCACACTTTCTGCCCTGGTTGGTACTGAACCAAAACAGCCTTCTGATCATGCCATTGCTTCTGGAGCTCTTGGCTGGCCTGAAGGTTTTTACTGGCCTTTTTCATGTACTCAGCCATCCTTGATCTGAGGCCAAGTACATAATCCACAATATCCTGCTTAGGAGCTTTTAAAGGTTGTTCCCAACCCTCCTTTACAAGTGTGAGTGGACCCCTAACAGGGTGTCCAAAAAGAAGTTCAAAGGGGCTGAAGCCCACTCCTTTCTGGGGTACCTCCCTGTAGGCAAAAAGGAGGCATGGTAGAAGGATATCCCATCTCCTGCGAAGTTTTTCAGGGAGACCCATAATCATGCCTTTGAGAGTTTTATTAAATCTCTCCACCAGTCCATTTGTTTGTGGATGATAGGGTGTTGTGAACTTGTAAGTTACACCACACTCCTTCCACATGGCCTTTAAGTATGCAGACATGAAATTGCTTCCTCTGTCTGATACTACTTCCTTTGGGAAGCCCACCCTGGAAAATATTCCCAGGAGGGCCTTTGCCACTGCAGGAGCTGTAGTGGTCCTTAAAGGAATAGCTTCAGGATATCTTGTGGCATGGTCCACTACCACCAAGATAAACCTATTGCCTGAAGCAGTAGGAGGGTCAAGGGGGCCAACTATGTCAACCCCTACCCTTTCAAAGGGAACCCCAACCACAGGCAGTGGGATAAGGGGTGCCTTTGGAGTGCCACCTGTTTTGCCACTGGCTTGACAGGTTTCACAGGACTTACAAAATTCCTTTGTGTCCTCAGACATCCTAGGCCAATGAAACAATGGTACCAATCTGTCCCATGTTTTCATTTGACCCAGGTGCCCAGCTAAGGGAATGTCATGTGCCAGTGTTAGGAGAAACTTTCTGTACTCCTGAGGAATCACTAATCTCCTGGCAGCTCCAGGTTTAGGATCCCTATGCTCAGTGTACAAGAGGTTGTCCTCCCAGTAAACTCTGTGAGAGTCACTGACATCCCCATTAGCCTGTTTGACAGCTTGCTGTCTGAGACCCTCTAATGTGGGACAGGTTTGCTGTGCCACACTCAGCTCCTCTCTGGCAGGCCCCCCTTCACCCAAAAGCTCAGCAGTGTCTGCTTCCAGCTCCTCTGGTGTAGGTTCTGCACAGGGAGGGAATTCTTCTTCCTCAGAAGTAGAATCCACTGTAAAGGGAGGGATAGTAGGAAGTGGTTTGCTTCTACTAGCCCTAGCTTTAGGGAGCACTTGGTCCATTGTTCCAGGATCCAAGCTTCCCTGTCCTTTTTGCTTTTTGGCCTGAGCCCTTGTCAAAGCAAAAATATGCCCTGGGATGCCCAGCATTGCTGCTTGGGCCTCCAACTCCACATCTGACCAAGCTGATGTCTCCAAATCATTCCCTAATAGACAGTCTACAGGTAAATCTGAAGCTACCACAACTTTCTTTGGACCAGTTACCCCCCCCCAGTTGAGATTTACAACAGCCATGGGGTGGCTTTGTGTTATGTTGTGAGCATCGGTTACTTGGTACTGGTGTCCAAGTATGTGTTGTTCAGGGTGCACCAGTTTCTCAATCACCATTGTGACACTGGCACCTGTGTCCCTGTAGGCCTGGACCTCAACACCATTTATTAGGGTTAGTTGCTTGTACTTCTTCAAGTTATGGGGGCAAGCAACCAAAGTGGCTAAATCAATAGCCCCTTCAGAGACTAAAGTAGCCTCTGTGGTCTCCCTAATCAGACCAACCCCAACTAAATTACCAAAAGTGAGCCCAGCTACTCCCTTGGATTGGCTATTAGTAGGTTTGCTCCCACCACCACTGCTATTAGTAGGGACACTAGGTGTAGCAGTAGGGGTTGTAGTGGTAGGAGCTGTGGTGCCTTTCTTTGGACAACTGGGATCTGTTGTCCAATGGCCTTTTATTTTACATAAATAGCACCATGGTTTCTTTTCCTTGTTCTGATTAAAGGAGGATTTGGACCCACCACCCCCACCAGAGTGTTTTTGTGGGCCTGATGAAGACTCATTTTTAGATTTGTCCCCACCCTTGTCAGAAGACTTACCATCCTTCTTTTTGTTGCCATCTTTGTCACCCCCTGTATGAACTTTTCTGTTCACTCTTGTTCTGACCCATTTGTCTGCCTTCTTTCCCAATTCTTGGGGAGAGGTCAGATCAGAGTCCACCAAGTACTGGTGCAACAAATCAGACACACAATTATTAAGAATATGCTCTCTCAGGATTAAGTTATACAGGCTGTCATAATCAGTAACTTTACTGCCATGTAACCACCCCTCCAAGGCCTTCACTGCCTGGTCAATGAAATCAACCCAGTCTTGTGAAGACTCCTTTTTGGTCTCTCTGAACTTTATCCTGTACTGTTCAGTGGTTAAGCCATAACCATCCAGGAGTGCATTCTTAAGAACTTGGAAATTATTGGCATCATTTTCTTTCACTGTAAGGAGCCTATCCCTACCTTTTCCACTAAATGATAGCCATAGGATAGCAGCCCACTGCTTTTGAGGGACATCCTGTACAGCACAGGCCCTCTCAAGTGCAGCAAACCACTTGTTAATGTCATCCCCCTCCTTATAAGGGGGAACTATCTTGTGCAGATTCCTGGAATCATGCTCTTTTGCAGGATGACTATGGGGAATACTGCTGCTGCCACCATGGGTTTCTAAACCCAACTTCTGTCTTTCCCTCTCTATTTCTAAAGACTGTCTATCCAAATCCAGCTGTTGCTTCTTGAGCTTCAGTCTGGTTTGTTCCACTCTCAATCTATTGAGCTCCCTTTCTAACAATCTGTCATCAGGGTGGGTGGGAGGGACATTTCTAGATACAGAGGTATGATGGGAATGAACAGAAGGAGACCTGTCCCTTACAGAGGGCACCCTAACAGCTTGGCTACCAGCATAATGTGAGATCACATCATCAGTATGGTGTGATTCAACCTCTGTACCAACTATGCTAGACTGTCTAGTAATGGGCAGGCTGAGAAGTTTCTTTCCTGAACCTTTTCCTGGGGGAGTCCCTGGATCAGATTGAGAACCATTAGCTACTTTTTCTACAGATTGGGCACTTATGGCCTTATCCTGTACTCTAAGCATATTAATTAACAGTTCTAAAGAAGGATTCTTCCCTACACTCAAACCTCTCTCTATGCAGAGACTCCTTGCTCCTTTCCAGCTAAGGTGATCATATGCAAGTTTGGACAGTTCACCATTTTTTCCTGTGCCAGACATTTTTTAGAGAGAGTTAAAGTGATAGAAAAAGAGAAAAAAGTTTTCAGAACTTTTTGGAAAGACAGAAAAAAACTTTTTAAACTTCTAAGAACTTTTTTGAAAGTTTAGAAGTACTTTTCAGCACTTAGAAAAGAGTGAAAAGAGGAAATGCAAAACTTTTTGGCTATGTGTATATACACCGACCTTGTTTTGTATATTTTTCTCTTATGAAAAGTACAATGACAAGAGTGGTAAGTAGTCTCAAGCACTTATCCCACCGCTGCACAACCAATGTAGGAGGCTGGACTGGCTTGTAGTGAGTACCAAGGGGTACTTGCACCTTGCACCAGGCCCAGTTATCCCTTATTAGTGTATAGGGTGTCTAGCAGCTTAGGCTGATAGATAATGGTAGCTTAGCAGAGCAGCTCAGGCTGAACTAGGAGACGTGTGAAGCTACTACAGTACCACTTAGTGTCATATGCACAATATCATAAGAGAACACAATACACAGTTATACTAAAAATAAAGGTACTTTATTTTTATGACAATATGCCAAAGTATCTTAGAGTGTACCCTCAGTGAGAGGATAGGAAATATACACAAGATATATATACACAATAGCAAAAATATGCAGTATAGTCTTAGAAAACAGTGCAAACAATGTATAGTTACAATAGGATGCAATGGGGAAACATAGGGATAGGGGCAACACAAACCATATACGCCAAAAGTGGAATGCGAACCACGAATGGACCCCAAACCTATGTGACCTTGTAGAGGGTCGCTGGGACTATTAGAAAATAGTGAGAGTTAGAAAAATAACCCTCCCCAAGACCCTGAAAAGTGAGTGCAAAGTGCACTAAAGTTCCCCTAAGGACAAAATAGTCGTGTTAGAGGGAAAATGCAAGGAAAACACAAATCAGCAATGCAACAACGATGGATTCCTGACTGAGGGTACCTGTGGAACAAGGGGACCAAGTCCAAAAGTCACAAGCAACTCGGAGATGGGCAGATGCCCAAGAAATGCCAGCGGTTGGTGCAAAGAAGCTCTTACTAGGCTGAAGAACTGTGAATACTGCAGGAACGACAAGGGCTAGAGACTTCCCCTTTGGAGGATGGATCCCCCACGCCTTGGAGAGTCGTGCAAAAGTGCTTTCCCGCCGGATGGACGACAACAAGCCTTGCTACACGCAAATCGTGCGTTTGGCGTTTTTGGACGCTGCTGGGGCCCAGGAGGGACCAGGAGGTCGCAAATTGGACCTGCAGAGAGAGGGGACGTCGAGCAAGACAAAGAGCCCTCACTGAAGCAGGTAGCACCCGGAGAAGTGCCAGAAACAGGCACTACGAGGATGCGTGAAACGGTGCTCGCCGAAGTTGCACAAAGGAGTCCCACGTCGCCGGAGACCAACTTAGAAAGTCGTGCAATGCAGGTTAGAGTGCCGTGGACCCAGGCTTGGCTGTGCACGAAGGATTTCCGCCGGAAGTGCACAGGGGCCGGAGTAGCTTGCAAAGTCGCGGTTCCCAGCAACGCGGCCCAGCGAGGTGAGGCAAGGACTTACCTCCACCAAACTTGGGCTGAAGAGTCACTGGACTGTGGGGGTCACTTGGACGGTGTCGCTGGATTCGAGGGACCTCGCTCGTCGTGCTGAGAGGAGACCCAAGGGACCGGTAATGCAGCTTTTTGGTGCCTGCGGTTGCAGGGGGAAGATTCCGTCGACCCACAGGAGATTTCTTCGGAGCTTCTGGTGCAGAGAGGAGGCGGACTACCCCCACAGCATGCACAAGCAGGAAAACAGTCGAGAAGGCGGCAGGATCAGCGTTACAGAGTTGCAGTAGTCGTCTTTGCTACTATGTTGCAGGTTTGCAGGCTTCCAGCGCGGTCAGCGGTCGATTCCTTATCAGAAGGTGAAGAGGGAGATGCAGAGGAACTCGGCTGAGCTCATGCATTCGTTATCTAAAGTTTCCCCAGAGACAGAGACCCTAAATAGCCAGAAAAGAGGGTTTGGCTACCTAGGAGAGAGGAAAGGCTACTAACACCTGAAGGAGCCTATCACAAGGAGTCTCTGACGTCACCTGGTGGCACTGGCCACTCAGAGCAGTCCAGTGTGCCAGCAGCACCTCTGTTTCCAAGATGGCAGAGGTCTGGAGCACACTGGAGGAGCTCTGGACACCTCCCAGGGGAGGTGCAGGTCAGGGGAGTGGTCACTCCCCTTTCCTTTGTCCAGTTTCGTGCCAGAGCAGGGGCTAAGGGGTCCCTGAACCGGTGTAGACTGGCTTATGCAGAATTGGGCACATCTGTGCCCAACAAAGCATTTCCAGAGGCTGGGGGAGGCTACTCCTCCCCTGCCTTCACACCATTTTCCAAAGGGAGAGGGTGTCACACCCTCTCTCAGAGGAAGTTCTTTGTTCTGCCATCCTGGGCCAGGCCTGGCTGGACCCCAGGAGGGCAGCTGCCTGTCTGAGGGGTTGGCAGCAGCAGCAGCTGCAGAGAAACCCCAGGAAGGGCAGTCTGGCAGTACCAGGGTCTGTGCTACAGACCACTGGGATCATGGAATTGTACCAACAATGCCAGGATGGCATAGAGGGGGCAATTCCATGATCATAGACATGTTACATGGCCATATTCGGAGTTACCATGGTGAAGCTACATATAGGTAGTGACCTATATGTAGTGCACGCGTGTAATGGTGTCCCCGCACTCACAAAGTTCAGTGAATTGGCTCTGAACAATGTGGGGGCACCTTGGCTAGTGCCAGGGTGCCCTCACACTAAGTAACTTTGCACCTAACCTTTACCAGGTAAAGGTTAGACATATAGGTGACTTATAAGTTACTTAAGTGTAGTGTAAAATGGCTGTGAAATAACGTGGACGTTATTTCACCCAGGCTGCAGTGGCAGGCCTGTGTAAGAATGGTCAGAGCTCCCTATGGGTGGCAAAAGAAATGCTGCAGCCCATAGGGATCTCCTGGAACCCCAATACCCTGGGTACCTCAGTACCATATACTAGGGAATTATAAGGGTGTTGCAGTAAGCCAATGTAAATTGGTAAAAATGGTCACTAGCCTGTTAGTGACAATTTGGAAAGAAATGAGAGAGCATAACCACTGAGGTTCTGATTAGCAGAGCCTCAGTGAGACAGTTAGTCACTACACAGGTAACACATTCAGGCACACTTATGAGCACTGGGGCCCTGGGTTACCAGGGTCCCAGTGACACATACAACTAAAACAACATATATACAGTGAAAAATGGGGGTAACATGCCAGGCAAGATGGTACTTTCCTACAACGGATTACTACAATTTTAATACTTCGTGATTAATAAAGCTCGTTTATAATGATGGCGAACTAACCTGAGGGCACAATTCCCCTCGTACATTATTTCTTTTACTAAAATCGCACTACATTACACGTATTGATCACACGGTATACATGAATATATGTCGGACCTTCTTTTTCTGCGTCATCATCCTCCACCCCACATCCACCTTACACATGGTGCCTTTACTGAATGCTCTTGGTAGGGTCCATTACCGTTTACTTTTTGCCATGAGAACAGAACTGGCTTTTTGTTTGGGAAGGTTTCTATAGCCAAGGACAGGTTTTGAGCCAAGACTTTCCTGTAGAAGCTTCTCCTCTGGAACCCTGATTAGTCATTCTCTAACAGAAGCTGTACAAGTACTAATTTTCAAGTCCACAAATGAAAGAGGGAGAGCCAGCTCATCCCTTCACCCCAGCACGTGGACGCATGGTGTGGGAAGGGTCAACCACAGCATAACACGCTCTCTTAATGAAGTACCAATTGATTGAAACTGTGGTAACGTTTAAAATGGTAAATATACGAAACTCACCATTACGCCACAGCCACCCGGCATCCAATTGTTCGGGAAAACGGAAACGAAATAAGCGTTACACAGAGAGAGAGAGAGGCTAGTTGTGTTGTAGCGATGTCTATGGACATAGAGCAAGTAGAAAGACTTGCAGTTATAAGGAGATTCTGTGAGGGAGCCGGGGTGCCTGATTATGTAATGACAATGCGATAAGGAGGATGGGTTTTGGGGCAATACGGGAACTTTAAAGGCACGTGCTGCATTAGGTTGGAAAAACAGCAACAGTTTTTTGGCATTTCTAAAGTAAAAAAAGAATATAACGCAATCACATATACCAAGCAATGTAATAACACAAAACGTAACAGTGCACAATAGAACAAAACCGTTGAAATGGGAACTCAACACAACAAGTACAGAACAACAGTAATACTTTGCAGTAATTAAGTGCAAAAGCATAACATCACAAAGAAAACTGAACACATCACCACCACAACAAAATGCAACACAAATGTGCAAACATTCTGGTGTCAAACATTATCACCTTCAGAGATCTATTTTCGTAACACAGTGGTAAAATGTGTTTGCACCATGCTCTGTTTTACTTAACACCAAGGACAATAAATAATACCGGTCAAAAAATGTTCTGTGGTGCGGCCCACAGTCTGTCTCCGTCCTAAAAGCGGCAAAGGTCAGCAGTGTCGTGTTACCCAATGTTTAAATGCTTAGGGTTGGCAGACAGAAACAGGATCCCTGGTGTTGCACCAAATATTGCATCCTGCCTGCTAAATACGTAGCTCTGTGATTCTAAACACCAAGCTTGAGGAAGTAACAAAATACTGCCTGGTTTAAAACCGATGACTAATTAACAAAGTGCTAAGACCATCCAAACAAGGAGGTACTGGTCACTCGATTTTAATCATCGGGGACTGCAGCCATTGAAAGGAACGTTCTCCCCCGCGTCACTGCTGGTTCTTTGTAACCATGCCAACGAACTCTTCTTTCTACAGAATCTTGTAGTAAGGCAAAAACTGCAAATAATTTTAAATCAAATTACACAAAGGCTACTGAGTGTTTTGCATCACCCTCTTCTTTAGCCCCTCTTCACCAGCTGTGCCCGGGTTTACATTTAATCTGATTACAAATGAACCCTTTTAAATTAGTGGTTCCATTTAAAGAACGCAGCTGGTTGACTGGCAAGCAGATTAAAGCCACAGTCTTTGAATTCGACAGATTTTAATTGTAAAAGTCCTAACAAGGAAGGCACCGGCCCTTCATTTATGAAATAATAAATAACAATAATAATAATAATAATAATAATAATAATAATGATGATAAGAACATGGATAATAATGATAATCATCATCATCGTGATAACACTAAGCGAGTAACCTCAAATGTTTTTTTAGGAACGTTGCACACGTGCTGCCTAATTCCAGGGTCACATTGCTGGTTAGACTTGATTAAATCTTCTTCTTTCTTCCACCACACTCATAGTATTCTAACTCAGTTCCATGTGTGAAAACAGTTCAGGATTTGATTTTTGCTGGATGCTAAGATATCTAGTTCTTTCCAGTCTTGCCTAACATATTATAAATTCTGGCCCAGAAGTCTCAGAATTAAAAGACAATTCCTAGACTTGGTGAGCTGTTCATGCGTGGAACTGGTAAACATGAAAGCTCTGCACCCTACACTTTTATTCTCTTCATCTCACTCTTGCTGGTTCTTTTTCATTATTATTTTCTCCCTTTGTCATTATTTTCCTATCTTGCTCTTCTACCTCCTTTCTCCCTTTCCTGCCTTTCAATTTATATTGCTTGTGTTAAAATCTAATGATGGAAAATATGTCAAAATTCTCCCAAAAAATGAGTGCTGGTGTCCACCGCATGCAGTAACCCACACACAAAAGGGACTGTAGGGTACAGCACCTGGACTGGAAGCTGAAGAAAACCCTGGAAATTAACTATCCTACTCATATTATATGGCACTATCTGCGTCAAGCCAGCAACTGGAGGTGTGGATCTTGTGTGTATGCAGTGTTTCTTACAGATTGTAGGGAAGTACCATATTTTTGTCATGGTTACCCCCACTTTTTGCCTGCTGTCGGTGTGTTTTGAATGTGTTCACTGGATTCCTGCTAACTACTACCCCAGTGACTGTGCTCTCTCCCTCTAAATGTTGTTGCTTAGGACTTAGCACACCCCACAATAGGCTTAATGGTGCCCCCATGTAAGTCCCTAGTAAATGGTACCTAGGTACCCAGGGCATTGGGGCACCAGGGGATCCCCATGGGCTGCAGCATGTATTATACCACCCATGGGAGCCCATGTGAAATGTGTCTGCAGGCCTGCCTTTGCAGCCTGCATGAAAGGTGCATGCACCATTTCATTACAGTCACTGCACCAGGTAAGTCATCCTTATGGCAGGCCCTCCTAGCTCAGAGGGCAGGGTGCAAGTACCTGTGTGCTTGACCAGCTCTGGCAGAGGAAGGCAGAACAGAGGATTTCCTTTGAGAGAGGGTGGCAACACCCTCTCCCTTTGGAAATAGGTGTTACATGGCTTGGGAGGGGTAGCCTCCCCAAGCCACCAGTATGCTTTGGAGGGCACATTTGGTGCCCTCCTTGTATGAAGCAGTTTGAACCAGTGCAGGGACCCTTGGTCCCTGCTCTGGCACAAAACTGAACAATGGAAAGGGGAGTGACCACTCCCCTGTCCATCACCACACCAAGGGTGATGCCCAGAACTCCTCCAGGTGGCCACTTGATTCTACCATCTTGAATCCAAGGTTGGCAGAGGCCCCTGGGAGCAATTGAGTGGCCAGGTCAGGCAGGTGATGTCACAGCCCCCTCC
Source organism: Pleurodeles waltl (assembly GCF_031143425.1). Taxonomy (NCBI): domain Eukaryota; kingdom Metazoa; phylum Chordata; class Amphibia; order Caudata; family Salamandridae; genus Pleurodeles; species Pleurodeles waltl. The sequence continues at coordinate 518,834,562 of NC_090450.1, read as the reverse complement.
TGATAGGTGGTCACCCTGCTAGGTGACCAGTCCTCCTTCCTCACCTATTTAGGGTCTCCCTCCAGGGTGGGTCTTCAGATTCGATGTGCAAGATTCCAGCAGAACTCTTCTACATTGTTTTCTTCATCTTCTGACCACCAGGACCGAGACTGGACCTTCCACCAACCAACAATCTGAAACTCCAGCGACAACTCCGCTTTGCAACATTGTTTCTCCGGCTCCTTCCAGAAACTGCAACATTTCCCTGACTGTTCATCCTCTGAGGGTGGCAAGTCTTCAGCCTGCACAAGAAGCAAGTAAGAATCTCCCTTGTAGTGAAGGAGCCACACCCCTGCATCATCAGGCACCAACTGCAACGACGCCTGGCTGCGTAGATCTTCTCTCCTGCAAAACTGCGTGGATCCTGCAACACAAGTGGTGGCCTGAAGTACTCCCCTCGGTCCTCCCTACCAGCTGTCCAGCTTGGGAGATGGTAAGCCCATGCTTCTCCTTGTAGGACAGTACCCCTGTGCACTGCAACTTTTGCAGCTACAAGGCTTGTTTGTTCCTCCAACAAGGGATCTTTAGTCTCCCTGTGGCCCGGCCTCCAGACATCTTTCCTGCAAAGCACAGTCTTGTTCCTGCTGTTCCAGCAATGTGGAACTCATCTCCAGGTTTGCTGAGTGGACCTCACTGCGACTCCTGTGCCTACTCATCTTTCAACTCTCCGTGCTGCTGAGGGTCACTTGGGACTGCCCTCCCCCCGGATTGAGTCCACCTGGCAGCTCTGCAACTTTTCATCTGTGACTTTTGACTTTGACAAGGCTTGTGGCTGGTTTTCCAATGCCACTGACTGACTGTAACTCTTCTTGCATCGTGGGAACCTCATCTGCATTACTTCTGGAACTCTTCTCCTGCGCTGGTGCTATACAGCTGACTCCTTGTCTTCACCGTCATCCTGGTCTTGCATCTCCAGAAGGGAGGGTAGTGGCTCCTACCCCAACCAGACACTCCAACTAGAACTGGACTTGGTCCCCTTTTTTTCAGGCCCTCTTCTGTCAGGATCCACCTTTGGTTTCTTCCAGTCTTGCTTGGGTCTTGCACAGTCCTGTTCCAAAGTTTATCCGTGGGTTTGGGTAAAAACAGGTACTTATCTCTTCTCTCCTGGTCATTGGGGTGGCACCCTGGTGCTTACCTTTTGAGGTTCCTAGTTCCTCCAGCTCCCCTCTACAGATTCCACTTCCTTGGGTGGGGACTGTCTTTTGCATTCCACTTACCTAGTATATGGTCTGATCTCCCCATGGTGTCTTCATTATTTTCTGTTATTGCACTGTTTTTTATTGCTTTTTATGCCAATGCCTGACTTCTAAAGCATATATAATAGTGTGTTTACTCACTATCTAGTGGAGAATTGCTTGTACAGTATTTTAGCAGTTGAGTTACCATAATAAAGTACCTTTATTTTTGTAACACTGTGTTGTTCTTTCATGTGTGTAAATGCTGTGTGGCTGTAGTGGTATTGCATAAGCTTTTCATGCCTCCTAGATAAGTCTTGGGTGCTCATCCAAAGCTACCTCTAGAGAGCCCTGGCTTCGTAGACACTGTCTACAACTCACTAATAGGGGATACCTGGACCTGGTATAAGGTGATACACCACAGGTGCTCACCAGATACCAGGCCAGCTTTCTACATTAGTGGTACAGCGGTGGGATAAGAACTTGCAATTGCCTTACCATTCCTTCACTGGGTACTTTCCAGAGGAAAGACCAGTACTAGCTGTAGGTATATTTTACACTTAGTGTTGGGGTTCTAGTCTCCTGAGCTTGGGTAAGCTAGGGGTTTAGCATAGCCCTTGCTCCAAACTTTGCTGGGAGTCTAGTGTTAGAGTAATTAGGGACTCCTACACCATTGTAGCTAGACATCATGTCAGTAGAGGACACCTCTCAGGCTCTGGACTCTCAGTCTGCTTCTGGGCTTGCTCCTCTAGGCTGATCATGATACTGCTGAAAGCCAGGAGGAGGAAGAGGAAGCAGAGTCTGATCCACCAATCCTAGATAGGATAGATCAGGCACACACTGGGGATCATCACAGCGCTGCCAGAAGCCTAGTAGGTAGTGAGAAGGAGGCCACACTAGTAGGGCCATCTTTACTTTTAGATGCCTCATTCAGATGGTCCCTAGGAGGATGGATAGGTCCTCCTCTGCTAACTCTCACTTAACCTCAGTATTTGGGGCGACCTATTGTTCCAGTTCAGGAGAGGATTCCCTAGACAGAGATTTGAAACAACTGAGATTGGAGGAGGCTAAGCTGAGGCTGTAGCAGCAACAGCTTGCCCTAGATAGGGAGGCCCTGGCAGTGGAGAGAGAAAGGCATGGTTTGGGGTTAGTACCCCATGGTGCAGCAATATCAGTTTCAGGTACACCAGGGTCAAGGAGGACTTTTTTGACTCTAGAAACCTGAACAAGATAGTGTTAGACCTGGCAGTCTTAAGGTGGTCATACCCCAACTTTCTGCCTGCCTCCCTCCACTTTGTTGACACTGTTTTTGCTGGTTTTATGACACTGCGTACTTTATCACTTCTAACCGGTGCTAAAGTGCAAATGCTATCTCCCTTGAACATGCTAACATTGATTCACCCCCAAATTAGCATTTTTGATTTACATATAGGTCTCTAGTAAAGTGCACTACATGTGTTCAGGGCCTGTAAATTAAAAGCTACTAGTGGGCCGGCAGCACTGATTGTGCCACACACATAAGTAGCCCCTTAACCATGCCTCAGGCCTGCCATTGAAAAGCGTGGGTGTACAGTTTCACTGCCACTTCGACTTGGCATTTAAAAGTACTTGCCAAGTCTTAAACTCCCCTTTTTCTACATAAAATGTAGGCCCTAGGTAACCCACAGGGCAGGGTGCAATGTAGTGAAAGGCAGGACAGGTACATATGTGCTTTATATGTCCTGGTAGTGAAAGACTCCTAAATTAATTTTCCACTACTGTGAGGCCTGCTCCTTTCATAGACTAGCACTGGGACTGCCCTCATATACTTTTTGAGTGGTAGATTCTGATCAGAAAGTGGTAACAAGGTCATATTTAGTATGGCCAGAATTATAATATAAAATCCTGCTGGGGGGGGGTACTTTATATCACTATTTTAGAAATGCCACTTTTAGAAAGTGAGCATTTCTCTCTACTTAAAAACCATCTGAGCCTCACATCCTGTCTCCAGTCAACGTCTGGGCTGGGCTGGTTGACAGCTCCTTTGTTCATTTCACCCAGTCAACCACAAACACAGGACATTCAGTTATACCTGCACTCATCTGCATACTGAATGGGTCTTCCTGGGCGGAAGCGTGGAGAGCCTGACACTTCCATTTCAAAGGTTAATGGTCTGCCCTCACACAATGGACTGCCAAAACCCCTACTGGGGCCATGGCAGACAGGACTGTCATGAAAGTGGAACTTGTGCACTTCATAACCACTCTTTGAAGTCTCCCCCACTTCAAAGACATTTTTGTATATATAAAGTGGGTCTGTGACCCCACCAACTCAGACACTGCTGGAACTGTACCTGCAACCTGTCAAAAGGAACTGCCTGGCTGCCCAAAGGACTCATCTGGACTGCTTTGCTGAGAAGGACTGCTGAACTGCTGTTGCCCTGCTGCCCTGCTGGCATCTGACTTTGCTGAGAAAGTATCTGCTTTCCCCAAAAGTGCTCTCCAAGGGCTTGGATTGAGCTTCATCCTGTTTTCTGAAGTCTCAAGGCCAAAAAGACTTCATCTTTCCAGAAACTCCTTGTGGGTCAAAAATTGATACACTGCCTGCCGGGATCAACGCAAAGCCTGCATTGTGACTGAGAAATCACCGAACAGCCGACCGGAACAACGCAGCCTGACTTTCTGAGTGGAAATTCGATGCAGCGCCTTCCTTGCGACAGAAAATTTGGCGCAACACATACTGGATCGACGCAACACCCATGCCTTCTTCCAGCACATCAAGGATTTTTCCCCACATCGTCCCAGGGTCTCTAAATACCCCGCATCGCAGTGAGGAATCAAGACTGCGTGCTGAAAAATTGCACAAACCCCTTGCAGCATGGAAAGAAACAATGCATCGTCTGTGACACACCGGAAAATCCAACGCACACCTTATATTTCCACCGATCTCCTTCTCTGCAGCCTCTGCATGTCATTATTTTTGACGCATAGCAGGAAGTGTGTGTAACAAAGAGACAGCTATTGATTTCTAAGAATTAATACTCTTTTAAAACTTGCAAAAGTGATATTTCAAATTGTGCTTCTTGAATCTTTGTTGTTTTGACCTTATTTTATTCAGATAAATATTATCTATTTTTGTAAACCTGCATGGTATATTTTTGTGGTGTTTTCACTGTTACTCTATGATTTATTGCACAAAGTACTTTAAACATTGCCTTCTAAGTTAAACCTGACTGCTCAGTGCCAAGATACCAGAGGGTGGGCACAGGATTGTGTGTGACTTACCCTGACTAGGATTGTGGTCCCTACTTGGACAACTGTGTATACCTCTGCCAACTGGAGACCCCCTTTCTAACAGATAGTCCCACCTTACAAGTTTGGAGATGATATCTACAAATGGTTGATTGCTTTGGCTATGGCCTGTAAGGTAAAGGGGGTTCCCAAAGGCAGTGGGCAACATCTTTGTGGCTCTCCTTCTCTGACAAAGGTAGAGACAGACTCCCCACTGTCAGAGAAGAGGATGCAGTGAATTACACATTTTTAAAGGCAGCACTGTTAGAAAGGTTTGGTCTGACTACTGAACAGTAAAGGGTCAAGTTCAGAGGCCAAGAAAGAGTCCTCCCAAGGTTGGGTAGATTTTCTGAACTGTTCTGTGAAAGCTCTGGAAGGCTGGTTGCATGGGAGCAAAGTAAGTGACTACCGGGTTTTGTATAACCTAATTCTAAGAGAATACTTTTTAAATAACTGTGTACCTGATCAGCTGCATCAGCCTCTGATGGACTCTTATCTGACCTCTCCCCAAGAATTGAGAAAGAAGACAGACAAATGGGTCCGTACTACAGTGAGTAGGAAAGCTCACACAGGGAGTGACCACAGAAAGAAGGAAGCAGGTAAGTATCGGGATAAGGGACAGGTCAACGATAAAAGTAAAGAGTCTTGATCAGGCCCACAAAACTCCTCTGGGGGTGGGAATAAATCTTCTTCATCTTCTTCTTCCTCTAACTTGAGTGCTATGTTTGCAGAAACCAAGGCCAAATGGCAGGGGACAGATCCTCTCCTAGAAAGTCATCAAGCCTTCCACCACTACTAACTCCACTTCTACTCCTAGTGCCCCTAGCAATAGCACTAGTGGTGGGACTACTAACGGTAGTCAGTCCAAGAGTGTAACTGGGCTCACCTTAGGGACTGGAGTGGCGTCTGGGCTGGTAGGAGAGGTGACTGAAGTTGTCTTGGTCTCTTTTGGGAGCATTGACTTTGCCACCATTGCTGTTTGTCCTCTTAACATGGGTAAGGACAGGCAGCATCCCCCAATAAATGGTGTTGAGGCTGAGGCCTACAGGGACACAGGTGACAGTGTCACTAGGGTGACTGAAACACTGATGTCTTCTGAGTAATACCTACTTAGTCACATGTACCAAGTGACTGATGCTCATAATAACACTTTGTGCCACCCCACGGCAGTTATTGATTTTAGCTGGGGGAGAGGGGTGTTACTGGCCCTAAAAATGTTGTGGTATCCTCTGACCTATCTGTAGAATGTCTGCTAGTTAATGACTTGGAGACTTCAGCTTGGTTTGAAGTGGAATTGGAAGCCCATGAAGCAATGCTTGGCATCCCAGGACATATTTTTGTCCTCACCAGAGCACAGGCAAAGAAGCAAAAAGAACAAAGAATCTTGGAACCTGGAATAATGACCCAAAGGATTACCAAAACAAAAAGCAGGAAGGGTAGAAAGATACTCCCTGCTCAAGCCTCCAGTGAGGATTCAACTCCTGAGGGAGACAAATACACTCCTTGAGTGGAACCTACACCAGAGGAGCTGCAAGCTGACACAGCTGAGCTCTTGGGTGCAGGGGGGGCACCAAGGAGGACCTCAGTAAGGAGCAACAAACTTGTTCCACACTGGAGAGCTTGAGGCGGCAAGCTGCAGTACAAGAGGCAGGGGATGTCAGTGGCACCCACAAGATATACTGGGAAAAAAGTCTCCTATACCTAGAGTCAATGGACCCCAAACCTGGTGTCACCAGGAAGTTGGTAATTCCACTGAAGTTTAGGGAGTTTCTTTTGGCCTTAGAACATAATAGTCCCAAGGCAGGTCACTTTGGGCAATGCAAGACTTGGGACAGGCTTGTACCTGTCTTTCACTGGCCCCACATGTCTGAAGACACCAAGGAGTTTTGTCGCTCCTGTGTCACCTGTCAAGCTAGGGGCAAGACAGGTGGCACTCCAGAGTCCCCCTCAATCCCACTTCCTGTGTTTAGGGTTCCCTTTGAGAGGGTTGGGGTGGATGTTGTTAGGCTCCTGGATCCTCCAACAGCCTTTGGGAACAGAGTCATCCTGGTGGTGGTGGACCATGCCACCTGGTACCCATAGTCCATTCCTCTTAGGACCACTACAGCTTCTGCAGGGGCAAGAGCCCTCCTTGGTATCTTTTCAAGAGATTGTTTCCCTAAAGAGGTGGTATTAGGCAGGGATGCAAACTTCATGTCTGCTGACCTGAAAGTCATGTGGATAGAGAATGGTGTTACTTACAAGTTCACCACTCCTTACCACCCCAAAACAAATGTCTTAGTTGAGAGGTTTAGTAAAACTCTCAAGAGTATGATAACGGGACTCTCACAGAAGCTCAGAAGGAGATGGGATGATCTGTTACCACGCCTCCTCTTCGCCTACAGGGAAGTTCTTCAGAAGGGTATGGGCTATAGCCCATTTGAACTTGTGTTTGGGCATCCTGTTAGGGGTCCCCTTGCTCTTGTTAGAGAAGGATGGGAGAAACCTCTCTAGCCTCCCAAAGGAGACATTGTGGATTGTGTGCTTGGCCCCAGATCAAGGATGGCTGAGTACACGAAGAGGGCCACTAAAAATCTTCAGGCCAGTCAAGAGTTGCAGAAACAATGGCATGGCCAGATGGCTGTACTGACTGTATAACAGACAGGATAGCAAGTGTGGGTCCTGGAGCCTGTGTCTCCCAGGGCTCTCCAAGACAAGTGGAGTGGTCCCCACACTATTGTGGAGAGAAAGGATGAGGTCACCTACTTGGTTGACCTAGGCACCCCAAGAATTCCCATCAGGGTGCTTCATGTGAATCGCCTGAAGTCCTACTATGACAGGTCTGACATGACCTTGCTCATGGCAACTGATGAAAGACAGGAAGAGGAGAGTGACCCTCTTCCTGACCACTTCTCCCACAACACACCAGATGGCTCAGTAGATGGGGTTGTACTTACAGACTGCCTTTCTGAGTCACAAAAAGAGGACTGCGGAAACCTCCTAGGACAGTTCTCGGAACTGTTCTCCCTGACAAAGACTACATGATGTGAACACACCATTGGCACAGGGTACAGCTTGCCTGTTAAGAGCAAGCTTTACAGGCAACCTGATCATGCCAGGGAATGCATCAAGTATGAAGTTCAGAAGATGCATCACCTACGAGTCATTGAGACCTCAGACAGCCCTTGGGCTAGTCCTGTAGTGCTTGTCCCAAAACCCCACTCCCAGAATGGCAAAAGTGAAATGAGGTTTTGTGTAGACAACAGAGGTCTCAACACTGTTACTAAAACAGATGGTCATCCTATCCCTCGGGTGGATGAGCCTACAGATACACAGGCCTCTGCCAAGTATCTGAGCACCTTTGACCTGACTGCTGGCTATTGGCAGATCAAGTTATCAGAGGATGCTAAAGCAAAAACAGCATTTTCCACCCCCTAGTGGACACTATCATTTCACTGTGATGTCCTTTGGGTTGAACAATTCACCTACCAAATTCCAGAGGCGGGTGACTAAAGTTCCCCAAGGACTGGAAGGCTTCAGTGCAGCTTTTCCTGATGACATAGATGTCTATTGCTCCACCTGGGAGGATCACTTGGTCTACCCAGGGAATGTTTTAGAGGCTCTGCAAAGGGCAGGCCTAACTATTAAAGCCTCTAAGTGCCAGATAGGGCAGGGGAAAGTGATATATTTGGGCCACCTAGTAGGTGGATGCCAGATCCAAACCCTATAGGGCAAAATCCAGACTGTTCTGGATTGGACTGCCCCTACTACCCAAACTCAAGTCAGAGCCTTCCTGGGCCTGACGGGGGATTACAGGAGGTTCATTAAGAATTCTGGCTCCATTGTAGCCCTTCTAAATGGCCTCACTTCTAAAAGGATGCCAACTAAAGTTGTATGGACAGCTAGCTGCCACAAATGTTTTGATGACCTTAAACAGTTCATGAGGTTTGCTCCTATATTGAGAAGCCCTGACTACTCTAAGTCGTTCATCATGCAGACAGATGGTTCTGAGGTAGGGACAGGGGCAGTACTGTCTCAACTAAATGATGAGGGCCAGGATCAACCTGTAGCTTTCATTAGCAGGAGGTTGACCCCCAGGGAAAAGTGTTGGCCAGTCATAGAGAGGGAGGCCTTTGCTGTGGTCTGGGCCTTGAAGAAGCTGAGGCCATACTTGTTTGGCACTCACTTCCTTGTTCAAACAGACCACAAGCCCCTCCTATGATTGAAATCGATAAAAGGTGAAAATCCCAAACTTTTGAGGTGGTCCATGTACAGTGAAACATAAACCTGTGAGTAACCACTCCAATTCAGATGGACTCTCCATATATTTCCACTTAGACAATGAAGCCTCAATTGGACAAGGCTAGCCTTATCGTCCTTCATTTGGTGGGGTTTATGTAGGAAAGTACCCACTTTTTGGTATGGTTACCCCTACTTTTTGCCTGCTGTTAGTGTGTTTTGACTGTGTACACTGGGATCCTGCTAACCAGGACCCCAGTGACTGTGCTCTCTCCCTCTAAATGTGGTTGCTTAGGCCCTAGCACATCCCTCAATTGCCTTACTGGTGCCCCCATGTAAGTCCCTAGTATTTGGTACCTAGTTACCAAGGTCAATGGGGCACCAGGGGATCCCCAAGGGCTGCAGTATGTATTATGCCACCCAAGGGAGCCCATGTAAAATGTATCTGGAGGCCTGCCTTTGCAGCCTGCATGAAAAAGTGCATGCACCCTTTCACTACAGGTCACTGCACCAGGTCACTATAAGTTACCCCTATGGCAGGCTCTCCTAGCCCAGAGGGCAGGGTGCAAGTACCTGTGTGTGAGGGCACCCCGGCATGAACAGAGCTGCACCTACAAACTCCAGCGCTATTTTACCAGCGTACTGGGCACAGGTCACTACATCATATGTAACTCCAAATCTGGGCATGTTTGGTATAAATCATGTTGGAATCATACTCCAATACTGTTGCCAGTATTGGCTGTATGATTCCATGCACTCTGGGGGCTCCTTAGAGGACACCCAGCATTGCTCCTACCAGTCTTCTGGGGTTTTCCGGGCAGCTGCACTGCTGCAACCCCAGAGACAGTTTTATGCCCTCCTGCTGCTTGACCAGCTCAAGCAGAGAAAGGCCGAACAAAGGATTTCATTTGCGACAGAGAGGTAACACCCTCTCCATTTGGAAATAGGTGTTACATGACTAGGGAGGGGTGTCCTCCCCAACCCACTGGAATGCTTTGTAAGGCACATTTGGTGTCCTCCTTTCATAAACCAGTTTGCAATAGTACAGGGACCCCTTACCCTGCTCTGGTGTGAAACTGGACAATGGAAAGGGGAGTGACCACACCCTTGTCCATCACCACACCAAGGGTGGTGCCCAGAGCTCCTCCAGGTGGCCACTTTATTCTACCAGGTGGGCAGAGGCCCCTGGGAGCATCTGAATGGCCCGGTCAGGCAGGTGACATCACAGCCCCCCGAGAGGTGGTCACCCTGCTAGGTGACCTATCCCCCTTCCTGGGTTATTTAGGGTGTCCCTCCAGAGTGGGTCTTCAGATTCGATATGCAAGATTCCAGTAGGACTCCTCTACCTCATTTACTTCATCTTCTGGCCACCGGGACTGCAACTGGACCCTCCAGGAACTGACAATATGCAACTCCAGCAAAGACTCCTCTTTGCAACAATGGTTATCCGGCTCCTTTTAGCAACTGCAACATTTCACTGGCTGTGCAACCTCTGAGGGCAAAGAGACTTCAGACTGCACAAAAGAAGGAATCTCCCTTGGAGTGAAGGAGTCCCTCCCCTGCATCCACAGGCATCAACGACAACAACGTCGGGCTGTGTGGGTCTTCTCTCCTGCAAAACTGCGTGGATCCTGCAAAACAGGTGGTGGCCTGAAGTAGTCCACTCGGACCTCTCTACCAGCTGTCCAACTTAGGAGTTGGTAAGCCCTTGCCTCTCCTTGCAGGACAGTACCCCAGTGCACTGTGAATCTTGCAGCTACCAAGGCGTGTTTGTTCCTGCTCCAAGGGATCTTCTGTCTCTGTGTAGCCATGACCTGCAGCACTCTTCCCTGCAAAGCACAGTCTCCTGCCTGCTGCATCTGCGACATGGGACACCTCTCCAGGTGTGCTGAGTAAACCTCACTGCTACTCCTGTGTCTGCAGCCTGTGGGTGCTGCATCCTCAACTGCTGACTCTTCTCACTGCTGAGGGTCACTTGGGACTCCCCTCCTTGGGTTGAGTCCCCCTGGACCTTGCTGGTCCCCGGCAGCTCTGCAACTCTTCATCTGCGACTTTTGCCTTTGCCAAGGCTTGTTGGTGGTTTTCCAACACCACTGATTGACTGCAACTCTTCTTATATTATGGGACATCATCTGCATCACTACTGGAACTCGTCTCCTGCTTCAGTGCTGCACAGCTGAATCCTTGTCTTCACTGTCAACCTGGTCCAGCATCTCTAGACATGTGGGTAGTATCTCCTAGATGGGTCTATTGCCAAAGTATACATTTTGGAGATACGTTTGCGCCACATTTGTGTAGAAAAATGATGCAATTTCAGCACAAAGCAAGTATAAATCTGGGCTTAAGAGCTATATTTTACGTGAAATGTTCCTTAATTTGTATTTTGAACATGTGAATGCATTGTAGGCTAAAAATATAGAACAAAAGAAAACGAGTTGTGTGACTGACAGCTACTTGCGTTCAGTTGTTTGAGTTGTTCCTGCACTTCAACATTATAATTTTGGCAAGAGTGTGGCATAATTACGGATGGTGTAATTTAGAGACATTCACATAATGGGAAATTCACAAAATTACACAAATAATGTTGTACAGCCTGCAGCACACCTCCATGCTGAACCAACTGTACATAGGCCCTCATTTTGACTTTGGCGGTCTACAACAGTGATGGCGGCCATCCGACTGCCATATTTTTAATACTGCTGAAGGCTCTCCACCATAATTTGGGTGGAGAGCCGCCAGCAGCCATTCTGACGATTGGCGGTGCAGTGGAGGTTGCTCTGCTGCCACCGCCACGTCAACACAACATCGCCACGCCTATTATGACTTAGTAGTAGGCATCTCAGTGTTGTGTTGGTGGGTCGCTGGCGACAGAGCAAGTACCATGGACCCCGTTCCCTCCTGGGCAACCACTGCGACCACCGTGTAAAGTGATTGACGGACAGGGGAGGGGGAGGAGAGGTGTTGAGTGTTGTGTGTGTGAATGGGGGTGTGTGTTTGTGTCAATGGAGGGGGGTGGGGGTGTTGTGTGTGTTTGTGTGTGTGTGTGTATGCAAATGTATGTGTGTGTGTGAATGAGTATATGCGGGGTGTTTGGGGTGTTGTGGCCATGTGTGCATGTGTGTGTGAATGAGTGTGCATGAATGTAGGTATGTGTGATGTGTGCCTGCGTGGACATACTGTGTGGGGGGGTTTGGAATGGGGATCGGGGTGGGGGGTGTCACGGCTTGGGGGGGTGAGGGGCTTCAGGTGGGTGAGGGTCCTACATGGTGAGGGGGTTGGGGAGTCCTGCAGTGGTGACAGGAAAGAGCATTACTGTTACTAGTATCGTTACCACCAGGGATTCCATGGTGGGGCTACAGCCACAGAATCCCTGCCGGTAAAGACGCCCAAAATACAGCTGGCAGTGTTAGGTGCACCGACGGGTCAGAGGTGGTCTACCTTTGGCCAGGCGGTCCTACCGTCCTGGCCAAAGGTAGACCACCTCTGGCTGCAATACAGCCAGTTCACTACCATTGTCAAAATTTGGCGGTCCTGCTCCGCCACGCTGTCGGTGGTCTGGCCGCCACCGCCGGCGTGGTGGTGCAGGACCACCAGGTTCATAATGACACCCATAGTCTTAGTCCATAATCTTAGTCCATAGACCGGTTCTATTTGAAATTCACCATGCCACTTGCTCATCCAGAATCCACTGTTCATGTACAGGGGGTTTGCTTGCTGTGATGTGTGGACGTAAAGGGTAATCTTCACTGTGAACCCCCAGAAACAATTGGTTCTTTCTGTCATTTATATATACATTTTCATTGAGTCCCTTTAGTGTTACTTGTACTATACTGGTAATTGGAGACAATGCTCTCGTCAGCTATACCTACAAACACATCTGTTCTGTCTGATATTGAAGCCACTACACATAGGCGTCCACAGACACGCAACTGGGGAACATTGCAAATGTCTTTGTTCCTAATTTGCAGAATGGGTAGGTATTGTCAGCAAATGTGAGGTACTTTAGGCCAACCTAATAAGATGACCAGAGAGGCAAGAGTATGTAGCTGGCTGCAGGTTGTCTTCACACTGGGAAACTTCGGTAAGATTTGAGGAAGAATCACAGTATCGTAACAATGTGGATTTAAAGTTTAAAACAAAAGAACATTCAGTAAATATAATAAGAGAATATGGTAGGACAAGGCAACAGGATCAAATTAGTTTGAGTTATATCACCTACTCAGCTTTCTCAGAGTGATATAAGGAATAGCAATTACTTTTGATAATAATAGTTTTGTTACAAACTCTGTAATGTTATCAGAAAAACAGAAGCGGCTACAAAAAAAATAATAATAATTAATTACTGTCTAAATAATGGCTGTGCACTTCTATAAAGAGAGTTTTGGGGCAGAGAAGGTCCTTTGCATGGGTCTGGAGAGGGTGGGCCTCTGTCTCAGTTCATCATAGCTAGTTCTGCAGATTTTTTTACTCCCACCACATCACACCCACAAACCATGCATGTCTCCAAAAGGCATTTCTCTGATATGGATTGTGACCCAAAGCAGTGCTTCGTGGACTGAAGTGACACGCCATGTGCTTCCTTCTTACTGAATGTGACTACGGTCAGCCACCATGCTTTAAAGGACTAACAAAAGTGGCAGCAATAAGACTATAGTGGCAAGACAGCCCTTTTAACCCTCTGTAAAGAAATGGCTCCCTGTTGCAGTTACCCCCCACTTTTTGCCTGATACTGATGCTGACTTGACTGAGAAGAGTGCTGGGACCCTGCTAACCAGGCCCCAGCACCAGTGTTCCTTCACCTAAAACGTACCATTGTATCCACAATTGGCACACCCTGGCATTCAGATAAGTCCCTTGTAACTGGTACTTCTAGTACCAAGGGCCCTGATGCCAAGGAAGGTCTCTAAGGGCTGCAGCATGTCTTATGCCACCCTAGAGACCCCTCACTCAGCACAGACACACTGCTTACAAGCCTGTGTGTGCTAGTGAGAACAAAATGAGTAAGTCGACATGGCACTCCCCTCAGGGTGCCATGCCAGCCTCTCACTGCCTATGCAGTATAGGTAAGACACCCCTCTAGCAGGCCTTACAGCCCTAAGGCAGGGTGCATTATACCATAGGTGAGGGTACCAGTGCATGAGCATGGTACCCCTACAGTGTCTAAACAAAACCTTAGACATTGTAAGTGCAGGGTAGCCATAAGAGTATATGGTCTGGGAGTCTGTAAAACACGAACTCCACAGCACCATAATGGCTACACTGAAAACTGGGAAGTTTGGTATCAAACTTCTCAGCACAATAAATGCACACTGATGCCAGTGTACATTTTATTGTAAAATACACCCCAGAGGGCACCTTAGAGGTGCCCCCTGAAACTTAACCGACTATCTGTGTAGGCTGACTAGTTTTAGCAGCCTGCCACAAACCGAGACATGTTGCTGGCCCCATGGGGAGAGTGCCTTTGTCACTCTGAGGCCAGTAACAAAGCCTGCACTGGGTGGAGATGCTAACACCTCCCCCAGGCAGGAATTGTCACACCTGGCGGTGAGCCTCAAAGGCTCACCTCCTTTGTGCCAACCCAGCAGGACACTCCAGCTAGTGGAGTTGCCCGCCCCCTCCGGCCAGGCCCCACTTTTGGCGGCAAGGCCGGAGAAGATAATGAGAAAAACAAGGAGGAGTCACTGGCCAGTCAGGACAGCCCCTAAGGTGTCCCGAGCTGAAGTGACTCTAACTTTTAGAAATCCTCCATCTTGCAGATGGAGGATTCCCCCAATAGGGTTAGGATTGTGACCCCCTCCCCTTGGGAGGAGGCACAAAGAGGGTGTACCCACCCTCAGGGCTAGTAGCCATTGGCTGCTAACCCCCCAGACCTAAACACGCCCTTAAATTTAGTATTTAAGGGCTACCCTGAACCCTAGAAAATCAGATTCCTGCAACTACAAGAAGAAGGACTGCCTAGCTGAAAACCCCTGCAGCGGAAGACCAGAAGACGACAACTGCCTTGGCTCCAGAAACTCACCGGCCTGTCTCCTGCCTTCCAAAGATCCTGCTCCAGCGACGCCTTCCAAAGGGACCAGCGACCTCGACATCCTCTGAGGACTGCCCCTGCTTCGAAAAGACAAGAAACTCCCGAGGACAGCGGACCTGCTCCAAGAAAGGCTGCAACTTTGTTTCCAGCAGCCTTGAAAGAACCCTGCAAGCTCCCCGCAAGAAGCGTGAGACTTGCAACACTGCACCCGGCGACCCCGACTCGGCTGGTGGAGATCCAACACCTCAGGAGGGACCCCAGGACTACTCTGATACTGTGAGTACCAAAACCTGTCCCCCCTGAGCCCCCACAGCGCCGCCTGCAGAGGGAATCCCGAGGCTTCCCCTGAACGCGACTCTTTGAATCCAAAGTCCCGACGCCTGGGAGAGACCCTGCACCCGCAGCCCCCAGGACCTGAAGGACCGGACTTTCACTGGAGAAGTGACCCCCAGGAGTCCCTCTCCCTTGCCCAAGTGGAGGTTTCCCCGAGGAACCCCCCCCTTGCCTGCCTGCAGCGCTGAAGAGATCCCGAGATCTCTCATAGACTAACATTACGAACCCGACGCCTGTTTCTACACTGCACCCGGCCGCCCCCGCGCTGCTGAGGGTGAAATTTCTGTGTGGGCTTGTGTCCCCCCCGGTGCCCTACAAAACCCCTCTGGTCTGCCCTCCGAAGACGCGGGTACTTACCTGCAAGCAGACCGGAACCGGGGCACCCCCTTCTCTCCATTCTAGTCTATGTGTTTTGGGCACCACTTTGAACTCTGCACCTGACCGGCCCTGAGCTGCTGGTGTGGTGACTTTGGGGTTGCTCTGAACCCCCAACGGTGGGCTACCTTGGACCAAGAACTAAGCCCTGTAAGTGTCTTACTTACCTGGTTAACCTAACAAATACTTACCTCCCCTAGGAACTGTGAAAATTGCACTGTGTCCACTTTTAAAACAGCTATTTGTCAATAACTTGAAAAGTATACATGCAATTTTGATGATTTGAAGTTCCTAAAGTACTTACCTGCAATACCTTTCGAATGAGATATTACATGTAGAATTTGAACCTGTGGTTCTTAAAATAAACTAAGAAAAGATATTTTTCTATATAAAAACCTATTGGCTGGATTTGTCTCTGAGTGTGTGTACCTCATTTATTGTCTATGTGTATGTACAACAAATGCTTAACACTACTCCTTGGATAAGCCTACTGCTCGACCACACTACCACAAAATAGAGCATTAGTATTATCTATTTTTACCACTATTTTACCTCTAAGGGGAACCCTTGGACTCTGTGCATGCTATTCCTTACTTTGAAATAGCACATACAGAGCCAACTTCCTACACCCTCTCTTGCAAAAAGAGAAGTCTACTGGCCTCTTGTACATTTTTTAGTTTGTGTCCTCCGCTCCATCCATGTCAGACATGGATGGCATGTGCGTTGGCTATTTCTGTCTATGTGCTAACGTTGTGTATGGAGTGTACATGCTACATTATCCATTTTGTTTTACTGCATTCAAGTGGTACCTATAATAGTGGGTGGAGAGAACTTTAGACAACAATGTGAATTGCAAGGCCACTGAAGAGCATTCCAGAGATCCTTTGTAGAAGGCCATACTTTTCGGTGGAGAGGAGAAGTGAGAAAGGGTTGGGGAACCTTCTCTGCTCTTTTCTGCTCCTTTGTTCACTGGAAGGACTACAGCCATAGGTTAACTGGTAGTTAGGTGGGGTAAGCTCTTAATTTATTTGTGTCCTTGTTTTTCGGTCTTCTCTGACAGGTGACTTCCAACCCTCTCTCACCTTCTTGTGACTCCTGAAGGCAAAGACTATGGCTGGACTAATCTGAAAGGAATGAGCAAAAGAGCAGGAAGTGCCAAAATGGTGTCAACGCTGACTATTGGAACACACACCTGCTATCTACAACTTTTAGATTAAATAGGGCAGAAACCTCCAGCCAGTATGCCATGATTTCTATACCAGAATCTGGGGTTGCACACCAATAGCGTTGGAGAAAATCTCTGTGTTACATGGCTAGGGTATTTGCCCCACTACCTCCCCTTGCCAGTTTGGGACTAGAATTGTAGGGCATTTCCACAAGCCTGCCAGGTGAGGCAGCCTCCATCCTGTCTTTAAGAAGAGGGCTTACTGACTGTTGAAGAGAGGCATCCAAGGTACCTTTGCCAAAGGAATATGCTGATAGAAGATGCTGGACTCATAACAAGCCTAGGTGGGATGAACTGAAGCAATCTGCTGCACCATAGGCAAGGAACTGAACTGCTTTGCTAGAGTGTGAGGCTTAGACGCTCTCAGGTATCCAGCACTGTGAACTGATGCCTGAGTGTCTGTGTCTTCAGGGCACTACAGAACTCAACTCAATTATACTTTCTCTCAAGCAACCATGATCCTAGAAGTAACAGGATACAAAACAATACAGATCACATCGCACAGTCTTCATTGAAGAACCAGGGATGTGGAAGGGATATGCAGCACTGAGGAAAAAGTAACCCCCAACTGTCATAGGGTACCTTGACTAATACTGCCTGCTCACCATTGCTGCTCTTGGTGAGCTTCTACCTCATTTGGGAGTGAGTTTGTGAAGCGAGCAAGATCCAGTATACTTCGAGCAACATAATCCAGATACAGCCTCCAATGCTCCACCAATGCGTTCTTGATTAGAAGTGTGCAAGTAAACCACTTGTTGTGGGCTATGACCATGTCAGCTGGGTAGAGGCAGAATCACCACTATCCGGCATGGTGGGCCTTGTTCAAGCATAACCCGTCTGGAGCGGCCTTGACCCCGCCAACTATAAAAACATGTGCTGTCAGCTCCACCAGACAACAGAATGGATGGATGGAAGGTACTGTGCAAAGGTTGAAGTATCACAGGAGTAGTCCACTGATTGAGGGAGTGAGAACTTGTGATCACTACTAAAGGTCACTTTGAACTCCCTATAAACATTGGCCAATCCCACCCCCAGGATGGCCAAAGAGACTATCTTCAAGTGAATTACCACAGTTATCTGTCACAAAGAAACACCTTAGGCTGCCTCTCAAATCGACCAAACTATTACCTGAAGACAATGTAATAACCTACTTTTCCTCTCATATTGATGTACAACATTGCATTCTGTGAATATAACTTTTCTGTCTGTTTTATAAATTGTAGCACTGGCTGGACATAAAGGTCATACTTGTTATTGGATGGCCTGTTGAGTTCTGAGTCTCTAAAGCCCCCCTTCCCCGATTACGTACTGGACTGATTGAATTTGCTACACTAAGGGCCATATTTACAAGAAAGAGCTTTTGAAAGCATCAGCTTTGATGCTCCACTTTCGTTGCGCCCCCTCCTAACGACACCATGTGTACGCCGTATTTGCA
The DNA here is from genome assembly GCF_031143425.1 of Pleurodeles waltl. Lineage (NCBI taxonomy): Eukaryota > Metazoa > Chordata > Amphibia > Caudata > Salamandridae > Pleurodeles > Pleurodeles waltl. Next base: position 518,816,465 of record NC_090450.1, on the reverse strand, counting down.
ATACAGTGCACCATGACGCACATTAGGACAATAGCGTCAAAGATTTTTTATGCTATTGTGGTAGTTTGCAGGATTACAAATTTTACAAATATCATTGTGCCATTTTTACGGGCCACCCGGCATGAGAAGGCCACCCTTGCATACATTATGCCTGGTGCAGGCATGATATGGCACAAGGGGTTACAAAGTGGCGCAATGCATTCATTGCACCTTTTTGTAAATATGGCAAAGGAGAATGGTCTCCTTAATGTCACATTAGTGTAAAAAAGACACTAGTGTGGGGCTAAGAGGCGCTAGGGCCTTGTAAATCTTGCCCTAACTGTCAAGTGGTAATGGGATGCACCCGGTGCTCAGTGTTGGGGTCAATAGTTGTAAGAGCCTCCAATGTGACAGACTGGGCCTGGTAACCCATGGTGGCCGTGTGACTCCTGAAAGAGTGCCTCGGAGGGCCGGTGCACCATCAATCGCTGTAAGGAATGAAGAGAAGATAGAAAATGAGTCTCCAAATGAACTGCATGCACGATCATACCTTAGCTTTCCCCTACTGTTCTTTTGGCTGGGCATTTCCCTACAGAGGAAAGGTCTGTGGAAATTGTGCCACGCTGAAGATAACTCTCAAGGAAGCAAAATACAAATATGAGTGAGGAACACTCTTAACCGTGTCTGCATCCTCTACAAACACTATAGTGCATACATTCTAGTAGGGGAAGACTTACAGATGTGCTCCCACTCTTAAATTGAGTGTGTCTTCAGTTCTGTGCATGCTTGGTGTTATGACCTCGAGCACTATGTGTATATTTGAAAGCTGGGCAGAGAAAGGAATTATGTATGTGTTCTACATTCTTCTGTGCTGCAGTTATTTGAATGACTTCTACTATTCCTTAATTGCCAGAGAACCATCATAAACACTTTAAACTAACCATGTATATGTGTTAAGTTGCACTTTAATGGTGCACTTTACTCGCGGGGATCTAGGGGCTGTTCTAATGTAAGACGATGCTCAAACAGACTAGGGCACTTTAAGTTGGTCCTGGGTATCCACAAATTTAAACTAATAAGGTCCAGGAGAGAGCTGTTTCAAAATATACTTGATCGTGTATGGCAAAAATCCTGCAACTACCCTAACAGGGACTTCAATCTGTTACACTTTAGTGTGGTCAGAGCAAGTGGGCATCTCCGCTTGTGCTTTCTACAAGACTGAAATATTTATCTGCAGTCATCCCTGTGTAAACTCCTGCTCATGAGCTTTTCTCACCTCTTTAATATCTTTCCTGTACCCCGAAGACACATCCGTGTCAGGCTGGAGTGCCAGTAATCTCACAAAACAAAACAATCAGGCTTTTTAATTTTTTATTTAAACAAATGACCATGGCATTCCGCATTCGGAAAAGGCTTCCGAGCAGTATGTGTATTGCACAAATAACTTATGATATAGCATCATCAACCTACATTCTTCTGGCCTCTCCATCACTGATTCACACGCTGTCTAACATTTAACAACTAGGCTGCTTCACGTCCTTATCTACATTATTTAAAGTGATTTAAACTATTTTATGTTGCCTAAGGATGGCTGCAAAATTAATTCGCTGCATAAACTGAAATGTATTATAAGCCCAGAGGTCTTCGCTGCACACTACATCACCGGATCTAGCGCTGTAAACACCTTAAAAGTAAGTTAAGTAAGTAAGTGTAAAGTGTTAAAAGTGAATGTCAGCGTCTACGTAGCTTTGGCTCAAAATAAGCTCTATAACATCAATCAAGTAGGTTTATTGAATCACCCATTAAGCCACACATCAACAATCATGCACATAAATAGATCAAATAATTTGTAGAATATAAAAACATAAAAAACGGAACATAATATTCAGATGTGATTAGAGGGCCCGATTTAGAGTTTTGCCAGTGGAATTTCTGTCCACTTGTGTCATGTGGTGGAGAATCCCTCAGACTCTTAGATCCCCACTGAGCTAGTAGCGATCACACACTAAAGTGTCTGTGTCTGTTTGGCACAGGCCTCTTAGGACGGAAACGATGACAGAAACTCCACCAATGCAAAATGTAAATGTAGGTTCGTGGAATTTCCATTGGAAACTCTGTGCACTGAAAATATACCCAAATTAATTGGGGGAAGCTTGCCATTGCTAACATGTACTTAACAAACCAAAAATCCCAACATGTCAAGGACATTGTATTGAACTGCTGGTAAAATTCTGACCCGGCTTCCATTGCATAGTTTCTCAGGCCTCCCCACCCAAATGGTGATTGATCTAGCAATGCACCTCAACGACCGGTTGTGAGCTGCTGAAATCACTGACGTCAGCTTGAATTTTCTATTGGAAAGTTTATAAATGGCAGAGGTTTTGCGAGGAATATGGTTCTTTGTAGTCAGAAGGTTGGAACACCCATTTCCCACCTTTTTCCACCTACTTGGAAAGCCAGTGATAACGCATCCTTCTATGTTAATTTATACACATCGGGACTCGTTTTAGGCTGATGAATCTTTGGACCCAGTGGTGAGACACCGTAAGACGAGATAACTGATCAATATATCAAGCAATATATCAATAATATTGTCAACATATATCACCACAATATATTTCACTTTTGACATTAGTAAACCTTCGGCGCGCAACCATGACCTTTCAGTCATGAATAACCACACCTTACTGAAGTTTTGTGAATTTTATTCCCTATTGATTACAATCTAATAGCAAATGTATTAATCTCAAAACCAAGAAGCAAAAGAACATAGTCACAATATGGTAATAATGCAAAGATCACAGTCATAAGATAGTAATATGAAGATGAACAAATCTAGATGCCTAAAACCTCATATATGTTTAGTTCAGCATAGCACCACGTCAGTCACGTCAGTCAAAATGAAATGCCTCATCTAACCACAATTAGCATCAGCATGTTGGACTTCATGCAAAACAATTTAGAACATCAATTTGGAAAACATCTAACTAACCTTGTGTCCATTCTTTCCCAGATGATTCAATAATGCAATGGTATCATATTTACAACTGTCTCTGGTTTTGGATGCAATCAGCAAATCATCAATGTATTGCACAAGAGTCGAATTAAAAGGCAGCACAAGAGGTTCCAAGTCCTTCTTCAATATCTGGTTGAAGATGGATGGTGACTCAGAAAACCCCTGAGGAATTCTGCACCAACTGTACACCTTATCCAGGAATTTGAAACTGAACAAAAATTGGCTGTCTTCATGAAGAGGTATCGAGAAGAATGCTTGTGATAGGTCTACCACAGTAAACCATTCAGCATCACAAGGAACCTGGAACATTATTACTGCTGGGTTAGGTACCACAGGGCAGCATTTTATCACAATTTCGTTTATTTTTCTTAAATCCTGCACAATTCGAACTTTCCCACAGGGCTTCTTCAAACCCATAATGGGAGAGTTGCACGGACTGCTCAAAACCTCTTTCAGGACTCCCTGTCTGAGAAAATCTGCAATTATTTGTGACACCTCAATGAGGACATCCTGGGTCATGTGGTATTGCGGTACTTGTGGGAACACTGCATTCGGCTTTATCTGAACCTTGACTGGTTCTACTCCTTTTATCAACCCTACTTCTTTCCCAGTCAAATCCCACACTTTCTCTGTTACGGTCCCTTGTAAATCAACAGGTAGGTCGATCAAAGTATGCATTGGGAATAAAGTAATCAAAGGGTAGTCTTCATTTGTCTCTCCTCCTTCCTCTATGTATTGACTCTCATCTCCCTCATCGTCGCTGTTTGTTTGTACTTCTATTCCATCGTTGGAACAGGTAATTGAACATTTTGTCTTACATAGTAAGTCCCTTCCTAGTAAGGATACTGGGCTTGAATCGCATACAACAAATCTATGCAGGCCTTGGAAATTACCAATTTCAACCTGCACCGGATCAGTAATCGGATTAGTCAGGTACTGGTTTGCCACACCAACCACTCGTATAGTACGCCCTGAGAGAGGTAATCTCAGGACTTCTGCACTTCGAACTGTAGAGCGTGTAGCTCCTGTATCGACCAAAAATGAAACCTTAAAGCCCATTACTTTTCCCTCTACATATGGGCCTCTCTGATCCACCTCTAAAGATGCTGCAAGCCTGCACTCTTCACTGTCTGAGCTGTCATCTGACCAATCCTCATTCATGCTACTTTCACCTCGTAATGGGAATTGTTGCACAGTGTTATTTTGATTGGTTACCTGGCCTGTGACCTGCTGAGGAAGCATCACCTGTTGCTGTCCCATCAGAGCCATGGGTAATTGCATTTGCTGTCTAGGCACCATAGGAATCTGCTGCTGCACTGGTTGCATTGATACTGACTGAAAACGCGGCATTTGCATCTGCTGCATGGGCTGTACCCCTGGCATTTGTACCAAATTATTCTGAAAATTCGGGTTTTGATGTCTCATTTTTGGACCTCGTGGATTTTGTAATGTACCGACATTAATGCTTTGCTGAACTGCACCATCCTGCACCATATTCGGACAATCCCATTTCCAATGCCCCACGCCCCGCACGCGTGACATGGTGACATCTTTTTCACTCCTTGACCGTCGTTTTGAATAACAACATTATTCATATCTGAACCACGGTTCACAAACCCTCGAGCTCTGCCTCTCGGCTGTGCCTGAAACACACCATTCATTTGCGGTTGTTGCTGTATCATTTGCTGAACTCCATTTCCCTGTATTCCAGCTTGTGCAGCCCTTATCTGCATCACCATCACTTTCTCCTTCAACTTTTTCTGCTTCAACTCAATCTCATCACTACAGTATTTCGCATACTGCAACACTTCATCAATCGGTTTAGCTTGCCAACAAATCAAATGATTCTTAATCATCTGGCTGACCTCCGGTCTTAGCCCTTCGACAAATCTAAACACAAGGTGATTCATGTCCTTCGGTTCGATAGTCTCAGTACCACTGTAATGTTTGAACGCTCTTAATAATCTCACGTAGTACGCATGTATTGACTCCTTAACCTCTTGAGAGGTCCGGTCTATTTTCTGCCAATCGGTCACCTTCGGCAACACCTTTTGTTTCAAGAACTCAATTACTTTATGATAATATTTCATCACCTCTTCTGAAGGTGCTCCAGTCACCTTATCTCTTGCCGGCTCCTTTGTGGGCCAATCTACCCCTCTCTTGCACTCTAGCCACAAATCCGGCGGAACAATAATCTCAAACAAAGTATTCAAGTCTTCCCAGAGACACTTTGCAAGCTTCACGAACCTGTCCGTCTGTTGATACCACTCGATCGGCTTCTCTCTTAGCCTAGGATAATCATTCGTAAAGGATAAACTGTCTCCTCTAGTCCATGGCACATGCACTAAAACACCACCAGCTGTCTCTCTCATAGGTAAGATTTTTACTGAATCTAGATTAGGTGTGGTCCTAACTTCATTGGACCATGGACTATCTCACTTTCCCTTATATCTTTTCTTTGCCCATCGGCCTTCCCATTTCTCCAATGCACCCCAAATCTGTGCACTTTGCAACAGTTCTCTCAGGTGTGCCTTCATGCCTGCAGATCTCATGTGTTCAAAATCTTTGGAGTCAAAATCTAATCTGTAACTTCTTTTCAAATGTTTAGTATTTCCAATATCAATATTGTATTTATCTGCCAGATTCGCTAATCTCTGATGTACTTTGCCTACCTCTTTAGTAATTTTGGGACATAAGTATCTCAATTCTGCCTCAGTGTATGATTCCAACCTATTTACTCCCATTGTTCCTTCCACTAACTCGGCAGCTTCTGTCCCTAATCGTACAATATTCAAGTATTCATCTTGTTTTTCTTTTTCAGGTTCAAGTGTGGTTACTGTAGTCTTTTGTGAGGTACAAGTTTTCTCTAACCATTCATTTAACTGTTGTACTGTAAAACCCTGCAGTGAAATGTTCCCTGCATGTATCATTGGAGAGTGTGAAGTATTTGTACTCATGGTTTGGGGAGTTAAAACTCCCAACCCTGCTTGACACCTTGCTTCGAGAGGTGCCCCTACTGGGCTAAGGTCCATCAAGGGTCTCGGTGGTTCATTAACTTGCTCTCCCGTGGCCATTATCTGTGTAGTTCTCATAGGCCCTCCTCTTATCGCTTCCTGAGTCATAACTCCCTGATCACACGTCCCTGTTTTATCTTGCGCATATAATGGCACTGGGGGACCAACAGTAATAGGTAACGATATAGCGGCAGGTGTCTGACCTGAACTCAGACTTCTTGGAGCTGCAACACCATAGGTCTGCTCCAGTGTACCCGGTACAGGTACTAATGGTGGTACCGCTACAGGGTTATACCCAGGTATCAGCTGGGGCGGTTGAGACACTAGCTTCGGGGTCGATTCAATCTGTATTAACTTTGGCTTTGTGTATATCGGGTCTGGCGGCACTATCAAGTTCGTAGTAGTCTCAAGCACTGGAACATCAGGGTAAATTATTTTGATCTGCGGTGGAGGTTGCAACTGTATCGGCAAGTCTGGTGCAGTGGGTACACTGACACCATTCTGTAACAAAGCTGTATCGCTAGTCTGTACCGTATCAGTAACTCCCTTCTCGTGCGTCTGGTTCCCAGGATCCAAGCTAGTGCTTGGAGCGCTGTTGCTCACCGCATACGGTGGCAGACGATCATGTAACAATCTATCCACAAATTCCTCATCATCTGAATCATCTTCCTCTTCCCAGGACCTCTTATTTTCTTTAGTTTTGCCAGAATCTTTGTCGGTTTTACAAGAGGCTTTCTTTCCCTGTGTCTCTTCTCCCTGGGTTATTGCCGGAAATAACTTCAACCCATCTACGATTCCCCTTCTCCACATTTTGTTCTCGTTGTCCCACCTAGCTTCTGCATATGATTTTTCTGCCCTTCTCAGCCTTCTCTGAAACCTTTCTTGTCTGTGTCTAAGAGCCATTAAGTCCCAAATCGCTAAAGCCTCATATTGTGCCGGTCTCGGAGGTGGCTTCTGTGTACTTAACATCCACCTCAGGTTTTCTAATACCTTTGGATTAAACGTCCCATGCTCTGGAAACGCTAAACACCCTTCTTTTTCCGTTAATTTGCGCCACTGTTTCATCCATAAACAAGGTGCGACACCTTTTTCTTCCATCACTATGTAAGCCTCAGGTGGGGTAGGTTCACCATCAGTTGCTACAATATATACATCTCCTTGTAAAGCGCTTTTGAATGCCTTGACAAAATTCATTTTTGCAATTCTTTATTTCGTATTTAATCAGAAATGGCTTAGTTCCCAGGACACTCTTCACCTGCCCTTTCTCAACCTATTGCCTCTCACGGACGGCAGCCAATCCGTGCGCGACCCCTCTCGGCATCTGACCTATCTCAGCGCGGCACCACTGGCGTCACACTCACACACACTGCAGCTGACAAAGTCTTGCGGCTCGTCCACTCTTCACTGACCCCTACAATTCATACAAACTAATGCGAATTATTGCGAGCACCTTAAAATGACAACACAAATCTGTCGGTTTACTACAGGAAGGGTGACACATTTGCTTCAGAACTTTACAGAGATTTCACTTGAAGCCTCGGCCGCTACTCTCTCCTTCTCAGTTCCCACATACGCAAGCAGAATTCGACCTGCAAATCCTACTCTCGACTTGTCAATCACTCCTTCAAGTGCACTTTAGAATTTGTCAAATCTCCATCGAAGGTTTCATACATACATCATAACTCAAACTCGACTTGTCAACCACGCCCGATTGACCTATTAAACCGCACAGATTACAACATAAACCACATTTACCATCATACTCCGGAGTCTTATACCTCAACAGGTCCGTACACGACAGTCAACCACGTGGATAATTTTTTATCAACAAGCGCTACATTCACATGAAGTACGCCAACTTCCCTACTCTCATACTGTGGAGTACGCCTACTCCTGCTAAACAACACTTAATTTGGCCTAAATACACACAAAATTTTCACAACCACCTGCAAGATGCATAAGCTTAAGTAAGCGCAAAGACCCTAACCACACATACTATGGCGCCGAGAACATTCCCAACTCATTTAGGCAGGCTCCGAGATCCCGGGAAAGCCATGGCAAACTTAGCAACCCATCATCTCTCCAAATTGCATTATCACAGAAAAACAAATTAAATAATGAAACTCCGTCCTAGGGCCCCCAAGGGCCAAACCGTCGCTCTGCTACCAGAACTGATAACGCGTCCTTCTATGTTAATTTATACACATCGGGACTCGTTTTAGGGCGATGAATCTTTGGACCCAGTGGTGAGACACCGTAAGACGAGATAACTGATCAATATATCAATCAATATATCAATAATATTGTCACCATATATCACCACAATATATTTCACTTTAGACATTAGTAAACCTTCGGCGCAACCATGACCTTTCAGTCATGAATAACCACACCTTACTGAAGTTTTGTGAATTTTATTTCCTATTGATTACAATCTAATAGCAAATGTATTAATCTCAAAACCAAGAAGTAAAAGAACATAGTCACAATATGGTAATAATGCAAAGATCGCAGTCATAAGATAGTAATATGAAGATGAACAAATCTAGACGCCTAAAACCTCATATATGTTTAGTTCAGCATAGCACCACGTCAGTCACGTCAGTCAAAATGAAATGCCTCATCTAACCACAATTAGCATCAGCATGTTGGACTTCATGCAAAACAATTTAGAACATCAATTTGGAAAACATCTAACTAAGGTCTCTAATAAAAAATACACAGCAGTTGGTACCTAGAAAGAAAAGGCAAATAAATGAATTTCAATAGCAACAACATAATTTACCCTCCTCGGAATAGGTCAGCACACAGAATCAGTCTTCGTCTTCAGGACATCAGTTAGATCGCCGTCAATCTATCTAGTCGAATGGCAGGGGACACTTCCCTCATAAGGAAGAAAGTGTAATGGGGCAGTCTATGGGTGAGGATGGTTTTGTCTAAGTCTCAAATCACCAAATAGAGTGACAGAGTTTCTGGATGCAATCGATATAATTCCCTACCTAATGCTCTTAGGGGCATATTTATACTCTGTTTGCACCGGAATTGCGTCGTTTTTTTTGACGCAATTCCGACGCAAAACTAACTCCATATTTATACTTTGGCGTTAGACGCGTCTAGCGCCAAAGTCCATGGAGTTTGCGTCATTTTTTAGCGTGGACACCTACTTTGCGTTAATGATATGCAAGGTAGGCGTTACCGTCTAAAAAAGTGACTCCGAGGCATGTCCGCCGTATTTACACTCCCGGGCAAAATTCACGCCCGGGAGTGGGCGGGTCAAAAAAAATGACGTACGGCCGCTTTTGCGCCGTTTTTTAGCGCCTGGACAAGGCAGGCGTTAAGGGACCTGTGGGCTCGGAAGGAGCCCAGAGGTACCCTCCCATGCCCCCAGGGACACCCCCTGTTACCCTTGCCCACCCCACGAGGACACCCAAGGCTGGAGGGACCCATCCCAGGGACATTAAGGTAAGTTCCGGTAAGTATTTTTTTTGTGGCATAGGGGGGCCTGAATTGTGCCCCCCTACATGCCACTATGCCCAATGACCATGCCCAGGGGACAGAAGTCCCCTGGGCATGGCCATGGGGCAAGGGGGCATGACTCCTGTCTTTGCTAAGACAGGAGTCATTTCTATGGGGGTTGGGAGTCGAAAAAAATGGCGCAAATCGGGTTGAGGCGAAAAATTTGCCTCAGCCTGAGTTGCCCCATTTTTTGGCGCCCACGCTCCATATCCCCCTACGCCGGCGCTGCCTGGTGTACGTCGTTTTTTTCTACGCACACCAGGCAGCGCCGGCGGCTAACGCCGGCTAACGCCGGCTAACGTCATTGATTAAATACGGTGCCCGCATGGCGCTTCAGAATGGCGTTAGCCGGCGCTAATCTTTTTGACGCAAAACTGCGTTAGCGCAGTTTTGCGTCAAAAAGTATAAATATGGCCCTTAGTCTCTTGTGTCATGAGTTTTTATCCCTTTTTCGTAATACATTCCCCCAAAATTCTATTGGATAGTCATTACACCCCACTATCTGTAACCTATCAAATTATACATTAAGTAATGCATTTGGTATTCTACGCTAAATTACATTCTTCTGATTGGTCTTCATAATTGACGTCTTTCGTAGGTGGCATATCCGGGGTTACTTCATTTTCTGGCATGTTCTTCGGGTCAAGAGTTCTCTTGTCCATATTTGTTGCAAAGCGTGCAATTTTATCCTAAAGCAACTAGCATGCGGATGAGAGTATAACAGTCAATGATACAATAAGCGAAGAAAAAGAACAAATGATGGGTCATGGCCTTTTGCAAGTCAGCACACTGGAGAAACAGAAAAATATGCTTTAATATGAGAGCTACACAGCCAGTTTTCGACTCACGCTAATTTAAGGCTTATGGATTCTAATAAAATGCAATTATCGTACGTATTAATATATTCAATTAGTCATAATTCAAGCAATTATTCCTTACAGTCGACATTAGTTTATGCATGTGAAAAAAAAAACTCTCCACGTTTAAAATACGTTTCAATGAATAATATTAGCGTTGTTAATATAAGCATTTCACATCTAAAATAGGTAATGTTTAAACTACGCTCTCTCACCAGCATATACTAAAACCATAGCTGATGAAAAATGTAGGTCTATCTAAATCCCCAATTGCCAACAACTGGACTAATCAGTCTAATTTGCTGATAAGTCTACAGATGTCGTGGGGAGAAATCTTATTATCCAAAACGAGGGCAAAGCAGCAGCACCTCTTTAGCACAGACACATTGCAAGTTCAATAAAAGAAGAGATCAACTTACCTTCCCAACATGGAGAGTTTTGCCCTGTACAGGCCACTAAACCGTCTGCTCATTGCTCCACTTTCAATAATGTATCTCTCTCTTGGAGGCTTGTAATAGAGAAAGCGGCAGAAAGAATGAGCAGATGGTCAAAATCAGTGCTGGAGGACTGAATGTAAACGTAAGTGAAGTAGCCTATGTTCTAGTGTGGAGAACCTCCTCTAGCAAGTCGTGGGCTGTAAAGTTTGGGACCCATGCACGGATCATTCCCCACTGGTAGCGTTCTTTAGTAAGCAAGTTAGCAAACACAGATCCCCTAATGATGTACATAATTTAGGGAAAAATACTACACTGATCAAAAGTTTCAACCTCATTCTGGTCAAATGGGAAGAAACAAAGGTGAACTTTGCATGAGTCCTTGCCTTCACCATTCATTTTGAATGTATGTCGGAACCACGCCTGCCGGAACAACGCATGCCTGAACAACGAGGTCGGAACAACAACCTCGTTGTTACCACTACTGCCTTTACCACGAATGCCTTAACAACGATTTTTCGTTGTAAAGGCATTCCTGGTAAAGGTATTAGTGATAGGCATGCATTGTTCCAGCATGCGTCCCCTCTGGCCCCCCACCACCACCCCTAAAAATTACCGCGACCCTCCCACCCCCCAAAACCACACCAACCCCCCACCCTTGCCCCTAAAACTACCCCAACCCCCCACCTCCTCCCTAAAATTACTGCAACCCCCACCCTACCCCAAAACCTAAAACAACCCCAAACCCCATCCCTGAAACCTAAAGTACCCCAACCCCCACCCCTAAAACTACTCCAAGCCCCCCACCCTGCCCCTAAACCTAAACCCCTCAAGTCCCCCAACCCGCCCATAAAATTAACCGACCCCCCAACCCACCCCTAAAACCACCCCAACCCCCACCCCTAAAACAACCCCAACCCCCACCACATCCCTAAAACCTAAACTACCCCAATCCCCACCCGTAAAACCATCCCAACCCATCCCTAAAACCAAAAATACCCCGACCCCCCACCCCTGCCCCTAAAACTAAAACCCAAAACCCCACCCCGCCCCTAAAACTAAAAATACCCGACCCCCCACCCCGCCCCTAAAACTAAAAATACCCGACCCTCCACCCCGCCCCAAAACTAAAACTAAAACTAAAACCCCAACCCACCCACCCCGCCCCTAAAACTAAGACCCCCACCCCTAAAACTAAAAATACCCGACCCCCCACCCCGCCCCTCTTACCTGACCCAACCCCTGCCCCTAAAACTAAAACCCCAACCCCGCCCCTAAAACTAAAAATACCCTGACCCCCCCACCCCGCCCCTCTTACCTGACCTGACACCCCACACCACCCCTAAAACCAAAACCCCAACCCCCCACCCAACCCCTAAAACAGAAAATACCCTGACTCCCCACCCCGCCCCTAAAACAAAACCCCAAGCCCCCACCCCCGCCCCCTACCCCTAAAACTAAAAATACCCCGACCCCCTAACCCGCCCCTAAAACTAAAACCCCAACCCCCAACCCTGCCCTTAAAACGAAAAAAATACCCCTACCCCCACTCCGCCCCTAAAATTAAAACCCCAACCCCCCACCTCTGCCCCTAAAACTAAAAATACCCGACCACCTCACCCCGCCTCTAAAACTAAAACCCGAACACCCACCGCCCGCCCCACTTACCTGACTCGTCGCGTCGTCCTCCTCAGCCGACTCCCTTGTTTGTGCCTTAACCACGTATGTGCATTGTTCAACACATGCGTGGTTAAGGCACAAAACAACAAAATCGTGGTTAAGGAAAGCGTAGTTCCGCTTTCGTTGCCCACGACTTCGTTGTTCCGGAGTCGGCCTTCAGGGCGTTTCCCTTCATTTTTTATGCAGATTTGAATACGACTCAACAACAAATAGGCCAGTTCAATGTACTAGTCTTGAGAGCTAGAGAAGGAAGTGCTGAGGCAGTAGAAGTTTTGTCTCATGCTGTACTGATATCAAATCAACATAAAGAACAGAAGCAAGAAATTTACTTGAAACTGGAGAAATTTCAGAACCATAAGATGAAAATAACCTGCACTTCTATTCTGTATCAAAGAGCCTCTAAAGGGTCCTGTCCTTAAAATATAAATATAGGCTTACTATGAAGGCATCCCTGGGCAGGCCAAATATGATTCTGTAAAGTTAATCTAGCAAGCCCATTATTTTGATTCTAGGCCTTGAAATAATCCATCCAAGCCTTGACCTTTTTTTGAATAAGAGAATAATTGTATCAAGAGTCATAACCAATTCACCCAGCATTATAGATTGCCACTTTTTTCACTGGGCTAGATTTCCTCACTTCTGCCATGAACAACAGAATGCGGTTTCGAACAATAATTTAAAAAGTTGAGGTTGAACATGAAGCAGTTGCACAAGAACCTGCTAGACCTCAAGTCTGCTTAGTAAAAACAAACAAAATGACGTCGAATTGGAAAATGAGTCAGAGCAAAATTTGGTGTATGTAGCAGTATCTGTAAGATCTCCCTAAAAAGTCCATCAGATGTTAAGTGATATGCTGAATGATGTGGCCCAAAAGCTGTATTGAGTATTGAATTCGGTATTAGGTGAGATATTGGTGGGAACTAGGTCACCTTTCATTGGCATGTCAATAGTATTCCTAGCTTTCCTATTTGCTTTCCCTACCGTCTGTGTTTAAAGTTGCTCAGAGCCGGAAGTGAGGCAGAATCACACGCTCTGAACTTTTAAAGATTTTGGACTGCCTGCAACTAGCTGTTACTGTAATTATCACGTGATGTGATGCTTGGAGGAGTAGTTTGGAGGCGTTTGGCAGAGGTGGTGCACGGATGCTGGACCCCGGAGCTTTGAGCGCTTGTGTTCACCTCCTGCACCTGTGTCCTCATTCCAGGGCTGGGTTTGGGTCCTGCCTCAGATATTGGAGCCGCTTGGTCCTGTGGGCTGCCCTCAGGCCCAGGGTACCATTGGTTTTGCTGTGGTCCGCTGCCGTTCCTGGTTGCAGTGTAGCTTTCAAGGGCTGACTGGAGCGTGGATCGTGGAGGGAGTGATGAGGCAGTGGAGCGTGGCCCACCAAGTGGAAGATGTGTACGCATTCTTTTTGGCCATGAGTTGGAAGGCAAGTGTAAGGCAAGTGGGGGGCAGCAGGGCGGGCAGAAATCTTAGGCTGCAGGCAGCTTGCACTGGGCGAAGACGGCTGGCATTAGGCCAGCGCGGCTTACACGGGCTGAGCTGTCCTGTTTTGCCTGTTCCCGCAGCTTCCCACAATTCTGCAAGTCCTTACCCCCCCCCCATTGGACTCGCTCCTGTGTTGTGAAACTGCCATCTAAGATTTAACATTGGACAGTAAAGAGTTCTGCAGTGTGTTGAGTCCTTTCTTCACAGTCCATCGGTTAAACTCTGAAGGGGGCTTACGGGGCTATCAGAATTTCAAAGACTATGAGGTATGGAAAAGCATGAAGGGAACCTGTTATTACACAAAAGTGTAAGAAGTGCTGACTGGGTAATGTAGTGTGCAATGCCAACAAACAAGTTGCTGCCAGATCAAGGGGATGGGCCACAATCTTCATTCTTAAGTCCCATTGCGACAGTCGTCTACCGGACCTTTGCACACAATGCTGAACTGCTTAAAACTGTAGCTTTGAATCCTTTGACCCCGTTCCAACTATGCCCCAACCATCTGGTATCACGCTGAGTTAGTCGATGTTTCGCGAGTCACCTTTTTTGGCCTATTTTAGAACGACCTGCATTGTTGAAAAGGTGGATGGTGGTGGTACCCAACACTCGGTGATTCTGAGTGCATCTGTGAGAACTGGTGGCCCCGATCACTTGAAATAGAAGCACAAATACATTCTCCTGCATTACCAGCCGTTCTTTCAGGGTACTCTGGCTTCCTAGAGGTTGAGGAATTAGACATAGATGTGTCGGCTCCTGAAGGGAAAATAACTTCATCGGTGTCACAGATGTTACTAGTGGTCAACTCAGATGTGAATCCACTGAAGTATGAGGTTTCCCGAATAGTTATTTCAAGTGACCATTCCGTAGAGGCCTCGTAGGTGATTTCCTCTTGTGCTTTTGTGGCAGATTGTGAAAGCCCATCAAAGTCAAGTTTGTCAGCATTATAATCGTATGGATCTCATTACTTGTCCACCTGCTGCACAATGGACTCGCAGCCCAACTGGCAGCATTTTACTCATGCTTCCAACAAAATCGCCAAGTGTGGTAGGCAGAGGTTACTCCATACATATTTCAATGGGAAAGCCTAACGATCAATCGCTTTTAGATCTATCCTGTTTTTGAACTGAGTCTGTGGAGTGTTCAGATACTCAGGCCAAGTCTATGACTAATGTTACGGCTGAACCTTGTGGCCCTGTTTGGTCTCAGTTTTTGCAAATTTTACAATCTACTGTTCTGGCTTTGAATTATTACTCTCATAAATTGGATTTCCATGTTGACTTGTTGAACACATTAGCCCCTTGTGTGGTTGGGATCGATTGTAAATTAGACAATTTAAATCAGCTAATTATCAAAGCGCAAGCAAGTGTCAACTTAGTCCAAGCAGCTTGTTGTTGTTCTCTGATTATAGAAAGTCTTTCATCCCTCGAACATTTTTAAGCTCAGTTTTATCTGAAATTAAGAGGTTTTTATCTTGCTTAGTGTCTTCCGCTACCTCATTGAATTTGGGGCACCACTCAGACTTGACATAGAAAAAAAATTAAAACACTGGATGATTACTTTTTTCCTGCAGAAAACTTAATAAACAACAAATTGAGCCATCATGGAGTTGTCAGAGTTTCTGAGGAAGGTTCTACTGACAGCTCAGACTGTCACAAGGGTTACTCCTTCTTTGGAATTGAACCCATAGAGCTAGCTTGATCCCCACACCATCTTTGTGCACCACAAGTTGTTTTATTAAACTCATCTATATCAGGAGTAGACCCATGTGTGCAGCACGCACTGTGCAAGAGAGACAGGAAAAGGCTCTGAAAACAGTGAAATAAAAGGCGCAATTCCTCCTTTGGGGGAAATGTAAATAAAGGCCAGCAAGTGGTTCTTCCTGATTTACAACAACCTCAGGAGGCAATAAATTTGATTGTGCCAACTGGTCCATACTTGGTTAATCAGGGTGGTTCGTTACCATCAAGTGAGGCTGTGGAAAGCTTACCGACCACTGCCCCTGCTAGTGAAGATGGAAATATATCTGAAGAAGCATCGCCCCTCCCGAAAAAAGTAATCTTTTTGGCTCTTTTACATCAATCACTGCAAGCTCTGGGGGCACAGTCATGTCAGCATTTTGGTAATGTCAATGAATCATCATGGCCACCGAAACAGTTAGTTGTGACATGGTGAGACTGAGAGTTCATAGCTCTTCTTCGATACCTCTTAAAATTCAAAGCAACCAGCCCCATCCAGCAGAGGCAATCTATCAGGACACTAGGGTGGTCATTCTGACCCTGGCGGTCTTTGACCGCCAGGGCGGAGGACCGCGGGAGCACCGCTGACAGGCCGGCGGTGCTCCAATGGGGATTCCGACCGCGGCGGTAAAGCCGCGGTCGGACCGGCACCACTGGCGGGGTCCCGCCAGTGTACCACGGCCCCATTGAATCCTCCGCGGCGGCGCAGCTTGCTGCACCGCCGCGGGGATTCCGACCCCCCCTACCGCCATCCAGATCCCGGCGGTCGGACCGCCGAGATCCGGATGGCGGTAGGGGGGGTCGCGGGGCCCCTGGGGGCCCCTGCATGCCCATGCCACTGGCATGGGCATTGCAGGGGCCCCCGTAAGAGGGCCCCTACATGTATTTCACTGTCTGCTGTGCAGACAGTGAAATACGCGACGGGTGCAACTGCACCCGTCGCACAGCTTCCACTCCGCCGGCTCGATTCCGAGCCGGCTTCATCGTGGAAGCCTCTTTCCCGCTGGGCTGGCTGGCGGTCTGAAGGCGACCGCCCGCCAGCCCAGCGGGAAAGTCAGAATTACCGCCGCGGTCTTTCGACCGCGGAACGGTAACCTGACGGCGGGACTTTGGCGGGCGGCCTCCGCCGCCCGCCAAGGTCAGAATGAGGGCCTATCTCTTTTAATGACCGTTTGGAGATGAGGTCAGAGGAATTTAGAGATCTTTCTATGCCTGTGGTCCAGATCCATCCAAGGCCGCCATTTTGTTTTCCATCGCCTCCTTCTGAGTGCATAGCTGCAAAGTTACTTTTAAAGCCAGAATACTGCTTGAGAGGCGTTTATGACATTTTGAATAGAGAGAACATTTTAAGAGTTTTTAAGGCTACCCCAGAGCTGAGTGGCATTGGATCTGGTGATATAGGCCCTCATTCTGATTCTGGCGGGCGGCGGAGGCCGCCCGCCAGAATTCAGCCCTCCATAATACCGCTCCGCGGTCAAAAGACCGCGGAGGGTATTATGAGTTTTTCCCTGGGCTGGCGGGCGGTCTCCAAAAGACCGCCCGCCAGCCCAGGGAAAAACTCCCTTCCCACGAGGATGCCGGCTCGTAATCGAGCCGGCGGAGTGGGAAGGTGCGACGGGTGCTGTTGCACCCGTCGCTTATTTCACTGTCTGCAAGGCAGACAGTGAAATACATTTTGGGGCCCTCTTACGGGGGCCCCTGCAGTGCCCATGCCGTTGGCATGGGCACTGCAGGGGCCCCCAGGGGCCCCGCGACTCCCCCTCCCGCCATCCGGTTCCCGGCGGGAGAACCGCCAGGAACTGGATGGCGGGAGGGGGAGTCGGAATCCCCAAGCCGGCGCAGCAAGCTGCGCCGGCTTGGAGGATTCCTTGGGGGCAGCGGGAAACCGGCGGGAGACCGCCGGTTTCCCTTCTCTGACCGCGGCTAAGCCGCCGCGGTCAGAATGCCCCACGGGGCACCGCCGGCCTGTCGGCGGTGCCTCCCCGTCCAGCGGCCCTGGCGGTTACAAACAGCCAGGGTCGTAATGAGGGCCATAGTCTCCATTTAATTTCTTCCCCAAAAGGGCTCACAGACAGGGTAGTAACTGTGGTAACGTTAGTCTCTGTTGCCATATCACAGTTAATTCTTGCTAGAGAAGATATATTTTACTCTTGGGTTATTACAATCAGTCCCCATAAGAATCCTGGCTATCCTACATTGCTGTCTGAACCATTCAGTCCTAAGGTCCCCCTGCAGTTGAAGCCATTTTCAATCCTGAAAGGTGCTCAGGGTAGTTCTAGTACACACAGAGGGTCATTCTGACCCTGGCGGCCGGTGGGCGCCAGGGCCACCGACCACGGGAGCACCGCCAACAGGCTGGCGGTGCTCCAATGAGCATTCTGACCGCGGCGGTTCAGCCGCGGTCAGAAGCGGAAAGTCAGCGGTCTCCCGCTGACTTTCCGCTGCTCATTGGAATCCTCCATGGCTGCGGAGCGCGCTCCGCAGCCATGAGGATTCTGACCCCCCCTACCGCCATCCAGTTCATGGCGGGAAAGCCGCCATGAACAGGATGGCGGTAGGGGGGGTCGCGGGGCCCCTGGGGGCCCCTGCCGTGCCCTTGCCAATGGCATGGGCACGGCAGGGGCCCCCGTAAGAGGGCCCCAAAATGTATTTCACTGTCTGCCTTGCAGACAGTGAAATACGCGACGGGTGCAGTAGCACCCGTCGCACCTTCCCACTCCGCCGGCTCGATTACGAGCCGGCATCCTCGTGGGAAGGTCGTTTTCCCCTGGGCTGGCGGGCGGTTTAACTGGAACCGCCCGCCAGCCCAGGGGAAAACTCGTAATACCCGCCGCGGTCTTTTGACCGCGGCGCGGTAATTTGGAGGGCGGGATCCTGGCGGGCGGCCTCCGCCGCCCGCCAGGGTCATAATGAGGCCCACAGTGTTAGAAGAAGGACAGAAGTTTGTAACCCATTGGGGATTAATTGGGATTGGTTGCCTTTAGCCCTTTATATCGGTGGTCCGAATAGAATGATCTTTGTTGGAGGTGCCTCCTATGTTAAAATATGAATCCCTGAAATTATGTTCATGGAACATTGGTGGGGTTGCTCAGGAGATCGAATCTGTGGACCTATTGCCCTTCTTAAATTGTTATTAAATAATTGTCTTGCAGGGAACGTGGACAGAGATAAGCTGTTCGCTGCCAGGGTTTCTGGAATTTTGGAAAGCTGGTTGTAGAGAGAATAAAGTGGTTGGGCTAATGGTGGGCTATCTATTTATGTTGCTGTTAAATTTAAATTAGAAGGTCGTATCACGCCACTTATTTTGGAGGAAAACTGGCTTTGGGGTATTGAGATCAATAATTAGAGATTGCAGCAATCCCTCTTTTTGATAACTGTTTACATTATTCCGGAGACAAAAGAATAAAGGGGGAAGTTGAACTGTCTGATGTAGATTCTGGGTGCTTTTGCCAGTGGTAAACACTATGCTGATTGTTTGGTAACTAGGGACTTTAGCACAAATCTGTTTCAAGATACATCTGAAGTGCTCGAGGGTCCTGATTTTTGTAATAATT
Organism: Pleurodeles waltl; assembly: GCF_031143425.1. Classification (NCBI taxonomy): domain Eukaryota; kingdom Metazoa; phylum Chordata; class Amphibia; order Caudata; family Salamandridae; genus Pleurodeles; species Pleurodeles waltl. The sequence goes on along the minus strand of NC_090450.1, from coordinate 518,797,191 downwards.
TGTTGGTATCTGATCAATCAAAGCCAAGGGGTTGCCCCCCCACGGCTTCTTGGGTGAACATGTGATACTGCATTTAAACAGCATGGGTTATAAAGTACTGAACGCCTGTTTGTGGCAAGACACTCCCCCGAGTTGGATGAGATCTGATGGGCGGACATGTTCCTACTTGGACTACACCATCTGTAATGTGGAAATGTTCCCCTTCATTGAAAAGTTTTTGATAACCACCCGGGTTGAGAGTGATCATCGCCCCCAGATCATAGTGATAAAATCTAGCCTCTGTCATCATGCTGCTGCTTAGGCTGTGGGTGGTGGAGCATGTATAGAGAATTTAAAGTATATCAAATGGAGCCCCTCCATTAGTGCCGCAGTAATGGCTGAAAGTTAATTACCTAGACTCTGTATTGGCTGGTAGTGTGTCTCCAACTAATCTATGGGCCATTCTTGTTTCCTTTTTATGGTTACGATTTCACCAACCTGCAAGCAATTCTACTCCAAATACACAGTCTGCCATTTCAAGGGAGGCCCAGGAGTTCAAGAAAGCTTGTGATAAAGCCACTAGGGCAACCAGAAAGTGCCCTGGCTCAAAGGCCTTATTGATTAAGTTCTGATCTTTTTTGGGCAGAGCTTCTAAGTGCCAGTAGGGACTTGAATTCAAGAACATTTTAGTCCCTTATTAATAAACCGACAAACGGTCAAAGGGGGTTTGGTAGCATTAACATCTCGGACGGGGAATGGGCATCCTTTTTGGTGAGCCATTTTTCTGGAAGTATTTTTGAAGAAAATTTGCCTGGCATGGGAGTGCAGACCTCCACTGTAGCACCGACTATATACCCACTTCAGTCTTTTGAGCCCGTACCCTCAATCAGAAGCTATGACCTTTGCTTTGCATTGTCTTTGTCGCAATACCTCTATGGCAAAACGATATGGGGCTCCAGGTCCCAATGGAATCCCACAGGTATTGTTTAAACAGGATTTAACCTTTTGGGCAGGTTACCTTATGAATTTCTTTCACTACTGTGTCATGTCCTCTAGAATTCCTGAGTCTTGGCATGGTGCTATAATTTACCCATTACATAAAGGTGACGCAAGGTTAGACCCATCCAACTATAGGCTAATAGCACTGCTTGATAATGAGGCTAAGTACCATGCTAGCCATCTGTTAGAGGATCTGCGAGCCTGGGCTGAGTTGAAGGGGTTAATTCCAATATGCCAAACTGTTTTTTTTCCTGTATCGGGTACATCCACCAGTCTATTAGCACTATCTATTCTGGTGGATAAGGCAATTCTATCACGTTCTGTGTTGCACTGCTGTTTTGTGGCGTTTAAGGCAGCATTCCATTGAGTCCCCAGGGGTTCATTGTGGGCCAAATTGCAAAATTGGGGAACTCCATCTGTGCTCCTGAGGGCTATAATTTAGTTACACACTCACATTTGGGTCCACATTAAACTTGGAGATGGCTGGGGGCATGGCTAACCGCCCAAGATGGCGGTCGTCTAATCGCGGAGCTCCTGGTCCGGGCCCGCCAATATTGAAACATCCGTACTCAAATGGGGCCGTCTATCGAAGGAGGAGATGACAAATGCCCATAACTGACAAGCGGGCACTAAATGGAGAAAGTGTAAGCTCCTGTCCAACATTGTGCTGGCGAGGACGGGCTGCGGAGAGAGACGGGCCTGGTGGGTGGCCGGCCTTGCCTGGATGCGATGGCCTCGAGATGAGCAAAACATTGCAGTGGGTCGGAGTGGGATGCAGAGGTCTGGCGGGGGTGCAGCGAGATCGGCGTTGACTGGGAAGTGCTTGGGCTGTGACGCCGGGGCACCCCCTGCTGCTCCCCGGTGCCCGCTCTCCCACTCACCCCAGCCCCCCTGCGGAGTACCACAAAGGCCTGGCACAGGGGAGAGATGGCGCACCCGGGGGCAGAGGCCGCTAGATGCCACGAGTTGGGAGGAACGCAGCTAGTGGAGAAACGCCGCAGAGTGGCCCTGATTCTACTGGCAGGGAGTGACACTCAATGAAAGGTCTTAACTAGGAGGCGGCCTCAGCATATGAGAAGTCAATGAGGACTGAAACAGGAAGTGAACGAAGGGCACGACAGACGTCCACTTCTGGACCCCAAAACTGACACTGTGACTTACTGGTGAGAGCAAAGGCCGTCCGCCTGTGGAGGGTGTTTTGGGAGTCGGGGTTACATTGGAGGGGACCCCTCGCTGGACCAACTATTTGGGACTGGAGTACTGATTTCTCAGGTCAGACACACTACGGGTGGGGATGACCATGGGCTGCACAAAGGGCAAACACTTGGATGGCACCCGGACGCCAACCTCAGGGAATTGTGTGCTGGCAATAGACACTCCAATGGATAAATTGGATGTTATATTACAGGAAATTAGAGAATCACAGCTGGCAATAGAACAAAGACTAGGCTCTATCACGACAGAACTTGGTATCCTGAAAGACAACCAAAAAAAAAAACTAACGGACAGAATAAAACAAACGAAAGTAGATGTCGCTACCCTCACCCCTTCCCAGAAAGAAAGTGAGAACGCAATTCAACATCTACAAAAACAGGTGGAAGCCCTACAAGAGAGAGTTGAAGATGCAGAAGGAAGATCACGCACTAATAACGTCCGTATAGTTGGCCTTCCAGAGGGAAAAGAAGGGTGGGATGCCACACAATATGTAGAGAGTTGGCTGAAACCGATAGCAACATATGGCTGTCGACTCACTTCACGATAGAGAGAGCACACTGAGTCCCGGATCTCTGTGATTCCTATATGTACTGTATGAGAGAAACTACCAATCACAGAGGAGACGGACTTAGCCTATATCTTGTACAACCCCTATAGCGTAGGCTTGTTTGTTTACATAATACTGGTTATAAACTGGTTACGTTCCTATTATGTAATGGTTTGGCAGAGACAGATTTTGCTATTGAGCACAGTTGAGGGCAATGTTTATTATATCAATGTTATGACATCAGCACATGTATTACAAAAAATACGTATAAAGAACGGCAGGACGGTATGGATTGGGAGAGGGAATGGCACATGTTATATCATGTTGTCAGCACGTAATTACAATATTCTCACTTGGAATTTACGTGGAATGGGGTCTATCCATAAACGGAATAGAATATTGGCCCAATTAAACCGCCATAAAACACACATAGTATACCTACAGGAAATGCATCTCACCATCCATGAGGGGGGGAAACTCCGTAAAAAATGGAGGGGGCAACTGTTCCACACCTCGTACTCGCGTTTGCTCGTGCGGCGGTTATATGGATACGATCTGGTGTCCCTTTCGAAGTGCTAGGCACAAAAGTGGATAAAGATGGCAGGTACACTTTGGTCAGAGGTAACTTAGATGGGAAGCCCGTGGTACTGGGACGTCTTTATGCCCCAAATAGTGGTCAGGATGCTTTCCTAGAACACATATCGAGTGTCCTCTCACAGTGGGCACACATACCCTGGATCCTGGGAGGGGACTAAAATGCAGTATTAGATACATCCCTTGACTCCTCTACACCCTGTTGTCAGGCACAAATGCGCAGAGACAGGCAGAGGCGCTACGAAATGGTTACAAGGCTGGGCTCTCGCAGACATTTGGCGGGTGAGAAATAAGGTGATGAGGGACTACTCATTCTACTCACACCCACACAAAGTGCACGTACGACTCAATCGTATCTTATGCACCAATACACTACAGACCCAGATGACCCATGCCACATACTTAGGGAAAACACTATCAGATCATAATCCACTAGAATTGACAGTGAATTGGGGAAGGGCGTCCACACCGATTCCAACGTGGCAATTACAACCACTGCTCCTTGAGGATGCAGTGTTGAAAGAGGAAATAGCTCAAGTAATAGCAAACTCCTTTACCGACAACACAGAAACTGCGTCCTATCCATTGGTAGAATGGGAGTCATTCAAGGTGGTAATAAGAGGAGCGATGATGGGTGCAATAAGGGGTGCACGACCGGGTATACTAAGGGAGTTAAAACGTGTAGAAGACAGATTAGGGCCCCTAGAAAAGGAAGCAGTGCTTCAGACCCTGCAGGCCCAGATGTTGCAAGACGCCAGGGGCGAACACGCAGAACTCCTTGAAATACTATGAAAGGTAGATTATACGAAATATAAGGAACGAGCACACAGTGATGGGGATAAGGCGGGCATGCTTTTGGCATGCCTCATAAAAGACGAGCCGTCTCCCACTCCTATAATACACATCTATACTCCACAACTAACTAGCATAAACACGCAGGTGGAGATTAACACAGCATTTTGAGACTACTACACAGCCCTGTATTCTGCCCCACCAGCACTAGATCAGGTCTAGCTCAGTTCCTTCCTATCTGACATTACCCTATCGACACTCAGCGACACTGCCAAGCAAACCCTAGGAGCACAGATAACACAAGGGGAGATCCAAGGGGCCATTAAGGACATGGCTTGTAATAAATCACCAGGATCGGATGGTCTCCCGACTGAATTTTATTCCTTATATAGCTCAAAACTGGCTCCTCAATTGGAAAAATTATACCAAGCTTCGATGGCTGTTGGTCACCTCCCTGATACGACAAAACAGGCAATAGTGACTTCACTACTAAAACCTGGGAAACTTGCAACAGATATGTCGTCCTATAGGCCCCTATCATTACTGAATACGGAATATAAAGTACTAGCTAAGTTGTTAGCACGGATACTCCTCCCCTTCATTGGCACCTTGATCAACACAGATCAATGTGGATTTATACCGACTCGTAACACCTCCCTAAATATACGCCGACTATATCACATTATAGATCATACGAGAGAGAGATATCCCCAAGGGGGTTGTCTTTCCCTGGATCTTCGCCATGCATTTGATTCCTTAAATTGGGATTATATGTTCGAAGTACTGAAGCGATTTGGGCTCTCGAATGACTACATTTGCTGGGTGCGACTGTTATATGCTGATCCCACCGCAAGAGCACGAACTGGACAGAATATTTCAAACTCCCACCACATTTATAGAGGTACTAGACAGGGATGCCCACTGTCCCCCCTGCTGTTTGTCTTGGCGGTGGAACCCCCAGCACACCGACTCAGACGAAATGCTGAGTCATGGGGAATTGAAGTAGGCAATACAGTGCACTTGATATCACTATGGCGACGACATTATACTATACGTGAAAGATCTAGGCCAAAACCTAAAGTCTGATGCGCAGATATTCTATGATTTCACACCATTGTCAGGACGAGATAAACTACAATAAATCTATAGCATTCTTATTCTGTAAAATGGACATGGGTGACACAATTACCTTTGGTGACAAACCACTACAGGTGGCTGTGGACACTTTCCGATACATAGGGATCCAAATATATCGAACCCCATTGGATTTGTTAGAGGGCAACCTACAGAGAGCAATGGCTTCGCTTAAATCGCAGGTCCAGTTTTGGATAAGACTGCTGCTGTCCATTGCGGGCCAACTAGCGCTGGCAAAGATGGTGATGCTGCCCTGTATCTTGTACTATTTTATGAACCTCCCGGTGAGGGTGCCTGATGCCTACTTTAAAACACTCCATTCTATGTTGGTGTACCTCGTCTGGGGGAGATGCCCAATTAGCTTAGTAAAACTAGAGATGCTGGCGGACCAGGGAGGTATGGGTGCACCATATTTTAAAGCCTACTGTGTGGCAGGCCAACTTCAATGGCTTGTATACTGATTGGCTGGACGAAATTTACACGAGATAGAGTTCACCCAATCAATGTTAGATAGGGGCTGCCTACATTCGCTGATCTGTCCCGGACCCCGCCCACCCGGGGGGCTGCCACTTTTGTTACGAGTGGCCCTGCAGTACTGGAAGCTTGCTCTCAGATACACTGCAGACACAATTCCCCATGCCTCAAATATTCCACTGTTGGGGCTACCTGTGAATGTTGGAATACTGGCTCAAAGTAGGATTCATGGGAGGATACAGGAGGGAGTAGATACTATTGGGATGCTATTTAAGGATTGTCATTTAATGGATTTCATCCATGAACACTACTTGCCTACCTCACTATTTTTGTTATACGCAAACATAGTACACTATATCAAAGACCACTGGGCTCCAGATGGTATAGAGCCCCTGACGCACAATTTCATTCATACATTGTACATCATAGGGCACGGGAGACACCTAATCAAATGGCTTTATAGAGGGCTTAGAGTACATTTACAAAAGCCCCTAACACCTCTAAGAACCAAATGGGGGTCGGTGAACTCTCAGAAGAAGAGTGGTCTTCCATTCTGGAGTACCAAAAACAGGTATCCCGAAATACGAGGTTCAAGTTCATACAATATACCATATTACACAGAACGTATCTCACACCACATAGGCTTCACATACTATTCCCAACGCTCTTGCTGGCGTGTCCAAGATGCGGGGCGGAAGATGCAGAACTGCTTCATATGCTTTGGAGCTGCCCTTGTACCACTCAATATTGGCACAACATGGGTACCATATTAGAGAAGGTGAAGGGAAGATGTGTCTGGCGGACAGCAGAGGCGTGCCTGCTCGGTCTATTCCCACACATCAAAAAAGGGAGGGTGTTGTCACGGTTTGCAGACTTGGCCCTACTGTTAGCAAAACACCTGTTAACTTGGCGCTGGAAGGCTACAATAGCACCCTCGATACTACAGTAGAGTGCGGAGGTGATAGACTTGGGCACGGCGGAGAGTACCGCCCTCAGACGAGAGGAGAGCAGGGAGCTAAGAAGACACCATATGGCATTAGACTGGGATGTGTTGCTAGAAACTTTTAAAATAGCATGCGAGGATGAAAGAGAGACTGACTGAAGAAATAAAGATCACTCATAACATACTACGGAGATTATCGAAGTCCACCTGTAGGAACAGAAAATTGGAGACACTAGCGATGGGCTATGGGGTTACTCTCTTCGGGTCACAAATACGCTGCAAGATCTCTTGCGAGCTAGAACTATGGTGTGGTCACGTGTTGCGTAGCGAATGGTTAAAGCGAGACACATCACTGCTGTGACTATCATATGAGAATCTGATGTCAAGTTTAAAGGGGAGGGGAGAGGGGTCTGTTATTTGTTATTAGTTATTAAAAGAACGCATTACCAATTGTCGGGGTTATATATGCCGTGATCATGCTAAATAACTTTACATCAGGCTGGAATGAGCCTTATACACACATTTTGGCATAAGGTTGAAAGTTAAAGCTATAACATACAAATGTAAACTACCGTGACAAAGACTATAAATAATAGGCAAAACATGCCACAAAGCACAATATGCATGATAATGTATAATCTGTGATGCAAACAATAAAAATGTGTTTAAAAAACCTTGAAGATGGCTGATCCCTCTCCAGGAAAATTCCCACATTTTGTGGTGTGAAGCAGGGATGTGTGCTTGCTCCCTTGCTTTTTAATTTGTTTATTACAGACCTGTCACCTGCTCTCGATCCCGTTAATTCTCATCCCCGCAAGATTGGTGGCCTTCAGATTAGTCATTTGCTTTATGCTGATGATCTGGCTATGTTCAGTTATACCAGGGTAGACCTACAGCAGCTGCTTAACCAACTTGCACTTTATACAGCTTTAAACAATTTGGAAGTGAATCTGTTAAAAACAAAAGTGTTTTTTTTTTGGTAGGAAAAGAACTTCAGGAAACAATTGGTATTGTAAGAGCAACAAACATATTTCAGATCATTGTTTTAAACATTTAGAGGTGCATTTTCTTGTTAGGGCTAGCATTGTTAGGCAGAGAAAGGAGGTTGAAATAAAAGCCTTGGAGCTGCAGGTTTCTCTTCCAAAATTATTTACAACCCTCAGGGGGCCATCGCTTATGGGGAGGGTATATTATAACTAGGGAAGCACTTTATGGACTCTTGAAGTCATCTGAGTAACTAATATGGCAATCTGTATTTAGTAGCTCGGATCTCTTGCTATTATTATGAATTCTTTTTGGTGTTAAATTTCCTGTCATCTTTTGTACATGTATTTCATGTACTTGAGTATTTTATTGTGAGTATAATTTTGGGTATCAGTATTGCGTTTTATTGGTCATGTGGGTTTTTTAATCTGCTTATGTACCACGAAGTGGGTGTGTTTTTGTGTTGTCTTTGAGTTGTAAATTGTAATTGATTTTAAAATTTCTACAATAAAATTTACAACAATATCAGTATTTCTAGCAGGGTAGCAATAAAGAACGTGTGTTTAACAAGGGGACTTTTCTTCTTCCACTTCTGTTTTCTATTTTTATTACTCCTCCTTTCTTCCCTGGTGACTATCATTTGTTTTTCCTTCGAAGCTGAAAAAAATATATCAAGCTTAGCACTCATTTTAGATGTTTCTCTGATGGAATGTGGGTAGTTTGATAGTGTAAAGAGAGACTTGCTAAGAAGGGGTTGCGCAGGGAGTGTATTAGCTGTGAGCAGCAGAAATTATAATACCTTTGGACTTTTAACAATCATTTGACTACCCTAAAGGGTGAAAAACAATGCTCTACATGCTTTAAGGATCTCTGATAGTATCCTAGTGTTAGAAATGGGGTTTCTGTTTGGCTAGGTTATGCACCGAAGCCAGGCAGAACCCACCCACTGTAGTCAGGGAGAGGGGTTTACACACCCAGGATAACCCCTGCTCACCCCCTTGGCAGCTTAGCAGGAGCAGCCGGCCTAACCCGGAGGCAATGTGTAAAGCGATTAGACAACACACACAACATACATGATCCACTGTCCCCACCACAAAGGGAACAAAACACCAAGTTATATAAAAATAAACTGTATTCTATACAACAGCATTAAACCAAACACATGTCATGTAATGTTCTAACAACTGCTACACAAGCAGTTGTCAGAACATTACTCAGTTGCTAGCACTCTACAAAAGTGAGCAGTAGTCACAGCCGACACACATAGGTTACTGGTTATTCTGCAACGCAAGCAGTAATCAGGTAAACATTGTCATTAGAAGGCATGCATTATGGTAACACATATGATCATAACTGCCCAAACAATATCATGGATGAGCATAACATGACATCTCACCAAGAAAGCACATGGCGCAATAGCACATAATCATAGACCCAGACAGTACAATAAAATGCACTGAAAAGGCATGTAAATACAATTTTTCACTTTTCTCACCTTAACAAGCGAGTCTAATTGGCCGCTCCCCCCAGGCGCCCCACCAGCAGTGATGGGGTGCAAATGGGGACGTCCGTGTCCCAATCATGGGGCTCCTCTGCTCTGATCCTCGTGCAGTACTTGGAGACCTCCGTCGAGGGTCGCCACCCCGGCCAGCTATGTGCCACAAAAATGCAAGTGGTAGGGGGGCAGCGGTAATTGGGGACCTCCAATGAGGTTTTCCCACCTGAGATCCTCTATAAAACAAACAGGGAGGCCCAGCGTGAACGGGGGACCTCCGTCGAGGTTGCCTCCCCGCCGCGATACGCCACAAAACAAACAGGGGAGTCCATTGTGAACATGGAACCTCTGTTGAGGTTGCCACCCCGCCCCAGATCTCCAATACAGTGAAGGGGGGGCTGGCGGGAGTAAGGGACCTCCAGTAAGGTCTCCTCTACTCTTAGGCAGCTGCTCCCCTGCTGGACGATGCGCCCACACCTGAAGTGGTGCACGAGCCTCCCTCCTAGCCTTCCAGGGCCGCAACTGTAAAGGCACCAAAGTAGGTGCCCACCTTTGGCCCGGGGGTATGCTCCACAGTGCTCTTTGCCCCAGGAGCACTCAGCAGAACGCGATTCCTCCTGGCTTCATCTTCCTGTGTCCCAGGGGCACTCCGAGAAGCATGTTCAGATGTGCTAGTTCTGACTGGGTAGCGGAGATGATAACTCCCTTGAGGAGATGGCAGAAAGCACTCCAATGTGTGTTAAACAGATAAAAAAGCGTTCCTTAGGCGCTTCACTCGGGAAGCGCTTTAAGCAGCAAACAGAACGCTCCAGCTGGGAGCCTTCAAACACAGCGTTGTCCTCGCGCTTTGGGTAATATTAGGGCAAAGGAACAGGGACCCCAGCACCCAGGCCCTGGAGACAGCTAGAGGGAGCACAAGGTGATAGGGCCCAACATGCAGGTCAGCACAAGGGGTTGTAGTCAGTGGCAGTTCCTCCTAGTGATCCAGCAGGTCGCAGGTCAGAACAACAGCAGAAGTCCTGGACAGTTCCGGGTGAGTCCCTCCAGCAGCATTCGGTGTCCAGGTCAGTTCGTCAAGAATGTCTCCAAGTGTCTCCCAATGTGGGGAAAAAACCCCTGTTCTTATACTCATTTTGTGCAGTCTCCACACAAGGGGGAGAAGGGGTTCTAACCAGTCCTAACTGGTTCTAGGAATGTTCCCTCTCTCCTCCAGTGCAGGCTCCAGACATCAGTGGGGGGTAAGCAAGCCCTTTGTGTGATGCCAGGGCACAGCCCTTACAAATGCAGGTGTTCCCTGCCTCTCCTTCCCTCAGCCCAGAAAGACCATTCAATATGTAGATGCTTATCTGTGACATCTCCACCCTCCCTGTGTGCAGGTTGTCTGAAAACTATGCACAAAGACCAGCTGTCACTCTGCCCCAGACATAGATTGGAGTCAAGCTGCAAAACACCAGAGTCATAAGCACAGAGAAATGCTCACTTTCTAGAAGTGGCATTTCTATAATTGTAATAAAAAATAACCTAAACCAGTAAGCAACATTTCTCACTACCTTTACAACCATATCAAACATGCCTATGCTACCCCTCATAGATCAGACAATACTCCCTAGACATAAGGCAGGGCATTTCCAGTGCAATCCTATAAGAAAGGCTGCACTCACGGCAGTGAGAAACCAAGTAGGCTGTTTGGCACTACAAGGACAAGCCATCCAACTAGGCACATGTCCTGCCTTTTACATACATAGCACCCTGCCCATAGGGCTAGCTAGGGCCTACCTTAGGGGTGACTTATATGTGGTAAAAGGGGAGTTCCATGCCAGGCAAGTCAATTTTCATGCCAGGTCCCTGTGGCAGTAAACTGTGCACACAGGTGCTGCCACCAGCAAAAATGGATTAATAAGAAGAGTAATGATACCTGTCTTCAATAAGCAAATATGGGTAACAGGATCCATAACATATATTAAAAGACATTGGGTAATTTTACATCAATGGTCTTGTTCACAAAGTTAAATTCATTAATAAACATAAGCTTACAACCAAATTTACCTTTTTAATGCATGCCAAAAAAAATCACAGTGGGATTCCTTGCACTTACTAGTGTGAACATCTCCACCACAAGTGCAGAGAAATCTACAGTAGTAAATCTTATTCAAGGGGTGGTAAGTGGGTGTCCCAAGCAGCAGTTTGCCTTAGAAGTGTTGGAACTCCCACAAACATAAATGTTCTCAATCTCATCTTCAACATCTTTCCATCCTTGAGAATTCCAGAATGGAAGGGGAAAGGAAGGACCACTTTACCCCTGACTTGCTTGTTATATAGGGGACGTTCTTTCTCTACCAGGAAATATGTATTGTTTGCTGAAAAAGAAAATAAGAATTTGCACAGGCGGATCAATTTCCACCTGATTAGCTCTACAGTGAAGGACTCACAAAGGGGGAATAGGAAGCATTGGAGAAAGTTATATAGCATTTCCAAAAGTATGGCTGGGCACCTGCACGTGGTGCAACTTTCCAGGCAATCTTCTGGGAATGCCTGTGAGTTCCAAAAAACACAGTATTTTCATGTGGCGATCTACCCCTCTGCCTTTGGCTTTACATTTTTTTGTGGATACAACCCCTATTTTCTGCCAGCTTCTCCTGTTTCCATGTGCTTCTTGAAAGGACTGTAGTTGAAATACCCTATTTCTTTGTTAATGTAGTGGATGAACTCACCATTTGGCTAGGCACATTGGTCATATGTCAAGATTTACATTTTATTTTGGATATTGGGGGTATAAGTATAACCCTGAGCATTTGGGCACACCACATAAGACTAAAGAGAAAATTATGAATTTTGTAGGGGATTTCTTTAGATCAGAGAAGGATCTTCCCTTATATGGATCCCGTGAAGGCATGTATTGTGGTTTTATACAAATTGTATACCGCAAGTGGGAAAGGTGCTAACAATAGTGTGGTCAGCCTTAAAAAAATGTAGAAAGCACATTTGTTTCTAACGCAAACAAGATATTCAAGAGTCCCATACTCCCAAGGCTGGAATAAAGTTGGGGCCCGATCATTATCAATCTTGGTTGCAAAAATAGCCAAGATGGCATTAACCAATCACTCTTTCCTACTCAAACTAGGGGAGAAATATTGTCATTTTTTGCCAATGTGGCTAGCAGAGGTGCAGCTCTGGGATGGGGGGCTGTTTAGGGTGTTACACTCCCCCTCAGAAAATGAATTTTGTAGTAAATATTTGGGCCACGTGCTTTCAGTTACGTAACGTGAAGTGCTGTCGGATTTCACCTGGCATTTTTACATGTCCACACTGACAAAAACATACACACTCTCTCTTCTCTATGTGCTAAAGGCCTTAAAAATGTTGATTAGTTTGAAAAACGTTGTGTTTTTCAAGTATTCCTAAGCATCTACACTCCTCCCTTTTTCCACTACCCCTTAGGACCTTCTCATGTCCTGCTTCTCATATAATGTGTTTTAACAAGATGTCCCAGTGTGATTGTTGGGAAATCTGAAGCTCATCCCCCCCCCAACATACTGAGAAAGCTATGCCCCTGGTAAATATGTGCTATCAGATCCCTTTATTGATAGATGCTATAATAGACAAAAAAGGCAAACATGGTGAGGGATAGTTCCCACATAGACACAATTAATTGCATTTAAGCAAAACTTTACTGAAATTTGGAAACATGCTGTCAACATCAGAATCATGTGCTATAGCTATACAACATCAAGCTCTAAGTTTTTTGGACAAGGTAGCTGAACAGAGGATCAGATTTCTGACTGTGGAAGACTATGCAACCTTAAGATTGTGTTTAAAATATAATGCTGCTAAAATGTTGTAACCAACGTAAAAAAGTACCAAAATATTGTGAATATAGATATATACAGGTAAGTAAATAATGTTCTATATTTATCTTCACAGCTATGTGCTGTCATGGCTTGCTACAGGTGCTCACCCCACTCCCATCTACCTGTGGTCTTGAATTTAATTGGCCACCTTTTACTCAGGGTTTTGGACTCAGGATGTCCTCTGCATTGGTGGGACTGGGGTCATGCCAACCAGAATTTTGGCTGCCTACTTGTAAACTCCACATAACCAGCACAGCCAATTGTGACCGCATGTGGGGACCCCCAAAAGCCATGACAGTATTTCCCATCTGAGTTGTAAGCAACAGTGGGATTCTGGTATCTCTCTTCAACTATGACAATCTTCAAGCCGGATGATAAGTTCGTCTTATCAGATGTTTTCTGCTTGTGGTGCATTTTGGAACAACCTATGCAGCGTCACTTCAAAGAATTTCTGCACATTCTTGAAATTGTTCAAAAAAATTCCTCACACCTTGGGAATTCTTCATCTTCTTCTAGTGCTGTATTCAGAGGCCTTAGTAATTTACTACAGAGAGATTCATTTATATGTTCAGACTGTGAAACTACTGTTGGATTCTTGAACTGTCTCTTACACCTACATATTGGATCTCTATCTCACATTGTAAGTTGTGCTGCACTTACAAATCCCAAGGGAACTTTTGTTTCTGTTTTGCGCCTCAAGTTGTGGAACTTTAACAACTGTGTATAAGACTTTGGAGCAAGATGAGGATCATGGTTTCCCTAGCCTCTAGTAGGATATGGGTACTGCACCATTGATAAGTTGAGTTTACTACAGTGCACTTCTGAAACTGCTCTTTTTTTAGGCAATTTTTTCTCTAGGAGGTCCATTTTGGAGTTGCTTGAAAAAAAGCCAATATACACTCTCAACCCTTAACTGATTAAACTTGCTTTTGTTTTGAGGGAATCTGAGCTCCTAAATTTGGTGGCAGCCAAAACTGGTACATTGATCAGATACATCTGAAATGTGACTTTACCATATACGTGGTTTTGATACAGTTATCCTGTCATTCAATCACTCCCTAAAAATGAAAGTGGATCCTTAAGGCTCTGACTAAGGAAAAGCAAGGAAATTAAAGTGATGAGAAAGCTAATAAATGGCAATTAGTGGGTGGGCTTTAAGCCCTTGTTAGATTTATTTTTAAGGGAAAAAATATCTTGCAAGGGACACCTAGAATGACTTAATAAGAATTTCTTTGAACAAACTGGTAGGGTCCTTTCTTGTTACGTTATCAGCAAACATATTGAAAGATACATTTGTTCTATTTTCCCACAGTGGAAAACATTAGCTAGTATGCTCCCACTGCCCACAACCTCAATTTTGCTTACCATATGTATGTCATGTACCACTGCGCTTATGCTTCTTAACTGTCAATCAACTGTTACTATTGGGATAAATGTTAACTGGTTGAAAATGAACCCTACCATAGAATAGGTGGTAATCGTCTGCATAAGGACTTTGAACTTAGAGGAAAGTGCAAGCTACATTTGAATCCTATAGTGTGCATTTAAAAAACTTGTGTGAGATTTTTCAAAAAACAGCACCATGAGGGTTGTGCTGGGATGATGGTGCTCCTAACTTTTGATCAGTTAAAATGCCAGACAGAGCACATACACTTTATTGGTCGATGTCTTGTGCGAAGCATTCCTGTTGCATCCTCTGCTGATTCTGCCTAACATAATACATTTTTGAAAGCTGTTGAGATGCACGAGCTACTAATACTGACTGTTCCAGGTGTAATTCTGAATTTCCTGTCTGCAACATAATTTGCCTTAAGTGCTAGAGGTATTATTTTCTTTAGCTCATTCCTCTCAAATGGAAAACGTTTGTTTCTGTTTATATTTAGTTTGACTGTTACCAAAGCTTAATTTCAAATGTGCTGCATTTAGTGGAAAACTGGGACAGAAAATAGGCCTAGGTACCTAAATAAAAGTCCCCCTCCCCCATAGCGAATCAGAAAGCTGATAAATAGTGCCACACAGTGCAAATCAGGGCAGATTTGAAATGATAAAGACATTTTATATAAGTATTTTGTATTGCATAGGAGACTATGCATTTGTGCTTGCTTCAGGCAATGTTTATGGCAAAATCAGGGAAATCAACGGTACAAACCAGCTCACCAGACCATAGAACAGGCCCAACAAACAGCCAAAAAACAACCCACACACTGATCAGTTTGACTAGCCTTTTGGCACTGCCTGATTGCCTTATAAGACAGTCCAACCCTAGACACTTTCAGTTTGTGGGAGGGGTGGGCGACCCCATAAGGTTTTCCTCTTCAAACATGGTTTTCCTCTTCAAACATACTGAAATGTTTCTAAAAATCTCGTAAATGTATCTTACAGAGATAAAAAATATACATTTTGCTCAAATATTCAAGTAAAAATTGCTTTTGTTGTAAAGAAATCCCTCAATAATCTGTGCAAAAATTGGCTTTGAGCAAAAGAATAGCCTTGCAAAAAAGTTTTTGTGGGAGAAATCTTCTGCATATACTATTGTGGGATTTTTGCCTCCAGACGAAGAATAGTAACATTTTCACATTTTGAAACTTAATGAATTTAGGAAGTCTTTCCTGAGGAAATGTAATTCTTTCCCAGGCATACATCTGAAGAATGTTTGCCTAGGAAATCAATCTTTACTTAGGCCACGTTTCAGTAGGGGACACAGGTTCTACCACATGCCAGATACACTAAGTAAATTTGAAAAACAATGACATCTAATACGTGACTGTCAATACAGTAACACAATCTGATGTAGAGAGGGGAAAAGATTCTGCAAACACTTGTTTTTGGAAGAGATTTCATCACATTTTACATGAGGTTTGTTGGACGATTTACATAGCAAACATCTTGATGGTTCAGCTCATTCATATGCTTTTAGACCAGGCGTGGCCCGTCCTTTAGGGCAGAGGGGCCACACCCCCCTTACCTTTTGCCCCTCATGAAGAGTGTCTGTCAGGCTGAACAAAGGTCAGCCTGACAGACACTCTTCATTTTCACCTCAGACAGCCAAGAGTGAGACATGTGCGATTTGCACAGACTCCTGGCTGCCTGAGCTGAACTTTGCTGAGCTGAGGTCACAGCTCCTATGGGCGTGACCTCCTCGGCTCAGCAAAGGTGCCTCGAGGCCCTCCCCTGGGTGACGAGGAAAGCGTCACCCATTGACACTCGCCCTGGGCGCTTCAGGTTTAAGCCCTGAAGCGCCCAGGGCGAGTGTGAATCAGTGACACTTCGTCACAGAGTGGGGTGGGGTCAGCAGTCTCACTGACCCCATCCCACTCTATGACGAGGCTGTGACTGCTGCCTTCCCACATTGGCTGACCTGAGGTCAGCCAATGAGGGGAGGCAGCAGTCCCAACCCTCCTGGGACCTCGAGGCTGAAGGTAAGTATGTGTGTGTGTGTGATGTTTTAAAATGAATGTTTGGTGAGTTCATGTTTGAATGTTATGAGTGTTAGTGGATGTGCGTGCGTGCGTGTGTGAAAGAATGAGTGTTTGTGATGTTTTAAAATGAATGTTTGGTGCGTGCGTGCATGTTTGAATGGGATGAGTGTTGTTAATGGATGTGCATGCGTGTGTGTGTGAAAGAACGAGTGTGTGTGAACTTTTAAAATGAATGTTTGGTGCTTGCTTGTTAATGAATGTGCGTGCGTGTGTGTCTCTTGTGTGAAAGAATGAGTGTGTGTGTGTACTTCCTGCCCGCCCCCCTCCCTCCTAAAGCTGACAGCTGCCACTGTTTTAGACCCAATGCAGACCCTTGACTCGGCTCTGGCTCGGCTCTCCCTGTTAATTTGTTTACTGGACCACCAAAATTTAGAAATAATAGAAAAAAAGGAGCGGTTTCAGTTCATTAACTGTACTACTTGTAGTGGACTTATTTCACTTTGTCCAAAGCATTACTAAGATGCACAAACCTGGTATCACAATTTAGAAACAGAAAAAGTGTCTGCAGTCCACAATTAGCCGTTTGTAGGAGCGACAGGCTGCCAGTCAGACTTCATAAAGTAGATTGATGTGCTTGGAAAATAAATTTTCAAACACTCAGGTGTAAGGTACTTAACATGGAGGCAGATAACGAATGACCTTGAAATCCACAGTCAACATAATGAAGGCACTAAAGTATTCTTTCTGACTGAGTATGTACTTGTTTAACGCTAAAAATACAGCCTTTTGGGCAAACTAGTAAGAAAAAGCAATCATTTTGTAGCTGCTGGACTGTAAATAAAATCAAGCAATGAAGCACTCGAGGCTCTCTCTCACTTCTGATTTATGGCTTGAAGTTGACACCGTGAACCTGTTTACATGTGCTGCCTACAATGAATGGTGCATATGTTCAGAAAACAGGCTTCTACTCTGCAACGAAATTAAAACAAACAAGCCACTAGTGGGCAACTCGTATGCTTAGAAGCTTTTTCAAAGACGCACATAAACTTTGGCAAAGTAGTTTTATTGTAGCATATCAAAAACAAAATTTGTAATTTAACTAGGTTTATATTGAAGTAAAGTAAAAAGAGAGCCTCTGTAAACCATTGGTCCTACATTAAATGTCACTGTTTATGTGCGCAGTTTGCCGCAAAATACAAGGTGCTAAAGTCACATTATGGCCATAAAGAATAGAGAATATTGTCTGCTAGAACATAGTTTTGGGTCTGTTTTTGGCCGAGTCCTTTTGATTTTACTAAAATTATATGTATTATATACATATAGGGGCATTTAGTCTGTACTCTCCGCCCATTGGTCAGTTATAGCGTCAGTCCACTTCATTTATCGGCCCTCTTCTATGAGTGATAGCATTTTCACAAGGGCCACTAGCACACACAATGTAGTTCCCTTCAGTGCATGGGACTACACGGAAATATGTGCTTGGGATACCTAGTATATATTAGCTATAAGCCAATGAAGTGTATTATATTTGTGAGAGCCTAGCAGAATCCTCATAATAAAGTTTTACACATTTAAAAAAAAAAAAAAAAACAAGCATTAACAAACCAAAAGACTTTGTCAGTGCTTGCTACATTTGTAATCCGGATTCAAAAAATAGGTTTTCTATACATTCAGTACGTGACTGGGACGGCAGCCCTTTAGGTCGACCCTGGGGCATGAAGATGAGAAACCATGAGAGGGTTAGCTGTTACCCATCCGCTAGGCCGGTACAAGTACTTTTGGCATTACGGGTAAATTAACATTTTACAGGCTTACCTCACAGGAAAAGCAAGAGCATTTGATGATTTTGCGCTCAAAGGGGTTTTGCCTCACTCGTGGTGCTTCAGGGCCCCTGTATAGGTTTGCTTTGCTGACTTTCAGCATATGTTGGAAGGTTGTGAATGTGAGGTGTTGGAGTCAGTTGCAAAGTAGTATTGTTTGTCATACTGACACTAAAAAGGGAATGCATTTGCCTGCGGCTAGGACGTTGTTATGGCTCATGTGAAGATTTGGACTGATTAATCCTGATTAATCCTGTTGAATCGTTTCATCATTTGGGGCCCATTTTTCATTGTTCTGAAGCCTAATGACATAATGGCTAGGCAATTCAGGCCAGAGATACTGAAGTATGAATGATAGACTTAGCCATTCTGGCCAGAAATGTTTCCAATGAACTGTGGAATCAAATGAAAAAAACATATCCTTCTAGTAGAGGAAAGGCAAGTTTGTGCCACATGTGCACTAATAGCAGGGATGATTAGGGCCATCTGCAACATAAGCATGTAAAGGGTCCGTCAAGGCTGGTGTGCAGTAGAATGGGTCTGTGTAGATGTTCTGCATCCAGGATTTTTCGCTTTGTGTGGTGCTGCAATAATTATGGCATTTGACTCACATCAAGGCTATTTGCGCTATAATGTTGTGCTATGTCATGACCAAATCCCAGTATTAACTTATGTGACACATGGTTTGTCAAAAATATAAACCAATAATTAATTTTAAATTAGGATCTCCATCCGCCAGGGAATGGGGAGGTGTATGTATCTTATTAAGAATGTTGTCATGTTTGTGAAGAATGCACAAATGAATAAACATATTGTTGGACATGGCCCTTTTTGCAGGGTCACCCCCTCCAAACCTTTGCCCTTCCTCCTCCCCTTTTTGCAGAAATAGTTTTTGTTGGCTTTAGGACTCTAGGCACTTTACAACTGCTAGCCAGTGCCAAAGTGCATGTGCTCTCCCCTTAAATATGTTAACATTGGCTTATACCAAATTGACATATTTAATTTACTTATAAGTCCCTAGTAAAGTGCACTACATATGCCCGGGGCCTGTAAATTAAATGCTACTAAAGGTCCTGCAGCACAAGTTGTGCCACCCACTTAAGTAGCCCTCTAAACATCTCAGGCCTGCTTTTGCAGAGCTTGTGCGTCCAGTTTTAACCGCCATGCCGACCTGTCAAAATAAAACCTTTGCCAGGTCCAAACCTTCCTTTTCAGTACTCTTAGGCCGGTCAACCTTAGGGTGGTCTTCTCCTAAACATTTTGCCTGCTTTATTCATGTTTGTTGGCCTTAGGACTTTGGGCACTTTACCCTTGCTGACCAGTGGTAAAGTGTATGTGCTTGCTCCTCTAATTATGGTTTGATTGTTACATCCATAACTGGCATACTTAATTTGCTTTATCAGTCCCTAGTAAAGTGCACTACAAGTTACCAGGGCTTGTAAATGAAGTGCTACTAGTGGGACTGCAGCACTGCTTCTGCCACCCAGTCAAGTAGCCCTTGAAGCATGTCTCAAGCCTGCCATAGCAGGGCCAGTTTCTACAGTTTACACTGTCATGTCGACTAGGCATTTAAAGCCTCTTGTCAAACCTTAAATGTTCTTTTTATTACATATAAGTGACCCCTAAGGGAGGCCATAGGTCATCCATACGGCAGGGGGCTATGTAATTAAAAGGCAGGACATACACTTTTAAGTTGTACATGTCCAGGTAGTGAAAAACTTCCAAATTCGTTTTCCACTACTGGGAGACCTACTCCTGTCATAGGTTAACATTAGGGATTCCCTATTACATTTGATAAGCTGCAATTCCTAATTGAGAAGTAGTAGACATATCATTATAGTGCCAATGGAATTGTAATGATAAATCTTCTCTAGTGGTAAAGTCGTATTTATTGTTACAATTTTGAAAATGCCTCTTAGCCCTGTGTGCCTGCAGCCTGTCTCCAATACATGTCTTAGGTGGGGTGACAACTCGGCTTCCACATTCTAGACAGCCACACAAAAAGGGGGCTTAGGTGTGACTGACAGGCCATCAACATCCTGGTGGACTATCCTGGACAGGATGGGAGGGAGCAGCTGGGCATAGTCTCACACTTACACCTAAATAGGCAGTGTCCTGCCCCCAGACAAAGGGCTGTATGCCCCCGGTCTGGTGTCAGGAAAGGAGGAACAGACCTCTATGCACTTCAAAGACCCTTCTTTTAAGTCACCTCCACTTCAAAAGTACAATGCACAACTTGGTTTAAGTACTGGACCTCTGACCCTACCAGCTCAGAACACTACTGAACCTGAGAAGAACTCTGCCAGGAGGAAGGACTGCTGTGCTGCTACAAAAACTGCCACTCTGCTGGACTTTGCTGGACTCCTGTTCTGCTGTGCCTGCTCTGCTGCCTGCTGCCCTCCTCACCAGGGAGTGAGAAGGACTGGACCTGTATCTCTACATTTGCAGAACCAAAGTGACTCCAAGGGCTTGCTGGCTTGCCTCCTGTTCTGAAGTCTCAGGGACATCAAAGACATCTCATCATCCTGAAACAGCACGTGAACTTTGCTTGCTGCACAGCTTGTCCCACCAATTGGTGCCAATCCAGTCCTGGGCCCCTGGGAATGGGTGTAAAGTGCAGCAACTGCCAGAATCTGCGCTTTGGAACCGGTGTATCTCCCTTGATGCCCATGCATCGTCGCTGTTGGGAGGACTGCGGACACCACTTCACCAACTGCGCGGCTGAGCTTCCATTGCATCTCTGACTTTGCACAGCTCGTAACCATTGCGTCATCTCCTTCTGAAGGATCCACAGTGTTTTATCTCCTCCTATGCTCCCCACATCTTGGCTTGATGTTGATTCATCTAAGAACCAAGGTACTATTTCAGCAGGCCAAGTCTGGTCCCTGTATCTGACCCGCACACCATTGTTATCAGCCTGAGTTTTCAGATTTGACCCAGTGCAGTGTGACTAGATAGCCCCAGTTTGCACTTTATGCTTCTAAGCACCACATTACGTTTAGTCTTTAAAAATTAATATCTCAACGTCTACTTATTTCATTTTTGTTGTTTTGGTCTTGTTTTGTTCATTAAATTAAGATATATTTTTCTAAATTAAGATCTATTTTTTTAACCTAGGGTGGGGTCTTTTTGTGGTGTTTTCACTTTGTTACTGTTTGAAGTGCTGCACAAATAATTTACAGATTGCCTCTTAAGTTAAGCCTCCCTGTTCTGTGCCAAACTACCAGAGGGTTAGCACAGGTTAATTCATGGTATGTATCTGACTTACCCTGACTAGGATTGTGGTTCTTGCTTAGACAGGGTGCAAACCCCTGTCAATACGAACCCCAATTTTTAACAAATAAATATATCACTCCTAAGGTAGGCCCAAGATAGTCCCAAGGGCAGGATGCAGTGTATCTTTTTACATATCGTGGTAGTGAAAAATTCTTCAATTTGTTTTTCACTATTGCAAGGCCTATCTCTCCTGCTAGAGCAGGTGCTTTAATAAGAAATATTATTGAATATTCATGTGTTCTGAGTAATGGATTTGCGTACAAAATGTAATAATATAGAGCAAAATAATGCACGCATTTGAAAATGTGTCCAAGTCAGTGGCCGCCATTGTTTATGAAGTGTACTTATTAATGGCTTATTAATTTGAAATATGGAGCTTACGGTTGGGTAATGTAGTAGTACATCGTAATAAGGGCTATGCATTATGTCTTAGCTTTATTAATTGTAAGCCTTAACTTAGCGGAGGTCTTAGCCCAGTTGCACGGCCTCATGTCAAGCTGTATTTCTGAACCGATTAATAAAACGTTTGCTTAGAGTTAAATTGTAATTTTCCACTGTTCTGACTAAATGTGCTTGTAGCTAAAAATCTTTCTCATGCGAACTACTTGCTAGAAGATGATGTTATTGTAAAATGTAACAGTATATGTGTGTAAGACTGACTTTCTCAGGAGGAGAACAATAGAGACACTGACTGGAGTATAAGCTGCAACTATATTGTTACCTGACGAGCCAGAAGATGAGAACGGGACAAAAGGAGCCAATCTGCGACATGTGAACCGAGTACTAGTAGAAATTATAGATTTGATATTTTATTTTTATTAGACAAAGTGTGAACATGCGATCACTTGACCAATAGGGACTTGGGAAGTAATTTTAGGAAGGCAGCACATTTGTCCATTTTCTTCTTGCCGAAAGGCCATTACTTTACTGAGCGTATAGAGACGTGCTTAACTTTAATGCTTAAAGACTTTGCGTTTTCTGAACTTTGATGCTGAATCTTGATGCCTTGCTGACCAAACTGATGTCCTGATGACAAAGACTATCTTAGCTTGCCGATCCAATTGAGGAGAGGTATACTGTTATGCACGTGTTTTGTTATGCCTTTTTTGCTTTTCCTTTCTAGGTACCAACTGCACTATTTTGATACAGCCATAGTTAGATTTTCTCTAAAATTGTTTTGCATGATGCCCAACAAGCTAATGCTAATCAGGTGTTAGATAAGGATCCTCACTAATGAAAGTTTGCCATATGGAGTAATAGTCGATGTCTTTCCTTTGCTGAATCTAAATGTATGTAATCTTGTTTGCGTAATTGTTCTTGTTATTAATTTGCACCATAACCTTAGAAAGTGTAATTGTTCAAGCTTTAATTAGATTACGTTCTTTCGCCCATTTGGGCAGCCAGTGATGTTTCTGAAGGTTTATCATTTGATTTTGAGATTATCCTACGTGACATTAGCATTGTTAATATGGGGAAATAAATATTCTAACTTTTACTAAAAGGTGTGGTTATTCATGACTGAAAGGTCATGGTGTGGGATAATTACTGACTCCTATTGATTACTAATGTTATTGGTTATCATTGATTGTTGAGATTATTGATTAATTATTGACTATTGATCTGCACGTACTGAATCTATGGTGGGAACATCTTAACTGCAAGTCAAAAGGTTCATCAACCTATTTGCGTCCCTTTGTAAGTTTACCTATTAAGGTCTGACGCGCTAACATTCCCACAGAACAACATTGGAGTTGTCTTATTTATTATGTTTTAGAAGTGTAACTTCCAAATGGAAATAGACAGAGCCTTCAAAATTGGTGTCTCTGGAATCCTAATATAAAATCTAAATTTATTGTGACGTCAGATGTTAAGTTACGATTCTGAAAATACCACTTTTAGAAAGTTGCCATTTTCTTGCCTTAGCTGTTTGGTGCCTGCAACCTGTCTCTGGTCACATGTTTAAGTGTGGCCGGCTGTTGAGCTGTGCATATTCTTCCTAGAAAGCCACACAAAATGGAAGTTTAGGTGTGACTGAATCGACCATTATTGGCAGGATGGGAAGAAGGAGCTGGACCCAGCCTCATTTAGATCTGAATAGGCTGTGTCTGTCTCCACAGAAAGAGCTGCTTACTCCCTGTATTTAGTGTGGAGCCAGGGCAGGGAAGGTAGGGCATCGGTGGACCTCTAAGGCATGCCTCTAGAAGCTTCTTCCTAATTCAAAGCCACAACTGTGTATGAAAGGATATTCTCAGACACCACCACTTCAGTACACTTCTGGATCTGTAAATGCTCTGCTAGGATGAACTACTGTTGTGCTGCTACAAAGACAGCCACTCTGCTGGATCACTGCTCCAAAAGGAACTGCTGACCTGCTGTGCTGGCCTGATGCTTGCTGCCATCTTGCATGGGGAAGAAGAACTGGACCTGTACCTCCATTTTGAACCCAGGACCTCAGAGTGACTCATTCGACTGGTCTGCTAACCTCCTGATCTGAGCCTCAGAGACATAACAGCCTCTCCAAAACTCTTAGACCTATCTTCAACAAGTTCCTGACCCCCAGGAGGCACCCTTCGGATGCTGGGCCTTTGGTGTGGCTCACAAGCTCCTAAAGTCAAGCTTTTGAGCTTTTCGAGACTGTGAATGAGCCCATGTTCACCAGAACCATGCTACTTGCATGGAAAAAAGCGCAAGCTGCAGCAAGCCCATTTCTTTGCACAGCTAACATTGTCCGCCCGCATGGATCACTAACACAAAACAAATGGGACAAAACTTGAGATGGTAAAACTTCAGCTGGACCGATCTGGGACTGTATCTGACCCACATTCTGTCATAACTTTTGACTTTGACCCGGTCCAGCGCTACCAGATATCCCTGGATGGTGCTTAATACTTTTAGGCACTAGTTTTCACTTTATTCTTAAAAAATGTATAACTCCAGTTCTACTGATTGTATTTTTGTCATTTTGGTCTTGTTTTATTTTTTGTCCTTTGTGGTGTTTTTACTGTTTTACTGATTGAAGAGTTGTACAAATACTTTACATATTGCCTCTAAGTTAAGCCTAACTGAAATGTGCCAAGCTACCAAGGGGTTGAGCATAGGTTGATTTGTGGTTGCCTGTGCCTCACACTGACTAGCATTGTCGTTGCTGCTTGACCAGGGCTCACACCCCAGTGAACCAGAAACCTATAAACATATAGGGCCGTATTTATACTTTTTGGCGCACAACTGCGCCAACGCAGTTGTGCGTCAAAAAATTTAACGCCGGCTAACGCCATTCCAAAGCACCATGCGGGCGCCTTATTTATGGAATGACGTTAGCCGGCGGAGCTGCCTGGTGTGCGTCAAAAAAAATGACTTACACCAGGCAGCGCCGGCGTAGGGGAAAATGGAGCTTGAGGGTGCCAAAAAATGGGGCAAGTCAGGCTGAGGCAAAATTTTCGCCTCAACCCCGATTTGTGCCATTTTTTTTTACTCCCAACCCCCATTGAAATGACTCCTGTCTTAGCAAAGACAGGAGTCATGCCCCCTTGCCCAATGGCCATGCCCAGGGGACTTATGTCCCCTGGGCATGGTCATTGGGCATAGTGGCATGTAGGGGGGCACAAATCAGGCCCCCCTATGCCACAAAAAAATAATAATAATAATACTTACGTGAACTTACCTTAAGTTCCCTGGGATGGGTCCCTCCATCCTTGGGTGTCCTCCTGGGGTGGGCAAGGGTGGCAGGGGGTGTCCCTGGGGGCATGGGAGGGCACCTTTGGGCTCCTTCCGAGCCCACAGGTCCCTTAACGCCTGCCCTGACCAGGCGTAAAAAAATGACGCTAAAACGGCTGGACGTCATTTTTTTTGACCCGCCCACTCCCGGGTGTCATTTTTGCCCGGGAGTGTAAATACGGCGCACATGCCTCGGAGTCATTTTTTAGACGGGAACGCCTACCTTGCATATCATTAACGCAAGGTAGGTGTCCACGCTAAAAAATTACGCAAACTCCAAGATCTTTGCCGCTGGACGGGTCTAACGCCAAAGTATAAATATGGAGTTAGTTTTGCGTCGGAATTGCGTCAAAAAAACGACGCAATTCCTGCGCAAACAGAGTATAAATATGCCCCATAGAACCTTACATAAATGGTATTTTTAACATGTTAAATTACTATGGTTTATTTAAGCGATTCACATTTTCTGACATTGCTTTTCCCTTACATCACTCACTAAAAACACATCTGAATTTTTTATAGATCACGTATACAATATGATGTACAGCGTATAGTCATGGCTGTTGAAACTATGTGGCAATGGGGAATCTAGTTCTGTGGCAGCAGTGAATAAATTATGTGACAAGAAAAGAAACAATACGTGGCTAGTAAGGCGCATTCTATGGCAGTATTATTTGCTGTTTTGTCATGTTGTTTTTAACACGCAGTAATACTGATGGGGCAAACATTTTGCCTCGTTGGTACCAGTTTCATTCCTGTGCACAAGAATCAGCAACTGAAAAGCATGGCGGCATAATCACATAGTTCTAGTGGCCTTGAGTTAAAAACTCACCAAAATACTCCAACTGTTTCAAACATATTATTCCCAAAAAAGGCCATAATCTCTTGTTTGATAAAAACAGGATAAGTTCTATGAGCATAGTTTAACATTAAGCAGTATATTCACTATAGTTAGCCTTTCTGTTGTGCACGATGTGGGTAGCTGGCCAATCAGGTATTGGCAGCCTTAGCAATGAGTGTGGGAGTTGTCTAGGCACAGTCATGTAAAGGTTCGCCGGTTTCAATAGGGCATTTAATTATTAATACTACAATCCTGCATTCATATAAATAAAAATATAAATAGGTACAATTATATTTAAATAATGCTCTTTTAGTTGGAAATGACTACCAATTTCCCTCTTTGTTCTCCTCCGTGTGCAGCAATGAAGGGTCTCTGTGCACTGCAGCCAAGGCTTTGTGCACCAACTGAGCATGCAAATGAGGACTTTCCCATATGCATGAAGTTTAAAAGGAGCCCCTTGAATGTTAACCTGAAGTGAGTGTAGTTCCTTGTCTCAGTGTGTTTTAAACTGGGGGGTTAGTCCATGCAGATTCATATAAAAGCGCCAGAAAGACAGTTAAGTGAGTTCTTTGTTGATTTTAAAATAGTTCAAGAAAAACAATTTGAAAACGTGGGGCCTACAAGCTCTCCTCTCTGATCACCTCTGAGTGGCTTTGTTGTGTGTTTTGGACACAGTAAGAAAAACTTGGCTTTGATATGTCTTGCTATCATTGTTTTGCATCTTTGTTGATCGTATAATGAGGTCAGTGGTAGTCATTTTATCAACTTTGAATGGCTGAAGTGTTGAGTGAGCCTTAGCACGATTTGACCCTTATGCTTATATATTAAAATTCAGAAATCAGTAGAAGATGTTTAGCTTACTGGGCTACCTCAATTGCTTCAGAATGGATTTTGGTTTGCGGTGCCATGCTTTCACTCAGTGAATGGCTATATAAATATAATGAGAAAAATAGAGCACACTAGAATAATTCAATGTAAACAAAGTAGTAACAGATGTCAACATTTTGTTTCATTTGGCGATCTTGCTATATATCTGGTTCTAAAAGTGAAATTTTGGGTCAATCACATTTTCTCAAAAAAATAGTTAAATCCTCTTTCATACAACTAACTTACAAAATCAACTGAATGCATTGGGGTCTCAGATGGAGCATCACATCACATCAGTGGGCTAGTTTACACTAGCCTGCAAAGATAGCTAACCAAATTGAGCAGATGTTGCAGTCCCTTAACCAGTTACCAGAGGTAGCTGAAAGAGAAAAGCCTGAAAAGTCTCAAATGGGGATTATCTGTCAGGCTGTCATTTCTAGCCCATGAGAGTGGTTGGAGAAAAGTAAATGGGAAAAGAACCTGTGCTCCCTGTTTGGATGCAGAGTCTTATAAATGAGGTCAGGCCATTTGTTTTAATATGCTTTCAACTTAATACAGGTCTACAGTGAAGACGACACCTTTACTGGCAAAGGGCCTCATACACCAGCAAAGGGCAATGGTCTACTTGGTATTCATTCTGCAGCATCACTCTTTTCAGTCAGGTGGAATCTGAAGTACTGTACAAGGGTCCCTCACTGAAATTATGGTGAGAGACAGAGATGCAGGAAAGTAGGCAAGTCTTTAGAAAAGCGTCCACGATCCTTTGTATAACCATAGACCGATTATTTAGTGACAGCCAGGCTCCAGCAGTGTAGAGGGGCCATGCAAGAGCAGTGTGAGCAGGTGACTTCATAACGTGGTTTGCCAAATGCAGACAAATAAGACCGATTTTCATCATTTTTTTGTGTAGCGCAATGCAGCAAATCACCTTGCTGTGTTGCGCTGTGTGAAAGGAAATGGGCATTAATGCACAGTATTTAACATTATATGGCACATACCTGTCCTTTCCTAGTGCTGGTGCACTTTTGACTGCCTAGTGTCAACACAGGCACCCTTGCGTCATTGTGCAAGGGTTTCTGCTTTGTATGAAGGATTGTTTTTGTGCAGGAAGGGACACCCTCTTGCACAAAAGTAATCCTCAGAGGCATTTTCCTCTTTCTGTGTATGCTGCAGAATGCAGCACACCTAGAAACGGTAAAACAAAAGGATAAATAAAGATATTTCTCCTCGTTACGCCTCACTTGGGGGGATGTAGCATTTTAACTCATTCCCAGGTCTGCCACTAATGGTAATTCTGGGAATGCGCCACAATCAGTGGGTGGATGCATGGAAGCACACCAGCTCCACCCATAGAACGCCTTGGCGGGGCACAGTAACACATGAGAGCAATTTGTGCTGCCTTGCTTTAATGCAGATTGCAGGGCTACAAAGGTTACTCCCAATGTCAGTAAGATATTTTTAGCATAGAAGCAGGCAGACAAGCAACAGAACCACAAGAACTTCAGGTGGGAGGTGGAGGTCTATAAAATTGGTTTCAGAAGAAGCGTACATAGGATTTTTTTCCAAAATAGACGACCTCTGTAATTATGGGTGTGGGTTAAAACATATAAAGTAAAACCCTCTGCTTAGGACAGTGTGGTGCCTGACCAGTATTTGAGTGCCAATGAGTTGTCAGTTATTGCATCCTGGCATATCACATAACATCACAAACCTAGAGCAAGCCAGAACTATTGCCAATGCTTGTTATCTGCACCAAAATGAGTAACAACAGTGATTTTGGTGTAAATAATTAGAAAGAAAATATTTAAATTCTGACAATATTAGACTAAATTAGATATTACTAATGTCGGTAGAAGGAGTAGTGGTCTTCAAAGTGTCTCGTTCACTCCTGCTCTTCCCTTCGCACCATATTCTATGCAGTCTCTCAGTTTGTTAGTCTATCACAAACAATGGAAATTACAATAGACACTTTTGTAACCATTGCTGGGTGCGCTCTACAGAGAGGTCAAGGATTGGATGATCATTTAGTGTGAGAAGAAGGACAGGCACTGTAAGAAACTCACACTGCATTCACCCTCAACTACAGAGCTCTCAGTCTTGCCCAGTCATGAACATCTATCCACAAGTTAAGCACACCAAGATACTTGGAAAGCACTCAGTGCACAGTATGGACTATACAAGAGCTGTCTGGTGCATTGAATAGTACAAAACACACAAAAAAGTACTCCTAGTGAATGCAGTAAAATGTGAACCATAAACTGGAATGCATAGCTGGCATGGCAAGAGCAGAGCCTGTTAGAAACCACCCATTTTTCATAGCACTATTTTTATAAAGTTTTTGGAGGGAAGTCACATAGTGGTAGTCATCTGTCAGTTATTCAGATTAAATCATGCAAGTTGGACTCTTCTTTCACCACTAGTCATTTTATTAGATCAAAAAAGTTACATTTAAAAAAAGCCCATTCTTTTCACACTGATGGACTTTAGACACTATCTGCCAAGTTTATAGAAAGTGGTTTGTGAAAGAGCTCTGCATCAATAAATAAACACACTCTGTTCTGTTACTGAAGTAAGTTCTTTTTCAACAAAGCATCTCTATGTATTTGTCTCAATTATCCCACATGAATTTATGAGCTTCTTTGCAGCTAACTTGTACAGCCAGCAGCTGTAGACCCTTGACAGGAGAACAGATCAGACAGCCTTGGAATCATGGGTCAAAGATGCAACAACTTCACTATTTATATATTGCAATAGGGGGCATATTTATGAGCCCCTAGTGCCACTGGAGCATCACTTTACATGACGATCCAGTGGCGCTTACCTCTGCTCCATATTTAAAAGGAGGTGTAACGCCACTTTTTGTGGCGTAACACCTCCTTGCAAATATGGGCTTCTCCGATGCAGTTATCTGCATCAGAAGGGCGTGCAATGGGTGTTGCTGCAGGTGTGCCACAGCAACACCCATTGCATTTTGAAGCTGACTCAGATTTACAAAATTTTGTAAACCTGAGGCAGCACCAAAATCTAACGCCACACCTAGGGGTGGTGTAAGCAAGGCACAGCGGGGAGGAATACTTTTATTCCTCCTCGTTTTTTGCTTTTTCTATGCCAGAGCAAAATGCCAGAAATTATTGTTTATGTGCGGAAAGGTGTCCCTTCCTGCACATAAACAATCATTTGAAAATGACACTTTGGCACTTCTGTGTATGCTGCATTCTGCAGCATACACAGAAGTGCCAAAGCTCCATTAGTGATTGTTTATGTGTGGGAAGGGACACCTTCCCGCACGTAATCAATGACACCCCTCAACGTAGACATCCTTTCACGATGGTACAAGGATGCCTACATTGGCAGCTTAATTTAGCGCCAGTGCAGGGGGACAACACAGGCATGCGCTATATTCACTTAAATACGGCACATCCCTGCATTGTGAAAATGACGGAGCGCGGTGCTGCCAATTTTGGCGCAGAGTCGCGCGCCATAATTTTCCCATAAACATGGGTCTGAGTGTCTCAAAACATGGTCCTGCACGGATGCATATAAAATGAAAAAGAAACCTGTTTCTTCTAAACTGGAAAAAGAAAGACAAAATCTGGTTCATCGTTATTTGCGAGCTCAGACTCTCACACCGCAGCATGTAGAGGGGACGCAGGTCGGGAGCAAAACCGGAGTATACTGGCCAGTAGTAAATGTTGGAGGTAAAAGTAACCCTTAAGTATCCAAGAGCTGCTCTGAATGTGAGGTGGTCATAAGAGATTATTCAAGAGACAACGTAAATTAAATTCACCAGGATATGGTGTTCAGCAGCGAATGCTTCCAATTTTCTTTTTTTCTGACTATGTAACATAGTCCATAGACTACGTAATCAAATTAAACACCAAATTGAGTGCCACAAATAGCCCTTGTTAGGGTCAATTTGATGATGTGGTGACTAAAAAAAGGTGTGACCAGTTATTGTGCTGTTATAAGATTGTAAAACTAACCCAATAGCTAACAAATCACAAAAAAAATAATAACCTTTGGATTAACCACTAACAATGGGCTACAGAATAGCATGCTAGCTGCTATAAACCACTTCAACACCAATGGTCTGATTATGACCTTGGCTTTTGGGACACTCCCTCACAAACGTGACAGATATCCCGCTCGCAGTTTTACATGTTCCATAGGATATAATGGAAATTGTATTACGGCAGGCAAGATATTTGTCACGTTTGTGACGGAGTATCCCATCCGCCAAGGTAATAATCAGGCACCAAGGTTATTATTAATTTTTTTTCACTTCGATGTGTCTCAAACTTGCTGTCCAGTCTTTAGGCACAATGATTTCTTCTTTTTTCCTAGTAAAGACCATCCTGACACTGTGCTATTTCCAGCCTGGTACTTAGTCCCAGATTTAAGAAGACCCAGCGCCATCTAATGACACATTAGCATCAATTTACTTATTGTGGAGTTAGATGGCCAAAAACACCGCTCCAGAATTACAAAGGGGCGCAATGCTTGCATTGCATGACTTTGTAACCCCTTCTGCCACATTAAGCCTGCCGCAGGCATAATGTATGAAAGGGGGACATTCCAGCATTGGAGGGGCTGAAAAAATGGCACAAAGAAATCTAAGAGTCTTCTGTGCATGATTTTTTTCCAGCATTTTTAACGCCTGCTCAGAGCAGGCGTTAAAAGGAAGCTCCTATTGGTTTCAATGGGCTCTGGTTGCTTTGCAGGATTAGCGTAAATAATTCTGATGCTAGTTCCCTAACTACTACCATGGTGTGCTGTATATTAAATACGGTGCACACATGGTGGCGTTAGGGGGGCTCTAAGGGGCACAAGAAAACTTATTGCTGCACTAGGTGCAGCGCCACTTTTAATAAGTCTGCCCCTTAATATATAAGGTAGAAGCAGGAGATACATTGCTCTCTGCACAATGTTCTTTCCACTTTATCTTGAAACTTTATCGTAAAATGAGTAGACAATTTTTCATATTTTCATAAAAGACATGGGTGGCTGGAACCGTAGGTGCCATGCTGTTTTGTTTAATTGTTATTGCAGCCAATTGCAGAAACTTCAACTTCCTGCAGATTAAATAACATCACAGAAAAGGCTTATTTAGCACTGTTTTTTTCAGTTTTATTTAGCGAGAACTCGACCCCAGGTATTGGAGCGCTTTACATGAGCACCAGTTACATTACACATGGACGCATTCATTTTTTGATAGGCACAGGGAGATTAAGGCCCTCATTACAACCCTGGCGGTCGGTGTTAAAGCGGCGGTAATACCGTCAACAGGCCGGCGGTAAAAAAAATGGGATCACAACCACGGCGGAAACCGCCAACAGAGACAGGCACTTTAACTCTCCGACCGCCACGGCGGTAGCAACCAACACCGCTGCAGTCACCACCAACAGACAGGCAGAAGACATTGTACCGCCCACCACATTGCAACCTGCCTATCTGCAGGTTTTCCGGGGCAGTACCAACACCATCAAAAGCAAGGCGTAAACAGTGTTTGGAAGGGAAACCACTCACCGCTCAACACTTAACGAAGAACCAGGACGCCATGGAGCCACCTCCTCATTAATCAGGAACACCAAAGACGGCGGCGACGATGGTGAGTACTGCACCTAGTACACAGGGGAGGGGGGAGGAAAAAGAGAGTGACACACACACGCAACACGCAACACCCCTCCCCCACCCCCACCTTCAACCACAACACCATACACACAAACAGATCCAACAACATTACAGATACACCCCGTAACTTCCTGGAAGAACGCAAGGACAAAAGGATTTGAGTCAAACCAGTGATATTTTAGAAATAGGCAGATATACTATAGAATTTGAAAAACAGTATTTACACAAATATACAACATGTACAGAAGTCCGTACATTGTGCTTCACAAATGTTTGTGGGCCACTGGGCCAAAAATCATGGGCCAAACCCACACTTGACTCCTGCCTCAATACGGAGAGAACACTGCAGGGGCATCAGGTCGAAAACACACAGGCACCTCAGGGGGATGGGGAAGGAAGTGCACCTCATCTGGTAGAGGGTGCTCCATGCCCACAGCAATGTCCTGGGGAGTGCAAGGCCACAGTCTCTAAAGTCTCTCAAGTGGGTGGTTTGCCCACTGCTTAGTCCTGGGGAGTGCAAAGCCACAGTCTCTCAAGTCTCTCAAGTGGGTGGTTTGCCCACGGCTTGGTCCTGGGGAGTGCAAAGCCACAGTCTTTCAAGTCCCTCAAGTGGGTGGTTTGCCCACTGCTTGGTCCTGGGGAGTGTAAGGCTACAGTCTCTCAAGTGGATGGCTTCTCCACTGGTTCTGGAGGGGGTTTTGTGCCCTGTGTGCTTCATCCTGCCAAGGAGGGGGTGAGGGGATGCATATCTCCACTGGTTCTGGAGGGGGCATTGTGCACAGTGTGCTTCATCCTGCCAAGGAGGGGGTGAGTGGATGCATATCTCCACTGGTTCTGGAGTGGGCTTTGTGCCCAGTGTGCTTCATCCTGCCAAGAATAGGCTGAGTTGATGGCTTCTCCACTGGTTCTGGATGGGGGCTTTGTGCCAAGTGTGCTTCATCCTTTCAAGGAGGGGGTGAGTGGATGCATATCTCCACTGGTTCTGGAGGGGGCTTGGTGCTCAGTGATGCAGTACTTGGGGTGTGCCAGTACACATTCCTTCACCTGGGTGTCTGAGGCACGAGATTTGCAGGAAACAGGTAGCATGATAGTTCATGGAGGCAGGGCTACACTCCATCCTGCAGCTGCTAAGGCTGCTAAGTAGTGGTAGTGCCGGTGGTGGTGGCGGTGCTGCCAGTGGTAGGCTCCAGCTCATCTCCTGCAGCCATGGACGGCCGCCTACTGGGGCTGCTGGTAGTGGTCCTACTGTCAGTGGTGCAGGTGGTGGTGTTTGCGGTGGTGCTTGCGGCGGTGATGCTGGCGGTGCTGCCCGTGGTGCAGATGTCGGTGCTGCCAGTGGGGGAGGAAAGCTCCAGCCCTTCTCCTGCAGCCTCGGACGGCTCCCCACTGGGGACACTGCTGCTGACAGTAGTGGTGGCAGCGGCGGTGCAGGTGGCGGTGCTTGCGGCGGGGCTGCTGGCGGTGCTGCACGCGGTGCAGTTGTGCTGGTGGGCACCAGGCCTTCATCTGCATCCTCCATCGGCTAAAGTGCCTTGCCTTCGACTTTTTTCCCCTTCCCACCTTGGCAGATGCTGTTGTGCCCTTGGCTCTGTCAGCTGGAGGTTTGGAGGAGGCCTTTCTGGGTGGTTTGTGCTCCTTGCCCTTGCTCCATGCTGGCCCCTTCTTCACTTTGGCAGGTGGCGGAATGGTTTGATCCTTGGCAGGGGTTGGTGGTATACTGACTTTCCTGACGGGTGCCCCCTTTGAGCCTCTGGGAGTTGCAAGTTCCACATTGGAGGGCGGGCGACTTGGTGGCTGAGGTGCTGGGCTGGGTTCTGGACACCCTGGCCCGAGGGGAAGGACGGGGGAGGGGTAGGGAAAAATTCAACATTTGCCAGGAAAAGTTTTTTAGACACACTGAGGTGGGAAGAGGTAGAGGGTTTGGGAGTAGAGGAAGAGGGAGTGGTTGTAGGAGGTGTCTTTCTGCTGAGTTTGGGTGAAGGTGCATGGGCTGGATGCTGTAGTGAGGTGAATGGCTGTTGCGTGGGTGGGTGCTTTCGTTTGTGTAGTTTGGGCAGTGGGGTCACAGACACACTAGGAAAGGACACAGGTGACGTGTGCATGGTTGTGGGGGTGGTGACTGCCAGTGAGGGGTGTGTTGTGATGGGCGTGCTGGTGATGGAGGTAGTGGATGAGAATGTAGTGCATGCAGATGTGAGTGGAGATGATACTGGGAGGGAGGTGGCCGAGATGAGGCGGGGGACACAGTGGAGGCAGTGGCTGTTGGTGTGACTGCATGGGTATGGTGCTTGTGTGAGTGCCTGTGAGATGAAGTGTGGTGCTTATGTTTGCCTGAGCCACCTTTGTGTGTTGATTTTGGTGAATGCTGGTCTGAAGGTGTGCTTGAGATAGGCTGGGTTTGAGGGAATTGGGTCTGGGGAGAGGAAGTTGGGGGGGGGTCCAGACACAGGAACAAGGGCTGCCATCAGTGCTGTGGCCAGAGCCTTAAATGCTCTCTGTTGGGCCGCCACGTAAGAGTGAATGTGTTTGTTGCAAATGCCTCTCGACACCCTGGATGGCATTAAGAATGGTTGACTGCCCAACAGTGAGGGATCTCAGGAGGTCAATAGCCTCTTCACTGAGGGCATCAGGGCTAACTGGGGCAGTGCCTGAGGTGCCTGGGGCGAAGGAGATGTCCACCCTCCTGGGTGAGCGGGCATGGGAAACACGCTGAGGGGCTGCTGGGAGGGCAGTGCTGGTAGGGGGTGGCTGCTGTACTTGTTGTTGGGGTGGGAACAGAGGTGTCAGCCACCGCCGGGGAGCTTCCATCGGATGAGGAGTCGCTGTCTGTGGTCTCCCCTCCTGTCCCCATCGTGCCCTCCGTTCCACTGGTGCCCTCACCCTCGGTGGATTCCGCCTCCAGGCCCATGTGGGATGCAGCTCCCTCCATCGCTGATGCCTCTGCACCTCCGCCAGATGATGCTAATGCACACAAGGACAGGGTGACAAAACAAAAAGGGGGGGAGAGACAGAGAATACACTTGGTCAATGCCAGCAACAACACTACCGCTGGCGTACACAACACACGTACCAGCCCTATGCACTAGGCCAGTGTTCTGCAAAGTCGGTCCAGGAGAGCCGGGCATGACAGATTTTTAGCATATCCACAATTAGAAACAAGATGTTCCAGAAATCTACATTTTTCTAAATGTGGATATGCTAAAAATCTGGCATGGACCCGGCTCTCCAGCACCGACTTTGCAGAACCTTGCACTAGGCCATGCCCAACCATTTCCTAAGACAGTCACCAGCCCATGGGGTTCAATGCCTAATGCCATTAGCTGCACACCTGAAACCCCCAGGACCCTGCCCAGGAGTAGATGGCAGCCAACACTATTCAGGTAGGAGTGATTCTGAGCCTGCCCAACAAGGGACCTACCCTGTCATGTTTGCCCTGGCCTATGGGCACCCACAGCCAACATCCCCCACCCAGGTACTTCCTAACGCGTGCAAAGACAGGTTCCAGACTCTGTACTCACCCCCCTTGTGGCTGCTGTGATGCCTTCAAGTGCCCATCCAACTCCGGATAGGCCACCGCCAGGATGCAGAACATCAGGGGGGTCATGGTGCGACAGGCAACCCTTCCTCGTTGGGAGGCCAGCCCCAGCTGGGCCTCCACTGTCTTCTTTGCCCAGCAGCACAGGCCCTCCCACTTCTTGTGGCAGTGGGTGCTCTGCCTGTGAAAGACCCCAGGGTCTGCACCTCCTTGGCGATGGCACGCCAAATACCCTTTTTTGCTGGGTGCTGTCCTGCAGGGAAAAGACAGCCGAAAAGGGAATTATTTACCCATCTTGACCGTCATACTTGTTGCCCACTAGATCCCACACATCCCCTGACGCACATACATTGACCACCTTACATGCAGCCAGGACCCCTCTGCCCCCCCTACATGTGGTTTACACACAGAGCAGTCCATACATTCATGGCCCACGCATCATACTCACAGTGTACTCACCTGTTTGCCTGGAGGACCGTAGAGTGACGTGTACTGGGGTAGGACCCCATCCACCAGTTTCTCCAACTCCTCCGCAGTGAAGGCAGGGGCCGTTTCCCCAGAATCATGAGCCATTGTCGCTTCCAGACACAGGTCACAGCAGCACTTGCAGTGTAGGTCCTCTCCTGTTGAAGGTCAGGTAGCAAGTGAGTGATTAGATAGAAAATGGTGGTGACGTCCACGGCAGTGCGTACCGTCACCGCCGGCATACATCGCCATTGCCTCCTGGAACCCATAGGGCCCAATGATTATCAATGCAAATTTTCACGGCGGTCATCAACCGCCTACCCTGACGGCACACAACGCCAGCGCAATTACCTCATTTCAACTTGTCCCTCCTCACAGGTCAGGCAGCTGCCATTTCAGGGGGGCACAGGGCATGGCACCTAACTGCATCACAGCAGACATTGGCACACCAACGGACTCTCGACTTCACATACTGTTTCTGTAAAGTCAACAATTCATCATTAGTGCAATATAAATGTGAATATGACCCTCTGCTCACCGTTCTCTTCCATAGGCTTCAACCGTTGAGGCAGAATATGAGATAGTGGTATCCTCCGGTGTACAGACCCATGGTGGACCTAGCGACAATGGAGGACAGACACATTATCATTACCTACAGACTTGATCGTGCCACAATCCAAGAACTGTCTGCCCAATTGGAGCCAGACCTGATGTCTGCTATCCACCAACCCACAGGTATCCTATCTCTAGTGAAGGTCCTGTCAGTGCTCCAATTCCTGGCAAGTGGTTCCTTTCAAACAACAGTCGCCATGGCATGAGGGATGTTTCAGCCAATGTTCTCCAATGTGGTGAGCAAAGTGTTGTCTGCCTTCTTAAACACATGCGTAACTACATCGTGTTCCCCCAGGTGAGGATTTGGCCACAGAGAAAGCTGTTTTTTATGCCCTGTGACATATTCCCAACAACATTGGTGCCATTGATGGTACACATGTGGCATTTGTCCCTCCCCCCCGGAGAAATGAACAAGTTTACAGGAATAGAAAAAGCTATCACTCAATGAATGTCCAGATGGTGTGTTTGGCGGACCAGTACTCTCCCTTGTGAATGCCAAATTTCCTGGCTCTGTGCATGACGCCTATATCTTGAGGAATAGCAGCATCCCATATGTGATGGGCCAACTCCAGAGGCACGGGTGTGGCTAATAGGTAAGCCAAATGTTCCCAAACAGTATGAGTGGGTGTCTGGGTATGGGGTTGTCCCTAAGGGTTAGTGTGTGTCTAACAGTTGTCCCTTGATATTTGCAGGTGACTCTGGTTACCCCATCCTCTCATGGCTACTGACCCCAGTGAGGAATGCCAGGAAAAAGGCAGAGGAACGTTACAATGAGGCAAATGGGCATACAAGGAGGATTATAGAAAGAACCTTTGGCCTCCTGAAGACCAGGTTCCGGTGCCTCCATCTG
Organism: Pleurodeles waltl; assembly: GCF_031143425.1. NCBI lineage: Eukaryota > Metazoa > Chordata > Amphibia > Caudata > Salamandridae > Pleurodeles > Pleurodeles waltl. Next base: position 518,759,157 of record NC_090450.1, on the reverse strand, counting down.
ACAGGTGAATCCCTGTACTACTCACCCAAGAAGGTGTGCCAGATCATCTTTGCATGTTACATGTTGCACAACCTGGCCTTGAGACGCCAGGTGCCTTCTCTGCAGGAGGATGTGCCTGGAGATGGTCTTGTGGCAGCGGTGGAGCCTGTGGACAGTGAAGAAGAGGAGGCAGAGGAAGAAAATGTTGACAACAGAACCAATATTATTTGGCAGTACTTCCAGTGACACACAGGTAAGACTCTGTAACTTCACTTAACATTTCAGTTATCTGTTGGACATTGTACAAGGCAGCCTGTTTCCCTATATCTATGGCCACTTACTGTACACTTTGCCATCTCCACTTTCAGATCTCTGTGCCGCACTCTAGCTCCTGCTATGTGTACTGCTGCCCACCAGAGGTCATCCTAAGATATATTTCACTGTACGTTTGAGTTGCAATGCTTTGATAATGTTGTACTAATACATATTTGAATCATTTGACAGACTCCAGATTGGTATTTGTTCCAAGGGTGTTTATTTAGGTGCTCATAAGTAGAGGGGGGGGTGCAAGGGGCTGGGCTGATGGTGGAAGGAAGTTCAGGGTAGAGTCCAGTCTCTTGGTATCACAGATGCATTGTCCAATGGGGCATAGGAAGGGGATTAATGGCAGTTCAAGGTGGACAGGGTGACAGTGTGGGACACAAGGGTGACAATCAGGAGAGTCTTATTTCCTGGCGGGGGTCTTGGCAATTTTCTCTGTCTTCTGCCTGGATCGCAGGGACCGTTTGTGGGGTTGTTCTCCTTTTGCAGGGGGTGGGGTGCTGGTGGCCTGGTGGTCCTGTGGCGGGCATCTGGTCCATTAGCGCCGGCGGAGGTGGAAGGCTGTTCCTCAGTTTGGCTAGTGTCACATGCCCGTTGTTGTACCACTGCCTCCCTCATGGTATTGTCCATGTCTGCCAGCACCCCTGCAATTGTGACCAGGATGGTGTATATTTGTTGTTAGGTCCTCCCTGATCCCCAGGTACTGTCCCTCCTGCAGCCACTGGGTCTCCTGCAGCTTGGCCTGCATCTGGCCCATTGTCTCCTGGGAATGGTGGTATCCTCCATGGATGTTGGAGAGTGCCTCGTGGAGAGTGGGTTCCCTGGGGATGTCCTCCCCCTGTCGCACAGCAGTCCTCCCAGCTTCCCTGTTGTCCTGTGCCTCTGTACCCTGAACCGTGTGCCCACTGCCACTGACCCCAGGTCCCTTATCGTCCTGTGTTTGTGGGGTGGCCTGGGGTCCTTGTAGTGGTGGACACACTGCTGATTGATGTGTCCTAGGGACAGTGTCATGGGCCCGCTGGGTGTGTGCTGCGCTGGTGTTTCCTGAGGGGGGAGGCTCTGAGGTGGGGTGGGACTGTGGCAGGGGAACCGACTGTCCAGAGGTCCCGGATGGGCCAGGTTGGTCATCAAGATCCAGGCATGCAGAGCTGCTGTCGTCACTGTGGGCCTCTTCAGTGGGGGGACTGGATGTAGCTGGCACCTCCTCTGCGGTGACATTGAGTATGGGTCCTGTGGGGATGCAAATGCAGTGTTATTGTATCTGCGTGGCCTATATTGTGCATGGGTGTGTTTCCCTCTATGATTTTGATTTCCCTGTCAGCTTGGCTTTGTGTGAGTGGTGATTTACTGGGCATTCTGTGGTGATGGGTCTGTGATGGGGGTCCATGCATTGGTGTTGCATGCAGGGCTTGGTATTGGGATGGGTGGGTTGTGATGGTGGGGTTTTATGTGAGATGATGGAGTGATGGGAGTGAGAGTAAGAGTAAGGGTGGGGATATGTGTTGGCATGCAGGTAGGGTGGGGGATATAATAGTAAAGATATGACTTTCCAGAGTCCAGTCCTCCTGCTACTCCTGCGAGGCCCTCAGGATGCATTATCGCCAAGACTTGCTCCTCCCATGTTGTTAGTTGTGGGGGATGAGGAGGGGGTCCACCGCCAGTCCTCTGTACCGCTACCTGGTGTCTTGCTACCACGGAATGCACCTTCCCCATAGATCGTTCCACCTCTTCCTGATGTCATCCCTTGTTCTGGGGTGCTGTCCCACGGCGTTGAACTTGTCCACTATTCTCCGCCATAGCTCCATCTTCCTAGCTATGGACATCTGCTGCACCTGTGATCCGAAAAGGTGTGGCACTACCCTGATGATTTCCTCCACCATTACCCTTAGCTCCTCCTCAGAAAACCTGGGGTGTTTTTGGGGTGCCATGGATGTGGTGCGAGTGATATGTGTGAGGATGTGATATCTGGTTTTTGGTATGCCTGTGATCTGTGCAAGTAGGGGTCTGGACTAGGGGACGGACCTGGAAAGTTTGTGAAAGAAAATGCAATAGTTGAGGTATGCTTGGCCAGTGCTATATAGTGCCTTGAAAATGTGTGTGAGGAGTTTGAATTGTGCTGGTTTGTGAATGGGAAGCCAGTGGAGCTCCATCTGGTGTGGTGTGATGTGAGTGCAGCGAGGGAAGTTGAGAATGATTTTGGCCTCCGAGATATGAATAGTCTGAGGCCTTCCGGTGAGTTTATGTTCATCCCAGCATAGGGGATGTTCCTGTAGTCTGTAGTCCAGCTTGCTTGTGACCATGGCATACGTTATAGTTTTCGAGATGCCATTTGTAAATCTTCCTCAGCATCTTCAGGGTATGGAAGTACAAAGCGGTGACTACATTGAGATGGACGGTCATGTCGAGTTTCCTATCAATGATGATCCTGGGGTTCTTGGAGTAAGTGTGGGACCTAGCTCTTTTGCCCCCTCTAATGCCACCATGTGTGCATCATATCTAAGAAACGGCGCACCATGGTGGTAGTTAGGGAAACTATCATCAACATTTTTTATGCTAGTTTGGAGCTTTGCAGGACTAGCGTAAAAAATGTTGACGCTAATCCTGCAAAACCCATTGAGGCCCATTAAAAACAATGGTGTGCCTCCTTCTAATGCCTGCTCTGAGTAGGAGTTAAAAGTGCTGAAAAAAATAACGCAAAGAAACATCTTATATTTCATTGCACCATTGTTTTGGACTCCCTAATGGGGGAATGTCCCCTTTGCATACATTATGCCTGGTGTATGCATAATGTAGAGCAAAGGGTTGCAAAGTGGCGCAATGCAGTCATTCCACCTGTATCCGCAGGTAAAGAAAATCTTCTGTCTCCCATCAAAACTCCTGTCATGGGGAGGTCATCCTGGTCCACGCTCATCAGAGCTGCTAGGGGGAAGAGCCACATTTTGTTTTTAATAATCCATAGGCCTGACACCACCCGAATGTCTGACATAACCTACAGCAATACTCCCACTGACTTCTGCGGGTGCGAAAGGAAGCCTAGGGCATCGTCAGCATAGAGCGAGACAACATGATTGCCCCCCACCTCTCAATCCCATGGGGCCATGCCAGGGCATAGCCGAATTGCTGGGGACTCCATCGCCAAGGTGAAAAGGAGCGGTGACAGAGAGCACCACTATGGCGTGCCTCTTTCAATGTTTCTGCACTCCGAAACCACCTGTTATGTGCAAAACCTTGCATCCGATTGAACATAGATTAAGCGCACCCGGGATAGGAAGACTGTGCAGAGTCCCATTCTCTGAAACACTTCCCAGAGATACTCCAAGATGAGACTGTTGAATGTTTTTTTGATATCTAATGCGACCAATGCAGTAGCCAGGTCCCTTTCAACCACCAAGTCTAGAACAGGCAACAGTTTCCATATATTCATGTGGGTGTTCATACCATGGCTGAAACTACACTGGTCCCTGGGTACCAGGTTAGTTACCACCCCTTCAGCTGAGTCACTGGGACCATTGCCAGGATCATAGGGGCAAATTTATGGAAAGTGGCACTGCACTGAGTGCAGTGCCACTTTCCCTGAACCCCTTAGCACCCCCTACCGTAACCATGTGTGCCCCGTATTTAAAATAAGGTGCACCCTGGCGCAGGGTAGGGGACAATAGTGTAATTTTTTATGACACTATTGATGTACTCTGCACGAGTACCGCCAAAATATCGGGTTCTAGTCCTGCAGAGTACATAGGGGCTCATTCTAAAGAATCGAAGCCCTCTTTTAAAGCCTGCTCTTGAGCAAGCGTTAAAAGTGTCATAATAAATGGTGCAAGGAAATCCCAAAGATTTCCTTGCACCATTTTACCGGCTCCCCTAACGGTGGAATGCCCCCATTGCATACATTATGCCTGGCACAGGCATAATGTAGCTCAAAGGGTTACAGATTGACGCAATGCATGCATTGCGCCACTCTGTAAATACAGTGTGGGGATTTTTGGCCACTTTGGGCCACATTAACGTCAAAATAAATGACATTAATGTGGTGCAAGGTGGTACTAGGGGCCTATAAATATGCCCCTTAGAGGCCACCCCCAGAGTCAATAAAGGTCTATAGGAGCAAGGGTCGATAGGATCCCTACCTGGCTTCAGAAGCATAATGATCTGCCCCTCCTTAATTGAGTGTGGCAGCATTCCTAATGTCCTCAACTCCTGAAGGGTTTCCAGTAAGTGCAGGAAACACATCCCTGACAAAGTCTGGTAGTACTCCACCGGGAGCCCATCTGGTCCTGTCACCTTGCAGCGCATCATCTCCAGGGCTGCCGTCTTCAATTCTTTCACAGAAGCCCCCCCTCCAACTCCTCCATGAGTCTAGGAGTGAACCCATCCAGAAACATCCAGTTGCTTCTAGTCTGTCTTGGGTTCCCTCACTGTAGACAGATGTTAGGTGATCCCAGAGTAAGCTGTTGATATGTCTCTGCACCCCTGCAACAGTGCTGTCCTGGAGTCACAGAGAAGGGATCAAGGGCCAGATGTAGCAAAAATGCAATTTGCGACTTGCAAATTGCGAGTCCCTGCGACTCGCAATTTGCAAGTCGCAAATTGCTATGCAGTACGGTGTCTCAGACACCGACTGCAACTCGCAATGGGGTCGCAATGACCCACCTCATGAATATTCATGAGGTGGGTCGCAAATTGCAGCCCCATTGCGAGTATAGGCACTCGCTAACATGGAGGCCTGCTGACGTCAGCAGGCCTCCATGTTAGCGACCTGCTGTTCAATAAAGCAGGTTATTTTTTTTTTAAGTGTAGCCCGTTTTCCCTAAGGGAAAACGAGCTGCACTACAAAAAAAAACGAAACCTTTAGTTTCGGATTTTTCAGGGCAGGGAGTGGTCCCTTGGACCACTCCCTGCCCTGAAAAAATAATATGGGGTCCAGTCACAAAGGGGAAGGGGTCCCATGGGGACCCCTTCCCGTTTGCGAGTGGGTTACCATCCACTTCAAGTGGATGGTAACTGCGACTCCATTTGCGACCGCGTACGCGGTCGCAAATGGAGTTGCATACCACTCCGACTCGCAAATAGGAAGGGAACACCCCTTCCTATTTGCGAGTCGCAAATGCATATTGCGAGTCGGTAACGACTCGCAATATGCATTTGTGAATTGCAAACCCACGTTTGCGAGTCGCAAACGGCAATTTTCGCCGTTTGCGACTCGCAAAAGGGTTGCTACATCTGGCCCCAAGGGCATTCCCTTTTAAGGAGCTATGTCAGGAGACTCTCCAATTTGTTTCCCTCCCTATGCAACAGTTGGTGATAATCCTTCTGGACCAGACAGTGCCTCCTAATACATGGGTCTCACATTGGAGCTCTGTCAGCTTACCCTCCTCCTTGGCCTAGGTTACTTCCAAGTGGTGTCTAGCACCAACAAATCGAGACAAACATTCTCCATGTGTTACCAACTTCACTGTTTCCCACTCTGTACCCCTCTACCTAGTTGACCTCCAATTAGTTTTGAAGTATCCTGCTGTCATCGTCCCACACTCCTTCGGGTCCCCCCAATGTCTCCAAGCTCAGGCACCATAGGCGCACACTGGGCATAGGTTCACTCACTCCCTACTCCAAAAGGAGCGGTGCATGATCCAAGAGGAATCTACCTAGTATCTGCACTCATATCATTTCCATCATGTGGTGCTCGGACACCAGAAAATGATTGAGGCAGCTATAGGTGTCATGGACCAGGGCATAACCTGTAAATTCTCTGTCCCCCTGATGAGACTCCTGCTATATATCTATGCAACGTAGAGGCTCCATTACCCCTCCGATTGCGACTGACATATTCGGTTAGATGTGTTGTCTTGGGGGTGTCTGTCCAACCTCTTATCTAGAACACAGTGGTAATCTCCATCCCATAGGAGGAGGATACCAACATAGGGCAGTAGCTCTCGCACCACCTCCAGATAGAAGGCTCCATTATCTGTACTGGGCGTGTATAGATTCACATGGCATACTTCCCTCCTGTTCAATAGTCCATGCAGCAAGAGATAACAACCCTCTGCATCAGCTTTGAAGCCCCAAGCCTGGAAGGGGACCTTAGGGGAGATCCATATCATAACTCCTCATCTAGCATACTTGGAGTATGTGGCAGAGTACAGCAGTCCCCTCCATTTCTGCTGTACCTTCTGTACCTTACGTTTCCCGTACAAGCAGGATATGTAGTCCCTGCCTACAAAGATAATTCTGCATCTTCTAGAGTTTAGTGTAGGAATGTAATCTTTGGACAATCCATGTTATGAACATCCCACCGTACCACCAAGACCCCGACAATTTCCCATATCCAACAACCAACTCACAGATCGGGGAAAGGCTGCATCTAGTGTCCATTGCCCGAAGCACCTAAGCGTCGCATAACCTCAATTCCATTCTTGCACTTGAATCAATCACACTCATGCACCATCAACACACTTCGGGCCAGATTCTCAAAGGTTTCGCTTCGGGTTAGTGTTACTTTTGTAAAGCTAAACTAATACTAAACCTTTTTTGGAATTCACAAACCAACAAAAAATGGTATTTGCGTTAGTTTGTGTGGCAAAGTAAAGCAAAGAAATGCAAAATGCTGATTTGCATTACTTTGCATCAAGTGGGAGTTACATGGGTGCTACACTGGCATCCTGTGTTGCCACCCATGCTTTTTGGTGCTAAACCCTATTCTGAAACATCAGTAGAAAGGGTTTAGCGCCAAAAATGAATACCTCTGAAAAGCAGGTGTTAAACACAGAAATGTTTTTATTTCTCTGTGCTTTTCAGCCTTTGCCTGTGGGCTGCACTGTAAAACACACATACAAAGTAGGAAAAGCATTTCCACTTGTCTAGGAATCATATTTTGTACAGGAAGGATACCCTTCCCGTACAAAGCCTATACTAGGCGCACGCACACAGCCTAGCACTATGGCACTAAGGTGTGTGCATGGTGCACAGCTGCTGAAATCGGTGCAATTTTGGCTGCTGTGCTGCGTTGGGTGACAGTTTTCAGAATCTGGCCCTATACCACACCAAGCCTCTTTACACAGGTGTCACCATTATACATCAATGACCACAATAATTCAAGAACTAAAACAATTTTTTAAAAAAATCTACTACTTGGGGGTGGGGTGTAGTCTGCCCAGTCCAAAACACATGCTGCTTTGCCATACACAGTCATGTTTTACTCAGAGATCTCACTGCTCAGAATGCCCAGTTGCTTATGAGGGAGCCTTCTGGGCCCCCAGCTGTGCCCCCTACGCAACATCTTCACATGTTTGCCAAGCGGGGGGATATTCCCTGGGCACAGTCCTGAATATGTGCAGGGTGAAGAGAGAGCAGAGGGAGAGAAGGCACCAGCAAAATCGGTTCATGTTCAATATCCAGTAAGGTCTGTGTTGGGGGTTTCTTCAACCACATCCCCAGTGTTCTTCTGTGAGTTGGTAGCTGCAATTGCTTCCACCAGCACTCTGGCTATCTCCCTCTTCAATGGCTGCAGTTCCAAATCAAGCATGCCATCTTATAGCACCACTACTCACAATGGGCCATGAGAGGTTCTGCCCCCTCCTCGACCTTGTCCCCTCACCAGCCATTGGCACTGTGGCCCTGCGACCAATCCCCCAAAAACCAGGGAACCGGCGCCGGGATCCGGGCCTCTCGTCATATCTCCAGCCAGTCCCACACTGCCTCTGGCGTAGTAAAGAAGTGTGTGCAGTCATTACATATTACTTGCAGCTTTGCTGGGTATAGAAGCATGTATCTCCGTTTTTGTTTCACCCCCAAATGTCATTCGCCGCAACTGCACTTGCCTTGTGTAGTGAAGAAAAAAATAAATCATGTGGTCTTCGAATGTGTCGGACCGCGGGGAGGATGGCATCTCTCTCTCTGTAGTTTAATATTTTAGTGATCACTGTGTGGGGGGTCCCTGTCTGGGTTCTCGACATCAGGGCATGATGAGCTCTTTCTACAATGAAACAAGAGGACAGTTTGGCCAATGGGACCTCCGCCACTATCCAGCGTTCCAGGAAGAGTTCTGGGGTTTGGCCCTCCGGGAAGCCCACATTCCTAAGATTAGAACATCTGGCCAGCTCTTCTGCATCCTTAGCTCTGTTTTCCAGGGCAGCAATTTTAGCCGATATGTCAGCCAGTTGAGCCGTAGAGTGACAACCTGTCCCTGTAGCTTAGCCACATCCTGTTCAATGGCCAGCGAGCATTCTGCCACCTTTCGGAGGTCATCTCTCAATAGGCCTACATCCTGAAAAATGGACTCTATTTTTGATTGGACAGTCACATTTATATATTTATTGTGGTCAATATCTGTGGTCCAGTCGGGCCCTGCGGCTCCTGCAGACCTTCCCCTCTCCCGCCTCATGAGCCACAGATTGGTCAATCTTATTTTTTGGGCCACTTTTTTTGGTCTATCTTTCCCCCCAGTGCCCCCAGGGGAGGACGGGGGGAGGGCGCATAGGTCAGTTCTCCACTGTAAGTCCCTCGCAGGCCACCCAAGAGTTCACTGTGCCAAAAGTCCACCTGAGCCGCAGGGGTGGGGACAATACACTCACCCTGATCACTCGAGGTGAACAGTCTCTCCATCACCACCATCCTTATAACCTTTGCCCAGTGTATCAGCAGAAGAGTGGGTGGGGGGAGAGGAGGTACGTCCCGCTGTCCTCTCGAGCAGGGCCATATAAGAGGTCCTCTGATCTCACTTGGCTCATTTACTGCTCCCCCACATCTCCAATTCTGAGCAGCACTGCATGCCCCACACAGTGTCAAAGGCCAGTCGGATAAGTGATGGGTTCAGTTCCATCTTTGCTCCACTAGGCTTCAGGTGCTAACAACAACAAGCATCATCTCCGGCTCCAGTGTTCTGGTGTTCAGGGTTCAGTTCTGTGTCCCCCTCCTGTCTCCAACATGCACTGCTTCTCTCCATCCCATAGGCAGAGTCAGCCCACCTCTTCTCCTCACCTGGAGATCCCTCTCACAACCTTCTCAATCTTGTCTCACCAAGACTGCCACATAGAGCACCTCTGTTATCTTGGCCCAGTTGATGCCCATCAATTGAACTCAGTGGCTTTGTGGCCAATCCTGGCCCTCAGTTGCTCAATTTCAGCCCCCAGTGCATGTCTGGCCTCTCTGGGTAAGGAAGTGCCAAATTAGGGCAGCTCCAGCATCGACATCGGGGGCGGGTGAAGGGAATCCCCTGCATCACCACCTCATCAGCACATCCTCATCATCAAATGTAACTTGTCAGTGCCACGCTGGGGGGTGGGAGGGTCCAGGCTCAGTTCCCTCATTTCTTAAGGCCTGTCTGGTATTCAGCCCAGGGCCCCACCTCGGATCAGTATTGTTAGTGCTCTTCCCATACCAGGCCAAGTTGCAGCGGCTGGCCTCATCTCCGGATCTGGAGACTGTGCAGTTTCTACATTACTAGGCCGCACACTGCCTCACCAACTCCTGGGCCATCCTCCCACAGTGCCCTTTGTGAGCCAGATGCCCCACAGGGACTCTTGTGCCTGCCAGTCCCTTGTGGCACATCTGGACCTCACCTAAAGCATGGCACGCCTGCTGCAATATCCGGGTATTTGTCCTCCAGGGGCTCTTGCCACACACCTTCTTTTCCAAGCATGGCATAGGCCCCCAACTCCAGTAAGCCCTACCCAGGCCCAATCAACTTTTATTGGGGCGGGAACCGCATTTTCAGGTCACTGTTCATGGACAGTATAGCCGCAATCCCAAGCAGTGGGAGCGACCTCTGAGGAGACTCTGCAGGTGGCTATTCTCATCGGTTTATACAGGACTTGTCCAGGCCAGGACATGAGCCTCTGGACTATGTCTTGGTGCCCATGTCTCCTAGGCCACGCCCCTGCCATAGGCTGAAGGGCTGAAGAAAAGCTTGCTTCCAATCAGATGGGAAAGAGCCAACCTCTAGAGAGGTGTTCAGTATTGTATTGAACACTGGGTTGGTGGTAGAGGCAATTAATTTTAACATCAGAGGTGGGCAAGAATCTGCTGGAGATCCTGATTTTCATTTCTCAAGTTCTTTCAGTGAAATTTCCTCAGAAATTGTAGGAAATTTTGGAGTAGATTACTTTGTTCTACCCCTGAGTCTGCCAGCACCTCCGGTGTTTTGCTGATGGAAAAAGTAGCAAACTTTTTAATTTGATCTTCAAAAAAAGCTGATAAATCATCACCAATCTCACACAGAGGGCACATTTTACTATTTACCACCTCAGGGGAGAGAAAAGAGTGGTCAGATTTTTATACCTCTTGTGATGAATTTTAAGCTGCCAAGATTTGAGAGGAAAAATACTCTCTCTGTGCTTTGCGGAAAGATTTGCGACAGTTTCTCAGAGATTCTTTTCATTGATCCCTCTCCTGTGTACTGTAGGATTTCCTCCAGTGTTGCTCCAGATTCTTACACCAGCTCTTCTCTTTCCTTAATGTGAGAGAGAACCCAAGGCTGAGGGCTTAGTTTTTTTGTTACCTGGAATATTAATCGCTCCACACAGTCAAGGGCGTTAATAAATCATTTATTAAAATTGGTTATATCCATGTCAAAGACTCCTGTGAAAGAGTGTGTAGACAATTGTAGCATTATGGAAAGGGATACCTACTTAATCTTATGCCATGCTCTAGGAAAATAAGTGGATTTATCTACTTTCTTATGATTCAGTGGTGTTTTAAAGGAGAATGGCACTAAGAAATGGTCTGATCATGTGAGACATTGTGTTTGCAAAACCAGCATGAGAGAGCTAACTTGCAACTAAAACCAAGACCCTCAATATCCTCTATTTGTCTCAATGGGATAGAGGTTCCTTTGAAAGTGTTTTTACCAATAATGGTGGCTCTGCAGCCCCCTTTGTATTTTTACCTTCATGATTAATATGTAGGAAACGATATCCAGAGGTAATGTTCTGAACAAGATCTGGAACAGATGTTTCCTTCAGCCATGTTTCCATCAAAACTATGAAATCCTGGATATTGTCAGAGAGTAAGTCAAAGACATCAAAAGAAAGTTTGGGGAGCAATCTACAGTTAATGAGACAGAATCTGAATGGCCGGACCTATATTGTTTGGGGGGGAGCTGCAAACACATTAGAAGACTCACAATGGGTACGATGGGTACCTAGTTCTACAGATGAGTCCCTTGGGGGATTATTTAGTTAGCCAAGAATCATCACACACACCACATTTTTCTACTAAATAGTCAGGGTTGAAAAATCGCGCAGGAGAACACATTCCATTTCTTAAAGAAAGAAGTGTTTCTCTAGAGTAAGTCCTCACCTGTGAAATAAATGTGGGCATTTGGGCAGCATGACTGGCGTAGGCTGTGATCCAGACATGAATGCGCGCAGACAGGTTTGCTTTTGGATTGCCCGTTGCACACCCCCGGGATGTGGCTGACAATAAATAATGGAGTAAAAGTAAAGGAAAAGGAGGATTCGCCTCTCAACCCAACCGCTAGATCATTAACCAAAATGGCATCTCTGCGGGACAGCAGAGAGGAAAAATGGAGCTATCTAATGCAATGAATTACATATAGTTCCCACTTAACAAACACATAACACATAATTTTCCCCAAGTAGAACTCAATGAGAACTAGTTTAACAAAACTATTTCCACCAAATATCCTTCAAAGCAGATTAGGAGTCTCAATTTATTAAAAAAACAGCAAATAATTCAGCTAAAACTAAACTTTCAAAACATGTACACTATAATGACAAGTAGTTTTTTGCACAGACTCATTTCAATGTCCAGGTCTACTGCACATCCACTGTGCGGCCCACATAAAATAATGTAAGGAAAGTGGAGGGAATGAAGGATTCACCCGTCAGCCTGACCACTAGAGCGCTAACCAAAATGGTATCTCTGCAGGGGCAATGGAGAGGAATAACGGCACTTTCTGATGTATTCAATTACATGTAGTTGCCCCCTGATGAACACGTATTCCCCTTTAGCAGAAATCGTCAGGTAAGTAACTTCCCCCAAGTATAACTCAATGAAAACTATTTTAAGACTTCCACTGGGTGTCCTTAAAAGCAGATTAGGAGTCTCAATGTATGAAAAAGTGGTGAATAATGCAGTTAAAAACTAAACTTTTAAAATAAGTGCCCTACCATCACAAGTACTTTTTTGCACAGATTGCTTTCAATGTCCGAGTCCGCTGCAGGTCTGCAGTGTGGCGGACATTAAATAACGTAGGGAAAGCAGGATTTATCCGTCAGCCCAACCGCTAAGATGCATACCAAAATGGCATCTCTGGGGTGGCAACAAAGAGGAAAAAATGGCACTCTGTGATGCAGTCAATTACATATAGTTTCCCCTTGACAAACACATATCCCACTTTAGCAGTAATCAACATGTAAGCAATTTCTCCCAAGTAGAACTCAATGAGAACTATTTTAAGAAAACGATTTCTCTCAAGTGTCCTTCAAAGCAGGTTAAGTGTCTCAATGTATTAAAGGTGGCAAATAATTCAGATACAATTAAACTATTAAAACAAGTGCCCTATCATCAGAAGTACTTCTCTGCACAGACTCATTTCAAGGTCCAAATTCTCTCACTGATTGAAAGTCAACCCTGAACACTTCAGTGCCTAATCCTGAAGCACCCAGTACTGACTCTATTAGTTACTCCCCCCTTCAACAAGGGAGGATCCTCAGACAGCTTTGCTGAGCTGATGATGTCATTAACCACAACTCAGTATGGTGCATTCACAAAAGTAGATGTGAAGTTCCTGGATGTCTGACTTTGACATGGATTTTGGCTGCCAGGCTGACCTTCACCCAGTCCACAGACAGTCATCATGCACCTGAAAAGTGCGGAAGGGGGAGCACCAGTATTCCCACTTATTGGCCACAACTGATGAAGAATGATAAACAAGGACTGAGGGATGAGAAGTGAGAGATGCATAGTGGGGTAGGGAGGACATGAAATAAGGGTTAAGGAGTGAGAGGAGTCATTATGAATGAGGGTTGATGAGTAAGGGTAAAAGTGAGTGAGGAGTGAGGGATAAACACAGACAAGTAAAGAATCAGGGATGATGATGTTAGAAAATGGAAGCTATAATGGTGGGAGGAAGGTGTCTTATGAAAAATGTGAAAATATCACTAGCTAATTGTGTCAGGTCTTTGTCTGCCTTTGGAAAAAAAACAATAGAGTTGTTTGTGGTCAGTATTTCAAGACTAGGGCTGGATTTTGTAAGTAGCAGTTCTTGCACATATGGCACTTTGACCAATTAATTATTTTCATACATTTGGTATTAAATTAGTTATTCTGAACCTTAGGGTTCATTATCACATCACAAGGAGTGATCCACAGTTTGAATCTTCCAGAAGGAAATGCATAAGTTAGTTTTACAGTGATCCAAAAAGTGCCAGGCACATCAAGGATGTTAAGAAGCTGTATTACAGCCACGCTCCAGGGACAACCAGAATATAGGACTGATCCATCTAAAATTAAATTAAAAATCTTCATGGAATTAACTCACATTGGCATAAGATGACATGAATGCTCAGCATTTAGTGGACAGTCGGTGTGGAACTTCAATATGTATAGAGATCTCTCCTAAATCAATGATTTTTCATCTGTGCATGTCACATAAACACTGTCAAGAGATCATATCCAAAATTCTTCTGGCTCGTATAGTAGAGTATATTTTTTATGGTTATTGTTGTTACTCTTCTTCTTCATCTTCTACTTCTTGTTCTTCTTTCTATTCTTCTTCTCCTTTAGTATTTCTTGCTCTATCATTAGCATTATTATTATTCCTACTGCTACAACTAATACCACTACTACAAATACAAATACTAATAATAGGAATAATAAGCATTTACATAGTGCACACTGTGAATGGGAATGATGTTGCACTGATGACACGTTACCATTAAACTAAAAGAATTAGTTAATCAATCAATAATAATTTTGATTTTTGAAAATATCCCTGTTTATATTTACTCATCTGTATAGTTACTTCTACACGTAGGTATAACTCTACAGTTTTTTGCTGTTTGCCATTTCCCATTGGAGATTTACATTTAGTTGTAGACTTGTATTTCCCCAGCCCTTCAGATGAGGGGCTGCAGCCTCCAGCAATAGTCTTCTACAATAGGATTTACAAGTGTACAGCTATTACTAGTAACTTTGCACTTATAGATGGAGCTCTCCACCATCATGAGGCAGACCTTCCTAAAGAAAAGTATAGAGAAAATGATTGGAGTTTATTATTCCTAAATATATATATACATTTTTTATTTTTTATAAAATTATTTAGCAAAGTTTAAATATCAAGAAAAACGCATACAGCAATTAAACTGCAGGTCAGAAACAACAGGAACTGGTGATTGCTGACATCAATAACTATTATACATTTCCAGGGATAATCAGTACAATAGTTGGTACTTCACCAGGAGTAATGCTGGGGGTAAGTTGCGGCGGAGAGGGAAGAAGTAGAGACTAAGGGGAAAGGAGAGGGGAAGGTAGAAAAGGAAACATTAGGGGATGGGAATAGAGCAGGGAAGGAATGTGGAGGGGGAGAGAAAGCACTCAGATACCACAGCTTATTTAGCATTGAGGATAGTAATTGAGGTAATGCTGGAGTATAGGGGGGAATATGCACACAATATGTCCAAGGCATTTAAGATAGCATTTAGTTACTCTTTCAGGTAGAGTGGGAGTAGCCAATGGGTCCGCAGTGTTCATACCCAGGTACAGAGTCAGAGGGGTCCTAATATCCTGGGGGCAGGAAGCAGCTGGCATTAGCTTTTAATAGGCTTGCAGTTGTTCTTGGCAATAAGCACCATCATGAAGCCAATCAGATTTAAGTGGGGGATTGCATCTCCTGCTATGCATTGCCACCCGTCGTTTGGGAAAAAGGAGTGGCATCACCACTAGTTTATGACTGTTGGGCAGGATTATCTTGACAAAGCCCAACAACCCAAGCAGCGGTGATCTCTCAATTGATTGACCAACAATAGCATCAATATCATCGAATACTTCTGCCCAAAAGCTCTGAGCTTCAGGATAGCTCCAAAGCAAGTGCAGGAAGTCTGTGTTGGGGGTAGATGCATGCAGTGTGCTTCCTCATGCAGCCCCAATCTATGCCATCATGCAGGTGTTTAGTAAAGTACATGGAGGAATTTGGAATTAATCAACTGCAGCCTGTAGTTAGGGGAAAGTCAGCGCCCCTGTGCACAGCAATATTTCCACTGATCATCCATGATGGGGTGAGGAAGGTCAGCACCCGAAGCAGAACAAGCATGGGCCACACACCCCAGTGCAGTTCCTTGCATCGTGAGATACAATTTTGTGATTAAGCGATGGGGCAGGGGGTAGTAAGTATAATTTCTAGTGCAAGGAGACTTGTCGGCGCTTTCGGAAATGAGGCATGTCAGGCTCGAACAGACGCCCATATTTAATAGTATGTAGGTTTGTGTAATATGGTATTGTTAGGGCCTTGCAGGGCTTGGCTGGGTCCTATGAAATTATCATCGGGATATATTTCAGCCATAGTCATCAACTGCAGGGCTCGCAACCAATGGGCATGAAGGGGTTATCTGTAAGGAGCACAAACAAAGGTTCCACATTTGCATGCCGCCTGAGTTCATTTCACTCCCACACAGTGCAGTCCATAGTGTCAACATGAGCTCTTGGGCGGCAAGGTGGAAGGTACAAAGCCACACACAGAGAACCTGGGGCTACGTGGTCATTTTCTAGGGCTATGTGGGGCTGGAAATGTGTAGGATGGAGACAGAAATGTGCAAGTTGTGCTTGCGCACAGTTGTAGTAGAGATCCATACCTGCAAGCATAACGATCTCCCAGGCAGCCCTTGGTTGCTTGCCTGCCTAGACAAGTGATCTTAAGCAGGATCCCATTTCCTACGCAAGGACAGCAACAGTGGTAAATTAAAGAACAGGTAAAGAAACTTGGGAAGAACCACCATCTTCGCAATCGCAAGCTGTCCTGTAAGGGAAAACGGTAGCTTACACCAACTTTCTAAATGATCTTCTAGCCAAGTGAGTCCTCATCCATAATTTGCACCCTATGAATCATCTGTGTCTCTACTAACACATATACCCAAGTATCGCACCGGCCCCAAGCCCAGCAAAGTAGGAACTCCAATATATATTTGTTAGTTGCATCCGTTAAAGGAAATATGATGGATTTGGCCCAATTGATAGTAATACCTGATATGCTCACAAAATAAACAAATTCCATGATCAACACATCTAGATTATCCTTTATATAGAGTTTGAAATTATTGGCATATATAGAAACCAACACCACATGAGGCATTAAGGTGAGTCCTCTACGTGCACGCTGTTGGCACAACCACACTGCCAAGGACTCCATCCCTAAAGCAAACAATATAGGAGATAGGGGAGAGCCCTGTCAGGTACCCCTGATCACAGAGAATGGAGGAGGCACAGAGCCATTAATGTGCAACTGGACAGTTGGCTATTTGTACATAAGACCAATTAGGTGTAGAAACTTCGGGCTCAAGCCAATCCAAACCAGGGAAAGCAACAACTAAGGCAATTCGAGAGAATCAAACACCTTGGTGGCATCAAAGAGACTACAGCCTCCTCCATTGCTGGGTTACTCACCTGAACGATAGCAAGCAAGGTATGCAGGTTGTGAGCCGTAGATCTTCCAGTCATGAAGCCCAATTGGTCTGGGTGGGTGATTAATGGCAACAGTGATGATAGACAAGAAGCAATCATTTTGGCCAGTGCCTTATTGTCAATATTGATCATGGAGAGTGAGAGATCCTTCTCTGGTTTCAGAATGGTAACAATGAGCGCCTCGCACAAAGAGGCAGGGAGGATTACCACCTCCAAAGAGTCTGTATACATTTCAAGAAGATAAGGGGCTAACAGTGACTCGTACTCCTTGTAGATAAAGGGATAAAGCCATCCAGTCCCGGAGCTTTGTCACTGGGCAATTCCCGAATTACTTGGACAATTTCCTCGACTGTAAAGGGTTAATCTAAAAAAACATCTATGACCACTCGCAAGCTATAGAAGGTGGATCAAATCGAAATAGTCTGTGGAATCCCCAGGGGGTGGATTGCATTGATAAAGCGAGGAGAAAAAAGAGGTGATCGTGCTCTGAGCTGCTTCCGTGCTGACATGTAGGCGCACCGGAGGATCCTCAAGCTCCACACTGTGATCCTTGGCCCAAAGTTTATGCAAAACCTCACCAGAGTCCCACTTGCTTTATCCCCTTCACTGTCTCCAAGTGCGAGCCTCTCACCTTAAGTAGCACACATCCCTCTGTGCCACCTCTTCAAACTGACTTAATCTAGATCTAATGATCACCAATATGTCTACATTACTAGAATCAAAGTGCTAGGACTCCAGGTCAAATGGTTCTTTCTGTAATGATTGTAATGCTCCTGCCTATTTGGCCATGCATATCCCTCTAGGAGCCACCTTAAATGCCTCTCAAAAAGTGGAAGGGGACCGGACAAAGGTCTTACTATGCTTAAAACACTCACCGATAGCCTCTCCGAGCTCCTTAAAATACTCAGTGATAGCCTCCCTGACCTCCTCTCAAAACGCCTAACCTTTAAGCATGCCCGATGGAAGCTGCCAAGTAACTGTTCGAGGTAAGTCCTCTGGAGAATGCATCTCCAATAAAACAGGAGCATGGTCAGAGAATGTGCACAGCTGATTGTCAACTCAGAGAGTCCATGCCTCCACATCTCACGTAGCAAGCCAGAAATCAAGTCTAGATCAAGTATTATACTTAGCAGTGATACAGGTGCCCTCCCTGTCTGACCCATGTCTAGAGCGCCAGGGGTCAACTAGGTAATTATCTGCCATGATCTGGTGCAGCAAGTCTGTAGCCTCCGGATGTGGCAGCATAGTGGTGCCATGCAGATGTCTGAGACTACATTAAAATCGCCACCCCAGAGAAGTGCTCTAGGGCCCAGACCTAGCTAACAAATTCAGGACTAGCAGAATTGGGACCATAAATCAACATGAGGTGGAATGGGTGGCCACATAGCGTTTCGGCCAGAAGCACATATCTACCTCGTTATCACAAAAAGCCAGCCACGAGACATGACTCTCACCAATACAACCAGCACACGGGCAATTTGTAGTATTCTCAGTGAGAAGTGTTTCTTGAAATATGTGGCTGGCAACACAATGATGCTGCAGGTACATGAAGACATGCCTGGCCTTGTGCACATCATTCATGACCAAATATTCCAGGTTATACATTTTATTGTGTGCATCCGGGGGTGCAGTGCGACATTACTAGTAGCAAATGTGCAGTAACTTCTGGACAACACTGAGTGCAGCAAGGGCAGGAAAGAACAAAACATGGTAATATGTACAATATGCTCAATAACTTAGTGAACCCCTTACATCCCCCCACTACCCATGTCCGGCCCCTAATCGGGCCAGACATCACCAACTCTTCCCAAACACAACACAAACTAGAGTCCCAGATGTACCCGACCATGGGGTGCCCAGGTGGCTGAAGAAGGTCTTATTGAATGGCCGGTGTCTCACAGGAGGAGGGAATGGCATTGATGAAGGTGTAGTACTAGAGAATCAGATGCAGGAAGTCTCCTCGAAGAATCACAAAAAGCCTGGAGCGAAGGGGCCCTCACAGAAGGAGAGGAATGGAGGGGACCCAATAGGGCCCCCACTCAAGCCTCACTCCAAGGCATGGCAAACAAATTCAGTCATTGTCACTCATCAGATCATGTGTCGCTCCCGGCCCACAGGGTGAGTTTCTCTCCTCAGAACATGGAATAGTTTTTACATACTTGGCAGCCAGTTTGGGGTCCATGAAATACTGGGTCTTGCTCCGATGTCTGATTCTCAATTTAGCTGGGTAAATCAGTGAGTAGGAAGCATCTGTTTTTAGCAGGGAAGGTTTTACTCCTATAAATTCTTGCCTGGTGGCCTGGACGGTGATGTGTGTTGTGAGACTCTCACCAAAATGACGAGACTGCTGAGTTTTGCGTGGCAGCACCACCGAATATGGTGGACTGAGTCCGATCTCAAACCGCATTGCAGCTGTCGGCCTTAATCTTCCAGACAGCTAGAAGCACCTTACAGATGCTGTAGGTAAAAGTGATTTGTGACAGCCCATCGCATGACTTCTTAGACTCCTCTGGGAGGTCATGGTGGAAACAGATCATACCCCACTCTCTCAGTGACACAAGTCTCATACATGTAATAACAAGCAGAAGCATATGTTGGTTCACTAGGATTTATTGAAGCAAATGCATCCTAAGTAAAAAGGCAAGAAGTGCTATTATAAGGATGATGAAACAAGACACTATTGCAATGGTGACCAAGAAAGTGAAACAGAAATAGCCCCACCATATTTGTCACAATAGCATCCCAAATATTCCTACATACACTACTAAGATACCTACATGAGAGCAAGTAGCAGGGCTAGCCCTAATCTGCCCATCTAGTCCCGGGAGTGTAGCACGAGCCCCATATATGTGTTGAAGGTATAGGAGAGGCAAGTTAGTCTGCTGGAAATCCTCCTCCATGAAAGAAGAGGAAGCACCAAGTTTCTGCTGAGACTGCAATGGTTACGGGCAGCATAAGATGGCGATCTGACTGAAATGTTCCCCTTTACGGATACTAAGCCAATCTGATGTTTTACAATAAACATGGTGTTATTCTAGGAACTGCCCTGATGTGACAACAAGTTCCTTTCTGTGGAAGTTAAACACTGTACTCTTTGGACGGGCAAAACCAGGGAACTTATCATATGTAGACGTGATACGAGCACAGAATAAAATGTCAGGCAAAGCAATGAATAACAAAGTTCTGCGGAGAAGGACAATAGATAAGAATAACAAAATACCAAAATTAAAATGATGCCTCGCTAACATAATAAAAGGAATAAAATGCTAAGTGACTCAGTGAAGGGTCACAGGCTTCAGACCTAAACTAAAATATGCAAAAATAAGTGTGAGTATGTGCCTAATGACTAACCTCACGACACATGTACTCTGGGAAGATAGTAATGGCATTATTTTGAAACTGTGGGAGTTTCTGATTACATGTCAGCCTCAGGACACTGTCTCTTTCCCTATGATTCCACAACCTGGCAATGATTGGGTGGGCCCAGTCGACCTGGAGGGGTCCTGGGACCAAGGGATCTATGTGCTCTTTCAACCACTCCACATTACAGACATAGGGGGTCATTCTGACCCCGGCGGTCTCAGACCGCTGGGGCCAGGGTCGGCGGGAGCACCGCCGACAGACCGGCGGTGCCCCGCAGGGCATTCTGACCGCGGCGGTTCGGCCGCGGTCAGACAAGGAAAACCGGCTGTCTCCCGCCGGTTTTCCGCTGCCCTTGGAATCCCCCATGGCGGCGCAGCTTGCTGCGCCGCCATGGGGATTCTGACACCCCCTACCGCCATCCTGTTCCTGGCGGTTCGCCCGCCAGGAACAGGATGGCGGTAGGGGGTGCGCGGGGCCCCTGCAGTGACCATGCCAATGGCATGGGCACTGCAGGGGCCCCCGTAAGAGGGCCCCACTGTGTATTTCAGTGTCTGCAATGCAGACACTGAAATACGCGACGGGTGCAAACTGCACCCGTCGCACCCCTGCAACTACGCCGGCTCAATTCTGAGCCGGCGTCCTCGTTGCAGGGGCATTTCCTCTGGGCCGGCGGGCGCTCTTTTGGAGAGCGCCCGCTGGCCCAGAGGAAATGTCTGAATGGCCGCCGCGGTCTTTTGACCACGGTGCGGTCATTTGGCGGCTCCCTCCAGGCGGGCGGCTCCCGCCGCCCGCCGGGCTCAGAATGAGCCCCATAGCATCTCCAAAGAGTGATTGAAGCATTTCCGCCACATAATCATTCATACGGCCTATGGAAGTGGATTCTGGAACCCCCAGGATATGCAGGTTATTCCTTTTAGATCGCACCTCCAAATCCTCATTTTTACTATGGATCACTTCGAGGACCCATTCCATCTGCAACAGTTTCCCGCTAGCAGTGTGCTGACTATGATCGAGATCCGAGGTCCAGCTTTCCAGCTGGTCAAGCCTACCATTGTGACTTTCTACTTTTTCCTTGAGGAGGCCCATCTTATCTGTCAGTTGGTAAAATTTTGAATCAATTGTGGAGAGGCTATATTTTAGATCCAGAAACATGGTTCTTATGGTGGACAACTGAGAAGAGGTATCTTCTTCTGAAGGGTCCGGATGGGATCCCTGAGATATTTGCTCCCCGGCCCCGGCACGCTTACGGTTCTCAAATGAGAGTTTAGACTTCTTAGCGTCTGACTTCCCCGTCTTCAGAGTTCTGTCATTTCAGAAGTGCACAAGTAAATAGCTGCATGTCCACAACTAAGGACCAAGTGGAGTGAGAAATCAGACCAATCCTGCCTCTCCCTCCAATCAGAACCAGCAAATGGAGGGGGCACGAGCAGATCAGTTGCTCCATGTGTCACAATTTCACTCCCTGGCCCAAGGGAAGCTGGCAGCAGTGTGCATCCTTCAATGGCTCTCAAAGGGAAATGAGAAAGTCACAGTAGCCAAGGTGGTATCCAGGTGCAGGGGGCACAAGCCATACTACGAGGTCTCAGATGAGGAACCTGGGCATCTGAAAACCATAGATGTGTGGAAAAAGATGTGGAATGCACTCATAACATTCCCCTTATAAACATGCACCTGAGTCTCCATAGCTGCGCTGAGGGGTGTTGAGCAGTGTGACCCAGGTGGGTGGGCATAGAGGAGGCTTCAGGGCTAGCAAAAGCCACCCAACGTAGCTCACAAGCCTACTAGGCAGTACAATGTAATGGGTGTTATGCAGGTGCACCATACACGAGCGCCCCAGTGTGGTCACATCGGTGCACCAGACTGAGGTTAGCATATCCAGCAGGGCCCTCTTAGTGGTTGTCCCTGCTGAGCTCAAGTTCCTCCTAGGAATCGGGAGCCCCAATGGAGCAACACTGTGGAGCTCAACCTTTCACCAAGGGTGTCAGGGGGTACCAGATACAACGTGCCGCATAGGCCCGGAAAAACGGACAAGCACTCTCAAAGTAGGCAAGGCCTGGCCTCAGGCCCCCGCTACAAAATCCCCTGAATGGCCAATTTTACCACCAGTCTCCCAACGTCCTGTGAGCCAATGTCCAGTCAAGTGTCTGAGCAGCTGCCGTCCTCAAAGTTCACTGAGGTCTATTGCCACAGGCAACCCGATACTTCAACGCCACAAGGCCAACAATGCTGCATGACCTTGTGCCCCCCCAGTCAGCAGCGACCACCACAACAGGTCCAGTAGCTGAGCAAGGGGAAAGGGGTGCTCCGCCATCAGCAGCACAGCAGGCCCAGGCAACAAGACATTGCATGCTGCCCTACCCACTCAGCGGGTTGCTAGTCACTGCTGGCATCTCACAAGTGTGAAATGTTCCCTTTCTGGCCTCCAATCAGAGAAATAATTCCACACACTGATGGCATTACAGCACTAGGCAACCTCCCACAGTCGGCAACCCACAGATGCCTCCATTTAGCAAGTATAAATGTGGAATAATCCACTTCGGCTAGCAGAGCCTCACAGTATGGCAGCCATCTTGCCGTTGGGCTCTCTGGTGCCCCATATATTGAAAAAATATTTTAATATAATATAAATTCTAAGTAGTTAATTGTAACCTAAAATTAGTAAAATAACTAATAACAATATGGTTCTTCTGAGTGCAGTGTCCAGGTGAAAGCCAGGGGGCCAGCAGGGCAGTCCTTCTTCTTCTTGTCTTGTTCCTGTAGGGATCTGAGGTGGGGTGCAGCTCTGCCAGTTGTATCCTTGCTCCTGTATTGGAAAGCAGGGGGGGGCCTCTGTCCAATCACGGAAGGCCACCACCCCCTTGAGTGACCACCTCCTGGAAAGTGTGGCTAAAATCAATCCCAGAGAGCACGATTCTCCCAAAATCCAAGATGGCAAAAATTAAATATCAGAGGTTAGGTCTGACGGAGCCCCCCCCAACGCTGGTGTGGCTAAGTGTCCTTTGCACACCCCTCTCCAGCCCTCTCTTAATCTAATCAGGGGGCACGTGGCTATCTGGGTTTACAGAAAATGGGGGAGCTACAGTTGCTGTCCAAAATGTCCTTCCATCCTTTGAAGACCAGTTTGGCTGCTCTCCCTCATCCTGTTTCACCATCTGCTGAGGCAGCTCCCCTCCCACCAGATACTTCCTTTGTGTCAACCCAGGCAAAGTCACACCTCATCAAGGCAGCCTGGTTCAGGCTGCCAGGCTGACCAATCAGAGAAGGGCACTACAGAGCTGAAACTGGTAACTTTTAAAAAGAGTTCTAAAACTCTTTCTAGGTACATAGTATATTAAATTCAACAGTGGTGAGTTGTTGGATTTATTATAACTTTAATTTTGATATTAAACATGACAGGTTTAGCACCTTCCTATGGAAAATAAGACTTTATTATTTTAAAATAAAGTTTCTCCATGTTAGCCCATAGAGCCCATTCACTACAATGGGGAAAAACAAGTTTAGCTATTTTACCTTCACCAGGGCTTATAAAATATAATTTGTAAAGTCCCTGCTTAGAGTTACACTATACCCAACCCTGGGGGCACCCAGGGCACACCTTAGGGGTGACTTATATGTGAAAATAAGATATTTTAGGAGTTTGGAAGTACTTTTAATTCCAAAGTCGAATTTGGGGTTAACTTTAACTTAAAAGCAGCCAGCAAGGCAAGCCTGTCTTTAAAATGACACTGGGCACCACAGCAGTGCATCTATGGGTGCACTACCTATGCTGGGGTCCGTAAACCTACATGTCCTACCATATACTATGGACTTATAGGTAGGTTGATACATCCAATTATAATTACCCTAATTTGCATAATCCATTTTACACAGAGCACTGGCCCTGGGACTGGTTAGCAGTACCCACGGCCCAGTCAGAGTCAGTAACCACCAGTATCTGTCCAAAAGGTTTGGGGGTGACCATGACAAAAAAAGAGGACTTTCCTACAATTATGGATTACAAAATAATTTTTTTCAATAGTTTAATTCATAAATAGTAGTTTTAAAAAAAAAACAATTAAAACAATTAGGACCGTAACCAATTTCATGGTTATTTGCACGTAGTATATTTTTCAAAAATATATTTAATTGATTCGGATTATTTTAATTTTAAGAGTTGAATATAAATTTATGAAGTTGCGTTTATTATTAACTTTTAAAATAATATGATCATTACTTAATAATTGTATATAATTTTAACATTAAATCAAATATATGTATATATTTTAAATATAAAATCCTTTACATTTTTCAACATTAATTAATACAAGATGTTATTTGATTTGCTTTTCTCCATTGTTTTCAATGTGAGTCTGTTGCCTCACCAGTGGTTGGCCCTGTGTGGTGCTTGGTTTACTCCACGGTTTGGCTCTATTACATTTACATCTGTTTTGACGATTATTAACCTCCCAAAAGGCTTTTGTGTTTCTTTCATCTTCTTCTACTAGCAATGCATTTATTTTCCCTCCTCAGTGTTATCCTTTTTATTCAGGAGTATGATTGGTTAGAGCCCAGCTCTAGTTTTAGGGTCCCATTGTACCCTGAGACATATACTATGTCCTCTTATGTTCTAAGTGTTTACTATGTGCATCATAACTTACATCTGGTTCTTGCGGCATGTGTTAAGTTCGCCCCTCTGCAGGGGTTTGTCCTGGCATGATGTTTTGTGGGAGGTTCATGGTTAATAGTGTTTTCAAATGTGTGTAAGTTGTACTGCTTTTTAGGTCTGGCATTAGCCAAGACCTTCACATTTTACTAAAATATGCATAATACACTTACATATAATACAGGGAATTTGTAGCCATCTCACTTAATGGATTGGTCAGTTGTTGGTGTGCCATTTAGAATACAGCATAGGGCAGTGGGTCAGCCTATTTAAGCAATTGGTTCACTTCACTTTTAGTGACTGCATTTTGCGCTTTCACAAGGAGCACTTCCACACCCAAGCTAACATCATTCAGTGCCAGTGTTTTATTTTTACTTTATAATTATTTAGTTTGATCTTTTGTTCAATTGATGTGACAACTGGATGTTTCTGATTCACATTCCATCTTTGTCAGATGCCATCTCCTGCCAAGGCTGTTGTAAATTCTTGAGTGTTTTGCCTTTCTGACAGCTGCTATTTCGCAACATACCAGACTGTGTCCATTTGAAACTGGTCTGTAATAAGTTATTGTTTTTTGTTACATTTTTCTTTCTATTCTTCTTTTTTCTTTCTATTCTTCTTTTTTTCTATCTATCTATCTATCTATCTATCTATCTATCTATCTATCTATCTATCTATCTATCTATCTATCTGTCTATCTTTCTTTCTTTCTTGGGGCTTGCAGCAAATGCCAGACTTATTGACTTTTTAAGAAGTTCCCTTCAATGCAAGGAAGTACTACGGTAATATGTGTCTTTTTGAGACCAAAAATATTTTTTGCCTGTAGCAGACTATTTCCTTTAGATTGATGAGGGCCATATTCCCAAACAATAAAGTTTTGCAAAACCAATGACGAACTAAAACAAGAATTGCAGGGCAGCTGGTTGCCATGTCAGACCTTTTGTCACTGTCAATGCTTGTTTCTCTTAGACTTTTAATGATTTATTTGCCTGGGCCTTGGACTCTGCTGCGGTGTCAATGTGAGTTTCTGGCTGATAGGTGACTTTTAAACTTGATAAACGTCTGTCACTCTTCTCACTTAACTATTTGACCTCAGGGTCTATTAAAGCTGGGCACAGACCTGATCCAATATTAAGATTTATCCAGGTCAATATTCAGCTGCTCTGATGCACACTACTTGTTCATCTAATATTTTTATTGCAGACCTTATTGTTTAGTGCCTTGCCTCTGCCAGGTCTGCGCCTCTTCCCTGCTTCCTTGGGGTTTTTTTATACTGTGTTTGCGCCAGACTTGCGTACATTTTTTTTACACAAATCAGGTGCAAACTTAACTCCATATTTATATATTGACGCTAGACCCGTCTAGCGTCAAAATATTGGAGTTAACATCATTTTTTTACTGTGAATACCTATCTTGCGTCAATAAGATGCAAGGTAGGCGTTCCTGACAGGAGTCATGTCCATGGGGGTTCTGCATCAAAAGAATTACGCCAGTCAGGTTGGAGTAATTTTTTTTACTCTAACCTGACTGCATCATTCTTTGTCTCACAACCTCCTGTTTCCCCCACACCTCCCCCACCCGGTTCGCGTAATTTATTTTGATGCTAACCAGGCTTTACCGCCGGGCTACCGTCATTCCTTAAATATGATGCCTGGCTGGCATCCAGGAATGGCGCTAGCCGGCTGTAAAGTTTTTGATGCAAACCTGCGCTAACGCAGGTTTCCATCAAAAAGTATAAATCAGGGCCTTGGTCCCTTCACCCCCCTCAGCAATAAATTCATTTCTTCCTAAAAGGGTAACATTTTGTTCAAACTTTCATGGTGTGAGGGTGATCAAGATTTAGTTGGCCAGTTTCCTCATTATGTGTGCCCCCTTATTTGCCATAATAATACTCTAGGGTGTGGTATTCACCCAATGTGATATTAACATATAACTCTGAAATCTATGCCTCAAAATGGGGGATACAGAATAATCAGTTCCCACCATTTTGAGATATTGAATTTAGATTGAGACACATTTCTAGCCTAAATTTGGCTATGTTACAATTCATGAACATAATGCTGGAGGGGTTAGATGTGGAGAGAAGATTTTAAAAGTATACTAAGAACACAGGACCTGACCTTTCTGCCCGTGCCCAGACCAGGGTACATACTATAGAAAAACAAAATTGGTTCCGTGGAACTCTTTTAGTTTGTAGTCAATACAATTCTGCTGCTTTATACCAATCTTCAATCAGCATTTATTTTACAGCAATAGATATAACTCAAAAAGTACAATAAATCAAAAAAGTTCAGATGGCGCAGAACTCAAGTGTGAGCTATTGTGCAATGTTTACTATGATGCATATATGCAAGTGGGATGTCTATTCAAGTTTATAAATTCTAGAAATGTAATATGCGAGCCATCTAGACGAAAATGACATTCTTTTGTAATACACTGCCTTCAAAGATTTGTGACTTATCTCTGATACAAGCTGCCATTCACCTTCTGAGACCCTACAATTAGTTTTTTCATACAGTTGATCAATAAATTCAGTAATTAAGGGCCAGATGTAGCAACCCTTTTGCGAGTCGCAAACGGCGAAAATCGCCGTTTGCGACTCGCAAATGTGGGTTTGCAATTCACAAATGCATATTGCGAGTCGTTACCGACTCGCAATATGCATTTGCGACTCGCAAATAGGAAGGGGTGTTCCCTTCCTATTTGCGAGTCGGAGTGGTATGCAACTCCATTTGCGACCGCGTACGCGGTCGCAAATGGAGTCGCAGTTACCATCCACTTGAAGTGGATGGTAACCCACTCGCAAACGGGAAGGGGTCCCCATGGGACCCCTTCCCGTTTGTGACTGGACCCCATATTATTTTTTCAGGGCAGGGAACTCCCTGCCCTGAAAAATCCGAAACTAAAGGTTTCGTTTTTTTTTGTAGTGCTGCTCGTTTTCCCTTAGGGAAAACGGGCTACACTTAAAAAAAAAAAAACCTGCTTTATTGAACAGCAGGTCGCTAACATGGAGGCCTGCTGACGTCAGCAGGCCTCCATGTTAGCGAGTGCCTATACTCGCAATGGGGCCGCAATTTGCGACCCACCTCATGAATATTCATGAGGTGGGTCATTGCGACCCCATTGCGAGTTGCAGTTGGTGTCTGAGACACCGTACGGCATAGCAATTTGCGACTTGCAAATTGCGAGTCGCAGGGACTCGCAATTTGCAATTCGCAAATTGCATTTTTGCTACATCTGGCCCTAAATCCTGGGACGAGTGCTTGTGCAACACCCTGTATCAGTTCCCAATGCCCGTAAGCTTGCTTTTGACTGGGGAACAAATACATAATTGGCTGCTTCTGTCTCTGCCTAAAAATGATCAGATAGAAATCGAAATATTTGCATGTACCTGAAAAAAACTGTTTACATTATGTCCCAAATCGCAAGGTAAACTCTTCCCATTTAATAAGACTTTGTCCTTATAGAAATCTCTAAACACCAAGGGGGTCATTACAACCTCAGCGGTCTTTTCACAAGACCGCCGAGGGACCGCCGTGCTGAAGACTAGCCAGTGGTGGCGGTTTTCCGCTCGGCGTATAATGACTGTTGGCAGCTCTACGTCGTTTTTCCGACGGAGAGCCGCCAACAGCCATAGTGACGGGTGGTGGGGAAGTGGAGGTTGCTTCACCTCAACTGCCACGCCAACAGAACACCGCCCAGCGAATCACATCCTGTGATTCACCGCAGCAGTGTTCTGTTGGCGGTGTGGTGTCGGCGGAGCTGCCCCCATGGCTCCCGTCCCCTCCCGGAGTATCGACGGAACAGGTAAGTCGATCGTCCGTTAGGGGAGGGGCGTGGGGGTGTTGTGTGGGTGCATGGGGGTGGGTGTATGTGAAGGGGGTGTGTGAGTGCGTGTATGCTTGCGGGGGTGTTGTGTGATTGGGAATGAGTGCGTGTATGTAGGTATGTCTGTATGGATGTGCGCGTGTATGTTTGAATGTGGGTGTGCGTGTCTGACTGTGTGTGTGGATGTTGGCATGTATGTCGGTGTGTGTGCGTGTATGTGTGTTGGTGCCTGCCTGCGTGCGTCTCGGGTTTGGATGTGTAAGGTAATGTCAGAGGTCGGGTGGGGAGGGGGGGTCCTGCCACCTTTGGGGGTGGCAGGAGTGGTGGGGGGTGTAGGGGAGGGAGTCGGGGTGGGGGTGGGTGGTGGGGGAGACCCCTATCAGTGCCAGGGAAGGAATTCCTTGGCACTGATAGTGCTTACCGCCATGGATTTCATGGCGGTTCCTACCGCTGGAAATCCACGGTGGTAAGCTGGGTCAGAATACCGGCGGTGGTATTGTCACGGCCGCCGGGCTGGAGGCCCAGGTCTCCAGCCCAGCGGTCCTCTCCGCCCTGGCGGGCGGAACGGAGAAGCGGCGGATGACCATGGCGGTAACCGCCATGGTCATAATCCTCAAAAAAAGACCGCCAGCCTGTTGGCGGTCTTACCGCCGCTTTAACACCGTCCGCCAGGGTTGTAATGACCCCCCAAGTCTTTCGAATTCCTGAATCTGACTATCACCCTGAACGAACTCAACCCAAAAAGTAAGCAATTCTGTATTTTCCTATAACTATGACAGCTGAAATCTGATATATTTTAAACAGGGCATCAATTGGACTTTGCTAATCCTGTGCACTGCCTTATACCTGGTTTTCTTGGGAAGCTTTGCTGTTTTTATAAAGACCGGCAAATCTATCGCAGATTCATGCAGCATAGTTCGTAGTAAAAAATCATCCAGGACTACCTTACTTTCTATTAACCTTCCAAAATTGTCAAGCGATGCTGCCTGGTAATATGACTGAAAGTTGGGCAATGCTTAACCACCCTGAGCCGTGTCAAGCTGCAAAATGGAAAAATTCACCCTGGGAAAGCTCTTGTTCCACACAAAGCCTCTAGTCAAGGAATACAACTCTTTGAAATATGAACTGTTCATTTTAAAAAGGTAAGTTACTAAAACAAAATGTAAAAAAGTGGTAAAATAGACATTTCGATGAGCCCAACCCTACCTATCAGTGTCAATGGCAAAAAAACCTTTCCAAAAGACCTTGAACCTTCCTAAGCATTGTCACATAATTTAATTGAAATAGCTGAGCATATCTATCAGTAACAAAAATGTCGAAATACCGTTTTGGGTTCTGCAGACTGGCCTGATGCTGAAGTGCGAACGGGAGATTAATTGGGGCCCCATTAAATAATAGTAATTCGATTTTCCCTTTGATTAACCTTATATCGCCCTATGTCTGTAAATGCTTGAATTGAATCTATAACCGCCTGTACATTCGCTGGATCCGCTTTCAAATGGCTCACATATTACACTCCTCAGGCACTACATAAGATATTTTCGCCAGTTCCGTATCAATGTTTTCCATGCAAGCAGCATGGAGCCGGCGATTGGGTGCATATTTTTTTACGTATTCTCCAAACTCTCTCAAATTTGTGAGGGCTTATCCTCAGCCATTAATAAGGGCATTCAGTCTAGGATTATATCAGTGTTATTTGGCGTTTCTGGTGAGAGCCGCAAGATATATAAGCATTGGCAATATTTTATTTTCATAGAATTGGCAGTAGCACGCTCGTTTATTTTGCAATATTGGCGAATGCAGTAGGTTCCAACATTGCAGGCCTGAGAACCAAGGGCCACATGTCCAAAGCATTTTTCTAGTCGCAAACAGGCCGATTCGCAGAATCAGCTCGTTTGCCACTAGAAAAATGCTTTTTGGGATGTACAAGGCCCAAACTGCGATTCGGTAACTTGTTACCGAATTGCAATTTGGGTTTTGCGATTCAGTGTTAGGAAGGGGCGTGTTCAGGGCATCCCTTCCTAATACCGAATCTAAATGGTATGTATGATTGTTTTGTGACCGTGAATGCGGCCGCAAAACAATCACAGTCAGCACCAATTTCAAATTGGTGCTAATCCATTCGCAAAGGGGAAGGGGTCCCCAAGGGACCCCTTCCCCTTTGTGAATGCATGCGAAAACGTTTTTGAAGAGCAGGCATGCCTGCTCTTCAAAAATGAAACTGAAATGTTTAATTTTCTTTCTTTTTAAACGCAGCCGGGCTGCGTTTAAAGAAAAAAAAGATTGCTTTATTTAAAAGCAATCACAGACATGATGGTCTGCTGACCCCAGCAGGCCACCATCCCTGTTATTTATGCGATTCCCGGTGGGTCGCAAATTGCAACCTACCTAATTAATATTAATGAGGCAGGTCTATTTGCGACCCACAGAGAATCGCAAAAGAAACTGAGTGGACTTTCTTACATTTGGATTTGCGATTCCCTAATAGCGATTTGTATGTAATCACAATTAGGAAATATAAAATCCAAATCGTTGTACATGTGGCCCCTAATCTTTTGAAGAAGCCTACGTGCGACGGGTTGGGAGCGCATCTAGATTTTCTGCTGTTTGGGAGGTACTGGAGCCAACTTAAAAACTAACTCGACTAATGGCCAATTAGGCTTGTCAAAATTTAATGCTGTGATTGAGAAGTTGAGGTAGGACGGGAGGTAATGATGATGCCGGTGTGGTTGGATTGCAATTTCTGCATTTTTATACATGCATCTCTGTTACTGTTGGACTATGCCCGCTATGTTCTTAGGAAGGTCAGGGTAGAGTATGCTCAACATTTTCTAATGTCTACAAAGTTATCTCTTGGAAATAGCCTTTAATGATGCACTTTGATTATGTGAGATGGGTTGTGTAAGGACTGGCTTAATTTTGCATACTTTTGCATAATGCACTTTGTCACTTTAAGAATATTACGTTAGGACTATCAGGGATTTTAGAAGCTATGCCAGACTCCAGTTTTTTTCATCACTTGAATATCCGACAATGCACTCTCTCACTTTAAAACTGCTATCTTTTGATTGAGTGAATCTTTGATGTAATTTATTTGTGCTTTATTGTAATTATGCTTGAGTTGAATGGTAGTTGGTTCTAAGTATTCATTTTTTTTTCTATTTGGATATTGCTTGTAGCAATATGAAAGAACATGTATCTTTGCACAATGCACTCTGTCAATTTAAGACTATTACCTTCGGACTATTGAGAATTTTTGATGTTATGTTTTAGTGCAGTTTTTTCACCGTCTGCATATCTGACAATGCACTCTGTCACTTTAAAACTGCTACCTTTTGTTTAGAGTGAATCCTTGACGTCATGTATTTATACTTTATTGCAATTTTTACACAATCTGAATAGTAGTGGCTTCTAAGTATTCACATTTCTTCTATGAGGACACGGGTTGTGGAAGAAAACGTTTATTTACTTTATTTATTTGTCATGTGCTAACCAAGACGGTCTGTTTCTGGTAGCTCTTGATCTGTTTGCCACCCTTGTCATATTTTTTCATAGCTGCTAAAATAAAAATAAAAAAAGGTGATAGATTCCAAAACAGTCAGGCCCATATTTATACTTTTTTAGCACCGCATTTGCGTCGTTGTTTTACCCAAAATCTGCGCAAACATCCAAAGAAGTTTGTGCTGCTTTTGAGTCAGTAAATGACGCAAATGCGGTGCTAAAAAAGTATAAATATGGGCCTCAGTCACTACCTCCTCTTCTTGACTACAACCTATGAGTCCCAGGAAACAAATTTTGGACCATATTTAAGAGCCCCTGGCAGCATTCCTATGCTACATTAGCGTCATTTTATTGACACTAATGTGGCGCGAAAAGGCCAAAAAAGCGGTGCCATATTTACAAAGTGGTGCAATGCATGCATTGCGCCGCTTTGTAATCCTTTGTGCTACAGTATGCCTGAGCCGGGCATATTGTATGCAAAGGGGGCATTTACTTATTCCATTTTTTTGGCCCCCCTAACAGGAGGTTAGGGGGCCCACAAAATGGCATAAGGAAAACTAACAGATTTCCTTGCACCATTTTTTTTGGCACTTTTAACACCTTCTCAGAGCAGGCGTTAAAAGGAGGCTTCCATTGGTGACAGTAGGCCTTTAGGTGCTTTTCAGGATTAGCGTCAGACTTTTTTATGCTAATCCTGCAAAGCGCCGGACTAGCATAAAAAATTCGGACACTAGTCACCTAACTACGGCCAGGTGCACCGTATTTTAAATATGGTGCACACTTGGTGTTATTAAGTGGGCGCTAAGGGGTGTTGGAAAAGTGGCGCTGCACTGTCTGCAGAGCCATTTTTCTTAAATATGCCCCCTTGTTTTTCTACAGGTTTATTTAAGAACACAGAAACTGATGTGCATTCTGTCAATGGTGGTTCCTTTAAATGAATGAGAAACGCCTTAGCTGGATAACCCTCTTGAAAACTGAACACCTTTATTGAGTACTGCTCCTGTTCAGAACAAATGAACTGTTCAAACCATTGTTTGTGAGGGTTACTATAAATGGACCGTGTAACGTTATTGTTTTAATCTGAGCAAAGTACACTTTGTTGCACCTTATTGCGACGCGTGCACAATTTACCAGTAATAAGTAATGAATACATATTTAATTCATATTTCACTGTACAAAATTTTTCATACATCCAGGGTCAGATTTAAGAGGGCCTAGTGCCTCCTTGCACCACGTTAGCATTATTTTTTACGTCACTAATGTGGCCCACCAAGGCCAAATTCGCGGAACCATATTTATAAAGTGTCACAATGCATGCATTGCACCACTTTGTATCCCCTTGCGCCACATTATGCCTGCACCAGGCATAATATATGCAAGGGGGGGCATTCCTCCATTAGAGGGACAGGAAAAAGGCTGCAGTGAAATCTAAGAGATTCAGCTGCACCATTTTTAGTGGCTATTTTTAACGCTTGCACAGAGCGGGCGTTACAAGGAGGAATACCATTGTTTTCTAATCCTGCACAGTACATCAATAGCGTCAAAAATGTTGACGCTATTGCCCCTACCCTACGCCATGGTCCGCCACATATTACATATATCCTAAGTCTATTTTTTACTACGTGCTTTCTTCCCAGCGCTTCGATGCTCTTTGAGTAGGAACGCGCTTTATAAATCTCGAATTACATTACATTACATAGTGGCAATAGGGGGCGCTACGGGGTGCAAGATAAGTGGCACTGCATTGGATGCAGAGCCACTTTTCTTAAATTCAGGCACCAGTTCTTTAAAAAATTGTCTGTCGGCATATAACTGCTTATTTATATGCCAAAATGTGGCTATTTCTGTGAAGTAGCAGAATAAAGGTATAGGTCGCAGCATTTTTAGCATTTAATTTCTATAAAGTATCTTTTTTAGGCTTAGAAATCATGAATTACCTAATGAAATCATTGTATACTGAACTATGGGGGCAATTTAGGATCTGGCAAAAAGGCACATCATTCATAAGATGCTGAAACGGGAAACAGACTAAACAACGACTGCTGAACAACGAGGCGCGTTGTCCACGAAGTGGAACAACGCTTTAGTGAACAACGACTATGTTTTTCTCTGCCTTAACCACACATGTCCTGAAAAACGAACAAGCGTGGTTAAGGCAGAGGAAAACAGACTCAGGATCGGGAGAGGACGCAGTCTGGTAAGTGGGGCTGGGGTAGGGTTGGGGGGTAGTTTTAGTTTTTAGGGGTGGGGTGAGGGGTCGAGGTAATTTTAATTTTTTAGGGGCGGAGTTGGGGTGTAGAGGTCATTTAAGTTTTTAGGGGTGGGGATGGGGTCGCAGTAGTTTAATTTTTAGGGGCGGGGTGGGGGGTCACAGTAGTTTTAGGGGTGGGTGTGGGGGTCAGGGTAGTTTTAGTTTTTAGGGGTGGGTTGGGGGGTCAGGGTAATTTTAGTTTTTAGGGGTTTCGGGGTCACAGTAGTTTTAGGGGTGGGGTAAGGGGGTCGGGGTATTTTTAGTTTTTAGGGGTTGGGGTGGGGGGTCGGGGTAGTTTAAGTTTTAGGGGCAGGGTGGGGGGTCAGGGTCGTTTAAGTTTTAGAGGCGGGATTGGAGGTCACAGTAGTTTTAGGGGTGGGGTAGGGGTCGGGGTAATTTTAGGAGTGGAGAGTTGAGGTAGTTTTTGTTTTTAGGGGCAGGGGTCGGGGTAGTTTTAGTTTTAGGGGTTGGAGGTCTCAGTAGTTTTAGTTTTTAGGGGTGGGGGGTCAGAGTAGTTTTAGTTTTTAGGGATGGGGTTGGCAGGTTGGGGAAGGATTGTTTTTGGGGTGGGGTAGGATTGTTTTAGGGGCGGGGTAGGGTAGGATTGTTTTAGGAGTGGGGTTTGGGGGGGTCAGATTTTTCGCATGCTGGAACCACGCACACCGTTCGACGCATGCCATTACCAGGTATGCCTTTACAATGAAAAATCATTGTGAAGACATGCGTAGTAAATGCATTTGTAACATGGTAACATTGGTAACAATGCGGTCGTTGTTCCGACCACGTTGTTCAGGCATGCATGTTCCAGCATAGGTTGTTCCATCGTATATTCTACTGGAACTTGTTTGTCCACTGCCCTATTTTTAGGTTTCTGACAAAGGAACCTTGAGGCCCTTCAGGTTAGAGTGACGGTCAGACTGCCTGACCTAGGGCCGTGGAACCATTCCCAATTTTTCTATCCAGGGCTGCAAGTGAGACGGGAGGAAGTGAAATCACACACTGGCCCATCTGCACAGGGAGCAAGCTCCCTGTGCATTCGACTATTGTTATTATGTTCTCCATGAACACATATGTGCTTTGAGAGATTATTCTTGGAGAGGAAAATAGTTTGTTTTCTCTCAGCCAATGATCAGTACTTATAGTGGAGCTGGTGCAGCAGCAACCCTATTAAAGGTAGAAAAATCCCAATCTGGCAGTTCGGGATCTCTAAATCTGTTCGAAGAGCTTCATGAGGAAGTGGAGGCCATAGCCCCTGCTGATGCAATAGGCTGTTGGGCTTCCCACTAGACTCTTAAAATGTATAAAATCTATAACCTGCTGTGTCGGTATACAGAGTAGATTATGCATGGTCACTAAACACTCAGTTGATGAGGGATGAGTAGTTTGTCTGGCAAACATCTTATTATTGCCTTTGGGTATGAATTATATCCTGGTCGGTGGTATTTTACCACCAATGGTAAAGTTGTAGTTCTGCCAGTATTTGGTTAATTATTGGTGATGCAATAAAATATGTACTCCATTGGCTACTCTTCCACCATGGAGAGAACTCAATTCAATTGGCAGTAATGCATAATTGTAGTACTACTGGGTTTACTATCCTACCCAGCAGTGTTCCCTGCAAAGGCAAAGGAGTGATTTACTGCCAGCAGTATTTCTTATGCATTGGAGCCTGGCGTCTCTTTCACTAAAAAGGCCAATTGTACTGGTTTGTGTTACACCTAACATTGTCTAATGTGTTGTAAACATAAGTTATTCAGTAATCAAATCTGAAATTATGAAAACTTCCTTTCAAAAGATATTTGTGGAAAGTCAACAATGTGGGCCTGTTTCTCAAAGGTAAACTGACCCTTTTGTGCAAGTGTAATTATTTTTGGTAGCCACAAACTACGAGTTAAGAGTCCCTTTACGACTGTGGAGAACTAAGCGCATAAGAGATAGGTCTCCTCAGTTGTAAAATTACTATTAACTCTTATCTTGTGAACACCAAGAATATAGTAAACTTGCAGAAAGGTTAAATTTACATTTGTGAATCAATCCCTGTAAGCATTTGTGTGTGCATGTGTCTGTATGCATGCATGCATGCGTGAAGAGTAATTTTTGGTGCAAAATGTTACCTCTCCCAATACTGTTTCAGTATTTAGTACCTGTCCGAAATAATCAAAGTATGATGTTTTAAAGTTCTAGGAATTTTGTAGGCTCCTTTACACATAGTCTGTTTTTTTAACTGCGCGTCCTTGATATGATTTTTAAACCTTGTGAGCTATTGCTTGAAGAGTATCCTAAAACAGCCAGACTTCAGCATTTTGTTCCTTCTGTCATTAAGGAGTTTATTTTTGTCCTCATAACTGCCATACCCTAGGGATGTGACACCTGTACCTCCTGGTACAAATGTAATATTCATTACAAAACTTGCTACTCAGAGTCAATGTTGCAGATGGATGGCAAGAATTACTGATGCAATATGTGAATGCATAGGAGGTGCTTGAAATGAATACAAATTGTGATATTTTGAAAGGTGGTGTAGAGGAAAGGGAGAAAAGAGAAAAGCAGTTTCTAAAAAGTGAAGTTTGTGTCATCATAGAAGGTGAAAACCCCAGATTGCTAAAATGTGATATGATGACAATATGGTATTTGAATAATATTCTTACAAGAATAACACAGAAGCAATCCCAATAAAGGCATCAATTTGGTCTTTATATATAATGAAAGCACAAATTGTTGAGGTATCACACTATTGAGCAAATGTCCTACTACCAGTTCTTCCATCTTTGAGCAAAGTCTCAAAACAATCCAAAGGAGCACTGGGAAGGAGATGTGGCTGGCCAATTACATAGCTGCTGACTTTAGAACAAAGTCAACCAGGTTCGAATCCAGGCCTTGACTCAAGAGCCTGTGATTCTGAGCAAATCACGCAATCTCCCTGTGCCTAAAAATAGGGACATAAACATAAGTATTAGCAATGCTAGTAGGTCTGGCTTATGAATTGAAGGGGGCTGTTGGCCATTTTGCAATTGAGAAACAATGATACTCTATGAATAAAATACTTCCATAATGATTGCCTGGTTTAGAAGGAATGGACTGCAGCGCACTGCAGATGAAATGACCATCAAATAAGTAGTCTTTTAGCACTTCCTGGGGAGCTGTTATATCATCTTAAAAAAAAAAAAAAAAAGAGGAGAAGCAAAGAAATGAAAAGTAAACAATAAAATAAGAAGATTTGGAAATTAAAGGACTAGCCACCCTGCCCTGACACTAAAGTACACTCATTCTGTGCAGGAGAATCCGCTGTGGACTACTTGGTGAAGGTCTTTGTTTTCTGCTCAGTCTACAACACACTTGAAAGGGTGAGGATAAGACTTTTTTTTAGATGAAAGGAGGCTGAACAATAGGAACGGTGATATGGCTACTCGGAAACAAGATATAATCCTGTGGTTGTGCACATTTAATCCAGATTTCTGAGATGGCAAATCACCCAATGACCTGAGTGGGCCTTAAGAAACACCCTTGCATTGATTTTGCAGGGCCACGTGGTACAGGATAATGGGATACCCTTAGCTGAGGATATCTAACATATTTTGGCTTTGTTTTAAATGATTGTTAATATTTTAGGAGGCAGCTTATGGTACATACCTATGCACATCTAATTTTAGCAACATTTCGTGGATTTTAGCTTTGGTTTTATGTTTGTGGAATCAAATTCCCAATGTTCAATGCTATTGTTGTTATTGACCCATTGTTGTTGACCAATATATTTGTGGCAATTAAACAGGTAGGCTGCACCACCTGAAGAGGGTTCACAGTGAGTGGGAAAGAACACAGAATTGAAAAAGTTATTAAAACGTGATTTACACAAATGCATGGAATCATTCTGTGTCCTCTTTCAACAATAGCATAGATCTAATCTCTAAATTTGTGAATAATCTTGATTTAGTTGGACACTAAAAGCAAATAGTCTCAAATCACACAATCGTTTATGGAGGTAAATCTGATTTAAACGTACAAATACGTGGATTTTGAATGCCTGATATTGTTAGCGCGTCAGAGCCTTGATAAGTAAACTTACAAGGAGATGCATTCAGGTCGACGAACCTTTGGACCACGTTCACGGACTTCCCAGTACGAGATGTCTTTTTGGCATCACCAATCAATAGGCCAATAACCCAATCAATATTCTCAATAACTAATTGAGCAAGCAAATCAATAACATTTAATAAAAATCAATAAGTTGAACACATCATGACCTTTCAGCCATGAATAACCACAAGTTAGTCAAGTGTTAGGATATGTATTTCCCTATTGGTTACAATCCAATGTCATCTCTGTTAATCTTGTTAGCAATAAACCTCATTAGAACTCTCCTAATTAACAATTAGAACACAATTAATCAATGCATAGAGAATATTCATTCAGTATTTAGGCACATCATTGATACGAAGCAATTTATCAAAGTCTCAGTAATACATGATTCAACAAAGCAAGAACTCAGTCATTTGTCTATTTGCACAAGATATTTGTGAACGCCTTAACTAACC
Source organism: Pleurodeles waltl (assembly GCF_031143425.1). Taxonomy (NCBI): domain Eukaryota; kingdom Metazoa; phylum Chordata; class Amphibia; order Caudata; family Salamandridae; genus Pleurodeles; species Pleurodeles waltl. Next base: position 518,720,108 of record NC_090450.1, on the reverse strand, counting down.
TCAAATTAGCATTAGCATGTTGGGCTTCATGCAAAACATTTTAGGAAACACAAATTTGGAAAAAATCTAAACTATGGCCTCTATCAAAATTAGCAGTTGGTACCTAGAAAGAAAAGGCAAACAGACAATTACAATTTTGCATCAGATAGTTACCAATCCAACAGATCAGCAAACAGCGTCAGTCTTCGTCCTCAGGACATCAGTCGATTCGCCACCAGCAGAGATAGAACAGGGCAAAGTCTTGATATAGCATAGGTAAGGAATAGGACCTTCCCTCATATGGAGGAGAAGGAAGCATCAAGCAAAGAATGGGTAGAGGATGGTTTAGAGAATCGGGACAAAGCAAAAGAGTGAAAAGTCTCTGTAAGTAAGTGGAGTCTAAAAGTCTCTGCTTCAAGCTCCTTGGGTCACTCCGTTAAATCAAAACCACCTAATTTGCCCATAACTCCTCATTGGATAATAATTGGTGCATTGTTATCTCTGTCCAATAATTCTTCACGCATCTTGCCAGAATTTTCCACAAACCACAGTTCTCATGTCGCGGATTGGTCCATGTTATTGACGGCTTCATCGGTTGGAATGTCAGGTAGGAAAAGTTACAGTTTGCCCTCCAGTCAGTGTCTCCATTGTTTTCTCCTACTACAGTTAACCTTGCATCTGTTACAAATTACACTGTTGCAATCAGCAAGAACGTCTCCTTGAGCAAGGCGGTTCTCATGAGAAAGAATTTACTATGGCTACACACGCATAACTTCTGGAAATGTACAGCTTCGTGTCGTTCAAGAAAACAGCACATTGCACGTTAGAAAATGCAGTTTAATACGAGACCAGGCAGCCAGGCCCAGACCCTCGCTAAGCTAAGGCCTTCTAATTTTAATAAGCAACTTCTTCATATATAACTCTAATTATGATATACTAATACAAATTTAAAACAATTATTGCATAACAATTCAGAATTAACAAGCTTTTCATTAGTTTTCATATATATTGGTAGCCACTCCCCCTGGGCACATTTCAAACGTGTGCATTATTTTTCTATGTTAACACATTTTCTATGCAGCGTCATCACACAATATATTGCAAGCTTTTCATATTAATATTGCTTTTAAAAGACACACTCCAACAATTTTCACCAAGTATACCTTACACTTGCAGATCATTTTACTTGGTGTAATATTACCCCATAAAGGTGTAATATAACACGCGAGTAATGGGGGTGAAGTCCGTATTCCTAGGCTGGTTCCACTGGGAAGTGTGAGAACACCCACAAACTCAAACGTCTCCCTCTTACCTCTTCCATTGGTGTAAATGGTGGGAGATTTCCCCCTGCAAGGGCATGGGCGGAATCACCCCCAAAATTGGTAGCGTTAAGGTGGAAGGGTTTTCGCCAATAGGAAAGCGATTTCCTGGTGCAGAAAAATATTGTGCTAAATGGACAAAAGTGGTGGCATTTCTGCAGCATAAATGTACAAGGCATATAATTGTGCCAGTCTAAATGCCACACATTAGCTAAATGCGGAATTCCAGGAAGTTTTCATGAAATGCGTCTGAAAACGTGCAAATAGCGCATCTACTAGGTGCATTTCAGCAGAGTTTTGCGAACTGCCAAAATTCATAACTCTGCACAAATGCTAATGAGTCGTTCTAACGCTCACGTTTTGCATTTTTAAAAAGAGTCAAGCTGGATTTAAAAAACTGCAACCCCCAGATCCAGGCGATGCTTTGGCTTTAATGTGCATGGCAGTTTATTTAAAACAAATGTTTGTTATAAACATTTAAGGAGGAAAAATATGTTATAGGTCAATAGGCGACTCAGAGAGGTTACTTTAGAAATCAGCGGCATCTGTACTAATGTACAGCATTACAGTTGCCTGGCTACTGCAGCGCTCATAGACGTGCCTTTGTATATGCGGACGTTGAACAGTGATGCTTGCTAACATAGGTCAGTGAATTCCGCAGATGTATAGTAAATATATAAATGCCACATCCAGACCAGGGGACAGTTTTACTAACATTTTGTCCTGGCTTTGCATCACAAAAGTGACGTAAACATGCACAAAATATGTGTAACACAATTAACACCACTTGAAAGCAGGCATTAAAAGAAGAAAGGTTTTCATTTCTCCCTTATTTTCCAACTCTGTATGTGTGCTTCACTGTAGAGCACACATACACAGTAGGAAAAGTTTTAAAAGTTGTCCAGGTATTGTATTTTGTACTGGAAGGAAAGCCTCCCAGTACAAAACCTATGCTAGACTCACACACATACCTTTGCACTATGGTGCACAAATGTGTGTGTGGCGCTCGGCAGCATAATTCTGTGCCAGAACTAGGGAGAGGGGAGGAGAGGGACATATCTCTGTAATTATGGTGGCCTCCTGCTCTCTACTTGTCACTTGTCACACAGCGCAGCATTTTTGGCTGCTGTGCTACGTTGGGTGATATTTTGATAAATATGGCCCATAGTGTTATCTTTATGAGACAAATAGATTAATGCTTAAATGCGTGCCCATTCTACATCATAAACAGAAAGATTGCACTGGTGTGAAAAAGGGCCAATTCAATGGCACCAATTTTGGTTCTTTTCTTTCACAGAATTGCCATTTGCCTAGGGGAACACATGAAGTAAACCAACTTCATTCTTTTATATCGTTTTACGCAATATTTAACAGTGAAGAAAATAATTTTTCTCCCCTTTTCTAAGAGAGGAATCTGCCAAATGATACAGGCCTTATTTGAAATGAATCATTGTGGGCCATGTGTATGAGTGCATTTACTAGTCACAAACACTGCAAATAAGTAAATGGCTTGGTTAGAAATCCGGAATTGTGTTTTTAAATGTACTAAAACCATTTGATGATTTGGTAACAGGCTACCAAAGTGCTAAATGGGTTTAGAAAACCAGACTATATCGGTATTTAGGAGGAGAGTGTATAGGGCGTCTCTTCCAAATATTGATTCCTTATGCATGTATTAATGTTTAATAACTGAAATCCAGTTGCAAAAGATTAACATTTTATTGAGTACTGAAAGTTAATGTTAACCCATTCACATGCGGGAAAGAGTCCTTTGTTAATGTTAAAAAAAAATCATGCCTAAACTTTAAAGTTTTCAAAATGTACATATAATTTTTTTTAAAACAGGGCCTGTTACCTCTAAGGAAAATGAGCGTCATTTAACCAAAAAAAGTTTTCCTTCTTTAAAACCAATCACAGTTATGGTGGTCTGCTATTCCCAGCAGGTCACCATCCCTTTGAATAGTAGTGGGTTGCAATTTGCAACCTACCTCATTATTAGGCATGAGATAAGTTGCGTCAGACTCACTGCGATTCAGAGTTTTGAGAACCGACCTCTTCGTACATAAGTTGGTCCATAAAATCTTTATTGGTCCCAAAAATACTGTTCACAAAATATGACCAATATTTTGTGACCAGTATATAATGCATCTAACCCTATATTCTGATTTTTATTGCAAGAGTAGAAAAAATACCATAAAATCAGTTTTCTGTATTTCAACACAAAGAGATTCATGGATTATATTTTTGATGTTAACACAGGAGTGACTCACTTTATGTAATGTATGTGTAACGCATGTGATGCAGATTGTTTCGCAATTTACTTTCTCCATTTTCCATGACTCAAATATGTTTCTATATGGACTGGAGAAAAATCTGTTTGCTACATTCTAACTTAAGCTGGTAGTAAACAGGGGTTAATGGATTTGTCCTGTTTTTTTAGATCAGGCAAAAGTTTCAGAGATATGGCTCCTGCATGGTATTTCCTACCTTCAATAAGGGTCTCTTTATGAATGGACAGTAAATCCTGATACCACCAGTAAGTAGCAGGAAAAACAAGTTGTGAGTGAACAACATACTCCCAATATTTTCCTACGTATATTCCACCCGCTAAAGCCTGTTGAAATAGGCGATGAAAAAAGGATCAGAATATGCGGAAAACATGTGGAAGTCGGTGCAGAAACACCGGTTCCTATGATTATTCCTCATTCTTGGCAATGAGTCTGGGAGTGTAGGCTGAATGACTGAGCCATTTGTAATCAGATCATATAGCTTAAGTGCCATGAATTTGTGCAATGGCAATAAAAAGAGGAATTTGCTTTAGTCCTCATGCTGCTTTGAACATGCACCGAAAATCATTCACAGAGTGTTTTAGAGCTAACAAGGTGCACAACGGCCACCAGAAATAGGTGCATGTCGTGTTGACCATATGTAGAGTTCATAACCAAGCATACACCCTAAGGCCCTTATTATAGGCAGCCTGGTATTTGGTGTGTTACCTCACATATCACAATTAACCCGAATGCTCATAATGCAGGCCTAAATAGGCTGCAGGGGATATCTACCAACATATCTGCCAAACTCTAAACATCCTCTCAGTGACATAAACATAGTTTTACTTTCAGTTAAAAGTGGGCAGATATGTAAAATGTACAGATCCTCACATAATTTCATCCTTAAACTATGATAGTCTCTTTAAGCCATATTCTCATTTAATACAGTCGGAAGCATAAAATATCCATATATATTTTGCAAATGGTATTTCACTTATCCATGCCTGTATGTCAAAGAAGTGCACTTCTTGCTAGTTTTTGTTTAAAAGGTTGAACTTGCCTTTGGCATGAGATGCACTTGGAAGAATGTCAGTATCATTAGTGCCCTTTCCCAGAAGACAAACCTCTTTCACTGTAATTTAATAATGAAAACTCCCCTACAATGAGCTGAAGCGTTCACCATCAATGTGCCAGAAGAAACTAAGGCATCCAGTGACATGAATCAGGGGAGACTGAGAGCAGGCCTCTATTCCCAGGTGCACTCTTTAATGGGCTCAGAGGGCGCCATGTCTCTAAAAGGCAGACTGTGTCTATTCGGGTGGAAATGGAGATTATCTTCACAAACAGTAGAAATATATGCTCTTAAATACATCATAATATCGTTAGCTTTATGAGATAGGCGTACAGAAGTAACCACAAAGGTATTTGAAACATACAAGTAAGTCTGAAATTAAATTCTTTCAGATAGTTTTAGTGCACATCACGGTGAACATTCAGTTAATTTGTTTAAAACTTTAAGCTTTGGAAATAAAACAAGAGTGGGAGTACATAATTCGCTAAAAAACAAACTCTTTTTACAGTTACCTCTAGGTTTAGGGTAGAAAACCACAGTAAATGAAATTGAAGCAGAGGAGGCGTGGTCTTATTAGCTATAATACTACCATTCCTCAACACGTTATTGAGAAATTTCAAATGAAATGCTCTCATGAACATACAATTAACACATTAATCTGGCCAATGAAAGGGACAGCCATGATAGTTCTCTCCCAGAAAATGAGCCTGAATCAAAGCTAGTAAGTCTTAGGCTATAAATATTGCTAGAAACGGCAAATGACTACACTTAATGCAGATACAAGAAAAACAGCTTTGTATTTCCATATGGATTCCATTGCTGAAGGACCATCATTCCAAAAAGCCAATCAAAGGGGCTCTGTGTTATATGTTGTCTTAACAATAGAATTATAGGTATGCAATGGAATATAATGTAAGGGGCATGGAGGGTTCTAGTGATGAGCGGGCAGTGACAGTTGGAGGAAGTCAGAGGAGGAAGGAAGGCGTGTGTTGCCTTTTACTTCTTTGGAGAATATTTGTTAATTAAGAAATTATTAATGACTTATATGTGTGTTTACTAATGAGAAAAATGCATAGAAAAATGAATAGCAGAAAATAATGTGCATGTTTGAAAATGCGCCCTTGGGGAGTGATCCCCATAAGTACTAAAGTGACTAAAATATGCGAAATAATGAAAAATAAGAGAAAAGTGTAGTAATAAATCATAATGAAATGTATAACCTTTCCACTGGGCCTTGCTCGATCTGAACATGGAGAATTTGAACGCCTTGCAAAGGACTGGTAACTGGAGAGTGCAAGTTGCTTAGCCAGAACATTCTGCAATGTACTGACGAACAGGAGACGATGAAGACAATTTGATACAATTATGTGTAGTGTAGGCTAAATGTACATGAACAATAGAGGCACTGACTGGAGAGCCATGTGCAACGATTTTGATACCTGAAGAGCCAGATGATGTCCTCATCGCAAGAAGAACCAATCAGCTTTCTGTGAAATGGATTATACGCAAAATAAAAGATTTGGTCAATTAAAACTATAGGTTAGAGTCATATCTTCCGACTGACTGACCAATTAACAATTAGTGGGATGAACTGGGAGACCCTAATAAAAAGTCATGACAAGGGGCTAAGACTTCAGAATTTAGGCAAAACTGGGAAGAAATTGATGACCTCAGGAGCTGCTGTCTGAGGTGCTGATATTGGGGTCATACTCTGTGAGCCTGATCCGTAGCTGACTGACTGATGAGCTGAAGACGAAGACTGACTTGTTGCTGATCCGTCCTGGATAGGTAGCTATGAAAATGTGACTGATGGTTTTGTGCCTTTTGTTCTAGGTACCAACTGCACTGTTTTATAAAGATTCTCACTTAGGTAGAATTTTTCTAAATTGATGTTTTCTCTAAATAGTTTTTGCATGAAGACCCACATGCTAATGCTAATCTTGGTTAGGTAGGCTATTAGGGGGGACGTTGACAGTGACAAATGACTGACAAACTAAATTGCTGAATTACATTCTTAGTGCTGATATCCATAGCTTATGGTATTGCTTTGTCGCCTATGTTTCCTTGCGAATAATGTTCTTTTATTAACAGATTAATAAAGATTGATTAATGAAGATTGAATTAACAGATGATTAGAATTGTAATCAAAATGGTTTAAAGTTGCTTTCTACAGAATGTTTCTTGATTATTGATGTTAGCTACCAATACGGTAGTCACTACATGGCTAGGATACTCCATGCGATTCAAAAGGTTCATCGCCCTATACGCGTCCCCTTGTAAGTTTACTTACTAAGGACCAGGCGCGCTTGCAGTTTTTGGAAGCAGCTTGATGGTTAGTTTCCTTGGAGAACTAGTTATGTGGTGATTATCGGTTATGGTAGTAGTTTAAGTTAGGATTAGTTGTTCATACTTTATGAGGTTTGAATTTTGTTTTTCTGGAATGGCAAATGTAGCAAAGATGATATCCCCTTCAGCCCAGAAATGACTTTCCCAGATCCTGGATCCTGCTAGTAAAGATGGGTATGTTCTTGGCGTGTTGTTGTGATAGTACGAAAGTGATAGGGTGCACTTGCACAGGCTCAAACAAACTGCAGGTGAATTGTGATGTATGTGAGGTAAAGGAGAGTGTCTGCGCACTCTAGTTGAGGTTAGTAGGATTGTGCGTACTCTGTAGTGTGAGAGTAGGGAAGTCATAGTACTTCACATGCGTGTGACGCTTTGTGCTCAATAATTATCCACGTGGTTGTTGGTGATGTACGGACCCTGCGTGGTCTAAGACTTCGGAGTAGATTGACAAGTGTAAGAGACACTTGGTTATATGCTGTAATCTGTCTGGTTTAGTAGGTTGATCGGGTGTGGTCAACGAGTCAGGGTGTGTGATAATTGAGTAAAAGAAATTTCGACTGAGATTTGGTGAGTTCTATGTGCACCAGGACAGACCCATTGATCAGTTGAGAGTAAAATTTGCGGGTCGAATTTTGCTTGCAAATGTGGGAGACTGAGAAAGAGGAATAGCTATATGAGCAAAAGGGCCATTAGTGAAAATCCGTAAGGTCTCTGAAGCGATTGTGTCCCTTCCTGTAGTAAACCAGCAGTTTTTTTTTAGTTATTATTTGGTTAAAGGTGCTCGCAATAAGTTCCATTAGTCGTGTGAATCGAAGAAGGAGGACGAGCGACAAGACTTTGTCAGCCGCAGTGTGTGAGTGTGACATCAGAGTGAGCTGCGCTGGGATAGGTTGGTTAGTGAGAAGAGTCGCGAGCGGATTGGCAGCCATCCACAAGAGGCAATTGGTTGAGTAGGCAGGTGAAAAGAATCTTGGGAGTAAAAGTCATTTAATTATTGAATCGAAACAACAAAACAGGCGAAAATGAAGTTGTTCAAAGCGTTTAAGAGTGCGATGAAGGGTGATACTTACATTAAGGCATCAGTGGGGGAGCCGACCCCACCAGAAAATTCTCCGGCTTACATTGTAGTGGAGGAGCGAGGTGTAGCACCATGATTGTGGTTGAAACAATGGTGTAAGCTAACAAAAAAGCAAGGGTCTTTAGCATTTCCGGAGCATGGAACGTTTAATTTGAGAATTTTGGACCAATTGCGAATGTCATTGTATGATATGAAGCCATTACCAAGACCAGCACAGTTTGATGCTTTAGAGGTTTGGGAGCTAGTGGCCAGACAGCAACAAGAGATGCAGTTCTAAAGGAAGATGAAGCAAGTAGAGAAATCTTTAGCTGAGGCCAGATGGGAATGGAGAGCAGTGACATTACAGGATGTCAAGTTGTTTCCTGCCATTATGGAGGGAGATGAGGCAGAGGAGGAAGATAGTGCTAAAAAGGATGAAAGTGCAGGAAGAAAGAAAGAGAGAAAATCCTATGTCAATGATGAGGATTCTGATGTTGAGGACCTCAATACGCAGTTGTTAAGAGATCGACCTCCACCTTTAACGACATATACAGGGGGTCCAAGTACTAGTGCCGCTACAACAGCTCCATCGCAGGTGCAGGGAGCTGAGGGAGCAGTTCAAACAGATGGTGGACAGATGCCAGGGGTATGGACGGCTACTGTAGTTCAAGCGCAGATACATCCATCTTCAGTGCAGAGAATTTATCCAGATGTACCGGTTCTTGAGACGGTCTTGAGCATAATGTGCCAAGGGAGCAAGTCCTCCGAAGTCAATGATGTTTCAGACAGATTCAACACCAATGTTATTGCCTTCAGCACAGGCGCAGGGTTTGCCGAAGTTTACACCAATGACAGGAACACAGTCAGATGTTACACCAGTTATGAATCAGGCAATGGGGGTAACACTTTCACAAGGTGCGTGTGTTAAGGCAGCTCCAGTTAGAATATTTCTACCAATTACTGTTGGTCCAGCAGTACCCTTATTTGTGCAAAAGAAACCAAATGCAGGAGAGCAGAACAAGATGTCACAGAGCGTTGTAAGACGGGGAGTGAGTGATCCTGTGCAGATTATGTCATCCGCAGGTCAGACATTTAATGGATCTAGACCTTTAATGGATCTTAGTCCACTTGTAGAGCTTCCAGATGCAGTGAATGGCCCAAATGCGAGTCAGAGTTTGAAACCTTTGACGCTGCAAGCTTCATGTGCAGTGGTGCAACAGATACCAGTGCCAAATGCGAGTAACATTTCATTACAGGGATTGTCAGCTCAGCAATTGAGTGAATGGTTAGATAGTTTAAACACTCCTCAAAATGCATCTAATAGCGAAGACCAGATAAATTGTGTAAGGCTGAATATAGAAGCAACAGAGCTAGTTGAGGGAACAATGGGTGTGAACAGATTAGAATCTTCCACAGAAGAAGAGCTGAGGTATTTGTGTCCAAAGATTACAAGAGAAGTGAGTAAAATACATCAGAAATTGGCAGAGCTAGCAGAGAAGCATGATATTGACATTGAGAGGATGAAGCATTTGAAACGCAGCTACAGATTAGATTTCGAGGCAAAGGATTTTGAACACATGAGATCAGCAGGAATGAAGGCACATTTGAGAGAATTGCTGCAGAGTGCTCAGATTTGGGAAGCATTAGAGAAGTGGGAAGGTAGATGGACAAAGAAAAAAGATAAACAAAAACGGGATTCACAAGAAGGGTCTGAAGAAGCAAAGAAAGAAAGGGAATCAGTAAAGATGCTCCCGATGAGAGAGATACCGGGAGGCCAGTTTGTTCATGTTCCATGGCACAGGAGTGACATATTGTCCTTTACAAATGATTACCCAAAATTGAGAGAGAAACCAGTTGAGTGGTATCAACAACCAGAGAGATTTGTGAAACTTTCCAAATGTCTGTGGGAAGACTTGAACACGCTATTGGAGATAGTGGTACCAACTGACTTGTGGGTTGAGTGTAGGAGAGCAGTAGACTGGCCGACAAGTGAACCAGAAAGGGGCACCTTCACCTCAGGTAATGAAAAACTATTATAAGGCGATTGAGTTCCTGAAGACAAGAGTTTCTCCCAATAATATTGATTGGCAGCAAATTGATAGGACAGTCCAGGAGTCTAAAGAGTCAATACATACCTATTATGAAAGATTGTTAAAGGCATTCAAGGAGTACAGTGTCAAGGAAGCAATTGAGCCGAAAGACATGTTGCATTTTGTGTTCAGGTTTGTCGAAGGTTTGAGACTAGAGGTAGGGCAAATTATTAAGAATCATTTAATTTGCTGCCAGGCAAAGCCGATTGATGAGGTGTTACAATATGCAAAATACTGTAGTGATGAGATTGAATTAAAGCAGAAAAAGTTGAAAGAAAAAGCAATGGTGATGCAAATAAAGGCAGCACAAACAGGAGTGCAAGGAGCTATAGTACCGCCTATGCTGCCGCAGCAGAGAGTTGTTATGTTACAGCCTCAACAAGGGGAAGAGGACGTGGAATTGACATGATGCGTAGTCCGGACTTAGGAACTGTTATTGTTCAGAATGACATGCAGGGGATGAAAAAGATGTTACTGTGTAATTTGTGCGGAAAAGTGGGACACTGGAAGCGGGAGTATGCGTTGATGGCGCAGGAGGGTGTTGATCAGCAAGGTGATGTCAGTACATTACAAACTGTGAAAATTTCAAGAATGAAAGGATTTATTTCTAACTTTCAGAATTGAGGAAATAATTTCTAACCGGTGCAGCAAATGCAGGTGCCACGCCCACAATTTACACAGTTGTAACCAATGCAGCAGCAGGTCCCCATGGTACCTAGGCAGCAAATGCAGATACCTCAAGCCACGATGGAGCAGAAACAGGTGATACCTACTCAGCAGGTCACAGGTCAGACACAAGATAGTAGTAATAACACATTGCATCAGTTTCCATTTCACAGTGAGGATGAAATAAAAGAAGAATGGATGAGTGACAGTTCGGATGAAGGAGCTTGTATGCTTGCCGCTTCTCTAGAAGTAGATCAGAGAGGACCTTTTGTGAAGGGAAAGGTGATGGGCTACAAGGTCTCATTCTTAGTAGATACAGGAAGTTATTGCTCTACATTGAGGAGCATAGAGGCCCCGAATTTACCTCTTTCAGGCAGGACAGTTCAAGTTGTGGGAGTAGAGAGTAGACAGTTGACAAACCCAATCACAGAACCAGTGCAGGTTGAAATTGGAAATTACCAAGGACTGCATAGATTTGAGGTGTGCGATTCAAGTCCTGTATCCCTAAAGGGAAGAGACTTACTGTGTAAGACAAAATGCTCCATTAATTGTTCGGACACCGGGATAGAAGTCCAGACAAATAGTGATGATAAGGAAGAACAGGTGACTAAAATGATGGTTAACAACGCTAATGGAGAATACCCGTTGATTGAATTTTTCCCAATATTTACTGTGAAAGGTTTGCATGCAGACTTGCAGGGAACAGTGAAAGAAGAAGTCTGGGACTTGACAGGGAAAGAAGGGGGTCTGATCAAGGGAGTAGAACCAATTAAAATCACTCTGCAGCCCAATGCAGTGTTCCAGCAGCTTCCACAGTATAACATGCCACAAGATGTTTTGATGAAGGTGGCACAAATAATTGGACACTTTTTAAAACAAGAGTTTTGAAGGAAGTGTTAAGCAGCCCACGTAATTCACCGATAATGGCCTTGAAGAAGCCATGTGGGAAAGTGCGCGTTGTGCAGGACTTGCGAAAAGTGAATAACATGGTGGTTAAATGTTGTCCGGTAGTGCCCAATCCAGCAGTGATACTGTTTCAGATTCCTTGTGATGCAGAGTGGTTCACAGTGGTAGATCTGTCACAAGCTTTCTTTTCTGTACCACTTCATGAGGATAGTCACTTTCTTTTTAGTTTCAAATTCCTAGACAGAGTCTAAAGCTGGTGCAGGCTTCCACAAGGATATGCAGAGTCACCATCTTTGTTTAATCAGATCTTGAAAAAGAACCTGGAGTCATTAGAATTGCCATACCAATCAACTCTAGTGCAGTATATTGATGAGTTGTTGATTGCATCCAGGACAAGGGACGAGTGTAAACATGACTTACTTGCCCTGTTAAATCATTTGGGAGAATTCTGACATAAAGTTTCACGTGTGAAACTGCACTATTGCCAAAAATCAGTCAAATACTTGTGACACCAGGTTAAGAAGGGATTGGGGAGACTCTCCAGGGAGAGAATTACCATGATTCTGCAGAGAAATCCCCCGACTTCACAGAAAGATGTCAGAATGTTTCTGGGAATGGTGGGGTACTGTAGACAGTGGATTCCACATTTTGCTGAAATTGCTAAACCTTTGCAGCAGTTGACACATAAGGAAGTTACAGATCCCATTACCCTAGATGAAGATCAGATGAAAGCATTCACTGAATTGAAAGAGAGTTTGTGAAGAGCTCCAGCATTGGGAATGCCTGATTACACAAAGCCTTTCACTTTGTTTTGTCTGTTTTGCCACAGGTCCATGGAGGTGCTTATCACCCAGTAGCCTATTTTTCAGCTACCTTGGACCCGGTCGCAGCAGCTTTACTAGGTTGCCTGTGCGCAGTAGCCGCAGTTGGTCAAAGTCTTTCCCAATGCGAGGGGGTAGTCATGGGATACCTTTTGACGGTTATGTTACCACACTCTGATGAGATTTTACTAACAAGGACGAAAACGCAATATTTAAAGGGTGCAAGACTGACAAGGTATGAGACAAGCATACTGGGTGCTCCAAATGTAACATTGAAAAGATGTACAGTGTTGAATCCAGCGACTTTGCTTCCAAGTGATACTGCTGAAATTGAAAAAGAGGAAGATATTGAACACAATTGTCTTGAGGTGACTGAGCTGTGTACAAAACATTATTAGAGACACGCGTTTAGAAGAAAATGACCAAATGACCAAATTGTCTTTGTTGATGGTTCGTGTCCAGAGATGGAACAGGCACACTGAGAGCAGGGTATGCTGTGTGCACAATTACAGGCACATTAGAAGCTTCATGGCTTCCAGATGTATTCTCTGCACAAGTGGCAGAATTAGAAGCTCTTACTAGAGCCTGCTATGTTTCTGCAAGATTAAGAGTCACAATCTATACTGATAGCCAAAATGGGTTTGGAATTGTTCATGATTTCGGCCAATTATGGTCGCAGAGAGGTTTAATGACCTCTATTGGAACCCAAGGGAGAAATGGCGACCGAATCAAAGAGTTGTTGTACGCAATACAGTTACCTGAAGAAATTGCTGTGGTGAAATGCAGTGCACATCAAAAGACACAGGGTTACATTTCATTGGGAAATGGATATGCAGATCAAGTCACAAGGTTTTGTGCATTGAACTGTATACCGTTTAAAGACAAGTGGGAATTAATGCCTGAAAAAGAAAATAATTGTGCAAGTTTTGCTTTAAAAGATAATTGTCACATTGGAAGAATTGAAAACATGCGAGAGAATGCAGCTAAGGAAGAGAAACTAAGTTGGATTAGACTTAAATGTGTTCAAGGACCTGATAAAATTTGGGTTTCTGAGGAGGGTCAGATGGTGTTGCCAAATAGTTTGTTAACTCAGATGGCCCGCTACTACCATGGCCAGGCACATATTGGAAGGGATGCTATGGTCAGGTTATTTAAGGTTGATTGGTTCTACCCGAAGTTCAGACAGGCAGCAGAGGCAGTATGTCATCGATGTGTTATTTGTTAGCAACTAAATGTGGGAAAGGGGACAGTGGTGAATTTGAGTCACATTGGAAGAGCAGGAGGACCATTCAGCATAATGCAGTTGGACTTCATTGAGATGCCTGCATGTGGTCGATTGAAGTACATGTACCCCACTCGAAGGAACGAGAGTCTCACAGTAGCAATGCTGTTGCTTAGAGAGCTAATACCTCGGTTCAGATTTCCGATCTCTTTAGAATCAGATAGGGGAACACACTTCAATAATGAAGTGATCAAACTCTTGTGTGCAGCATTAAACATTGAGCAGAAGTTACATTGCAGTTATCGTCCCGAAGCATCAGGGTAGGTGGAGCAAATGAATGGTACATTGAAATCAAGAATTGCCAAGATGTGTGCCGCAACAAATCTGTAAAGGCCATACGCATTACCTTTGGTATTGATGTCAATGCGAAATATACCTGACAGGAAGACAGGACTATCACCCCATGAAATGCTCATGGGTAGAGCAAAGAGGTTGCCAGAAATTCCAGCCAATGCTCTTGTCAATATTACAGATGATATGGTGTTGGACTACTGCAAGGGTCTGGCTGATGTGGTTTGATCTTTCTCTCAGCAGGTGCAAGCTGTCACCCTGCCACCCATCTATGACCCAGGTCACAATCTGAGAGCTGGAGATTGGGTCGTCATCAAAAAAGCATGTTCGAACGACTTGTTTAGAGCCACGTTGGAAGGGTCCATACCAAGTGGTGCTGACAACCATGACAGCTGTGAAGTGTGCAGAACTGCCAAATTGGATACACGCAATTCATACAAAGAGAGTGGTGAGTCCGCAAGAACATGAAGAAGTGTTGTTAAGAGCACCAACAGCTGCGAAAAAGGTGGCTGTACCTGAACAGGAACCAAAATAAGTCGAACCTGAGATTGATCCTGAGTTGGTGGAAGATGGGACACTCACCCCTGTAAGAGATGTAAGTGCAGAATTACAGGCGGGTGAGCAAGAGTCTAACTCAGCGGATACAGCAGGAGAACCAAGTATAGTAGGGGTTCTCTCCGAAGCAGACGGTGCTGAAAGACAAACAGAGCAGGTGCCAGATCCAGAGGGTGAAAGAGCTGAGACAGATCAAAGTCAAAGTGGTTCAACTCCTGCTTCTGAACCCGTGGCAGGTCCATCAAGAGAAAACACCACAGAAAAAGAAAAGGAGAAGAGTCCAGTTCTGAGGAGAATACTGACTGAAGGAGCAAGAAAAGGAGATAATTGACCTGAATCTCGAATTGGAAAGAAGAAGGAGTTGGTTATAAATGAACCAATAGAGGAAGAAGTGGATGCTATGAGAAAGGAGGAACTGAGTGAAGGAGAATTAAGTGGAGAACGAAGATTGAAAAGAAAAAGAGTGGCAAGTCGAAGATGCCGTGGGTGGGCATATGTGGCAACAAGTGAATGGCAGAACAAGTTCATGTCCTTTTGTTTTGACAGAGAAGTTCTGAATCAGTACTTTGATGCAACCTGAAGGTAATCAATAGACTGAGTTGTTGAGCTAATCTGAAGAAACCTGAAAAGAGACTGTTGAAATAAAAACCGGAAAAGACATTGATAACCTGATGTGGCAAACTGAAAACCCGGATGTGACAAGCTGCTAACTGATTTTTGACAAAGGAGAAAAGGGTTCCTGTGTGTGAAACTGAACTGTGAGAAAGAAATATCTTTTTCTTCCTCTTTGATTTTTCTTGTTGCACTTTATCTAAAAGTAGATTCTACTTCTGATTCTTTACAGATCATGGCTGAATTAAATGACAGTATTAGAAGTATTAGATATTGTAGGTATTTGAGTGTTGGAGTGACAATTATGTGTGGAATAATGTTTATAATAATGATTGTCGGTATGTCTGTTCATGAAATGAAGGAGGCTACTATTGCTTCTGTTCCTGAAACTGGTACACTAACAGCTTTAGAGAGGTTTAATCTAGATGAAAATGTTTTGCATGATTATACTAATGCTCAAGAAGAGCTTTCTTCTAATGTGTTCTATCGGTTGTTGAGTGAGTATGTGGAGACGATGGATGCAAGCAATTGTCTTGTGTGTATGCAAATTCCTTCCTCTGTGGAGGAAGGGGTTACGTACCATAACTTATGGCATAACTTGTAGTCTGTTACTAACCAGATTCTATAACCAAGAGTATATCCAACATTTTTATTCTAACCATGACGTCCTGTTTTCCTTTGTTCCTATTATTAGATATTTGAGTAAAGTAGCTAGGGAGAATGATATAGTATTAGTTAGGGGATTCTTTGAGCCAACACTAATATTTGGTACTGCTTATGCACACCGAAATAATTTAACCTGCCTACTAACACTATTAGAGAAGAGCTTCATAGGGCATACTGATGACAGAAGGAAAGCATTGAAAGAGAAGTTAGAGAAAGGGTTGGAGAAAAGGCCTTATAAAAATGATTATGTTTACACTGCTATTAAAACACAAGGGAAATTAGCTTTAGATTCACTACATGTAGGGAAGCTTTGTGTATATAGGCCGAAATTACGCACTGACACTTTATTTGTGGGAACCAGTGAATGTAGGCATGTGTTTTTGTTTCAGAGTAAATGGACTTTTATGCTGAATGGTCAGGACCCTGCGATTCCTGGAATTTACTATATTTGTGGACTTAATGCTTATTATTGTCTTCCTAGAGGATGGTATGGGACATGTTATTTCCCTAAAATCTATCAGATAGATGATTTAAAGAAATTCCCGAAAGTGACTGAATTACATCATGAGCGTCAGAAGAGGGAAAATTTTCTTCTGCAATTGTGGGAGATATTTTTGGTGCATTAATTCCTTCTGTAGGAGTTATTCTGGATGCAATTAAGATACAAAAGTTGTCTACTATTGTGGATGACATGCTAACAAACTTTACACAAGCAATACTCCTGTTGGATACTGAATAGGCTGCGGATAGAGCTATGACGCTTCAAAATGGGCTTGCTTCAGACATAATTTTGGCGAAAGACGGCGGAGTCTGTCAAATGATTAATGCTAGGCATTGTTGTTCTTACATTACTAACAATGATAAGGAGATAAGAGACTTAGGCCCTCAGTACAACCCTGGCGGTCGGTGTTAAAGGAGCGGTAATACAGCCAACAGGCCGGCAGTTAAAAAAATGGGATCACGACCACGGCGGAAACCGCCAACACAGACAGCCACTTTAACACTCCGACTGCCACGGCGGTAGCAACATACACGGTGGCGGTAACCGCCAACAGACAGGCGGAAGACAATGTACCGCCCACCCCATCACAACCCGCCAATCCGCCAGCTTTTCCGGGGCGGTACCAACGCCTTCAAAAGCACCGCAGAAACAATGTTTGGAAGGGAAACCACTCACCTCTCGACACTCAACGAAGATCCAGGACGCCATGGAGCCCGAATTACAGGTCCTGCCAATGCTGGTCCACCTCCTCATCTACCAGGAATCGCAAAGGTGGCGGCAACGACTACGGTAAGTACTGCACCTAGTACACAGGGGAGGGGGGAGGAAAAAGAGAGTTACACACAAACACAACATGCAACACGCAACACCCTCACCCGCACCCACAACATCACACACACAAACACATGCAACATTACATTTACACCCCGTAACCTTCTGGAAGAACGCAAGGACAGAAGGAATAGAGTCCAGTCAGTGATATATTAGAAATAGGCAGATATACGTAACAAATATAAAAACAGTATTTACAAAAATATACAATATGTACATAAGGCCGTGCATTGCCCTTTCCAAATGTCCGTGGGCCACTGGGCCAAAAATCATGGGCCAAGGCCACACTTGACTCCTGCCTCAATACGGAGCGAACACTGCAGGGGTATCAGGTCGTAAACACACAGGCACCTCAGGGGGGTGTGGAATGGGGGGGCACCTCGGCCAGAAGACGGTACTACGCCACTGCTCCTGGAGGGGGCTCCATGCCCACAGCGATGTCAAAGGGAGTGAAAAGCCACAGTCTCTCGAGTGGGTGGTCTGCCCACTGCTTTTTCTTGGGGAGTGCAAAGCCACAGTCTCTCTAGTGCGTGGTCTGCCCACTGCTTTACTCCTGGGGAGTGCAAAGCCACAGTCTCTCTAGTGGGTGGTCTGCCCACTGCTTTGTACTGGGGAGTGCATGGCCATAGTCTCTCTAGTGGGTAGTCTGCCCACTGCTTTGTCCTGGGGAGTGCAAGGCCACAGTCTCTCTAGTGGCTGGCTTTTCCACTGGTTCTGGAGGGGGCTTTGTGCCCAGTGTGCTTCATCCTGTCAAGGATATGGTTAGTGGATGCCTTCTTCCACTGATTCTGGAGGGGGCTTTGTGCCCAGTGTGCTTCATCCTGCCATGGAGGGGCTGAGTGGATGCATATCTCCACTGATTCTCGAGGGGGCTTTGTGCTCAGTCTGCTTCATCCTGCCAAGGAGGGGCTGAGTGGATGCATATCTCCACTGGTTCTGGAGGGGGCCTTGTGCCCAGTCTGCTTCATCCTGCCAAGGATGGGCTGAGTGGATGCATATCACCACTGGTTCTGGAGGGGACCTTGTGCCCAGTGTGCTTCATCCTGCCAAGGAGGGGCTGAGTGGATGCATATCTCCACAGGTTCTGGAGGGCCTTGTGCCCAGTGATGCAGCACTTGGCGTGTGGCAGCTCAAATTCCCTCACCTGAGTGTCTGAGGCACGAGATGTGCAGGGACCAGGTTGCATGATAGTCCATAAGAGGCAGGGCTAGACTCCATCCTGCGGTACCTAAGGCTGGAAACTGGTTGTAGTGCTGGTGCTGGTGCTGGTGGGGGTGCAGCCATTGGTGGTGGTAGGCTCCAGCCCATCTCCTGCAGCCTCGGACAGCTGCCCCTGGGGCTGCTGCTGCTGGTAGTGGTCCTACTGTCAGCGGTGCAGGTGGCGGTGCTTGCGGCGTGGATGCTGGTGGTGCTGCCCATGGTGCAGGTGGAGGGGCTAGCAGTTCTGCTGGTGGGCACCAGGCCCTCACCTGCAGCCTCCGACAGCTGAAGTGCCTTGCCTTGGGTTTTCTGTCCCTTCCTCACCTTGGCAGATGCTGTTGTGACCTTGGCTCTGGCAGCTGGAGTTTTGGAGGAGGCCTTGCTGGGTGGGTCGTGCTCCTTGCACTTGCTGCATGCTGTCCCCTTCTTCACCTTGGCAGGTGGCGGAATGGTTTGGTCCTTTGCACGGGTTGGTGGCACACTGGCTGGCCTGACCGGTGCCCCCTTTGAGCCTCTGGTCTGGGAGTTGCAGGTACCATAGAGGATGCCAACTTAGTGCCTGAGGTACTGGCCTGAGTTCTGGACACCCTGGCCAGAGTGGAAGGATGGTGAGGGAGGGGTAGGAAACAGGTCAATGTTTGCCAGGAAAAGCTTTTTAGACACACTGGGCGGGAAAAGGGAGAGGGTTTGGGAGAGGAGGAAGAGGGAGTGGTTGTAGGAGGTGTCTGTCTGCTGAGTTTGGGTGAAGGTGCATGTGCTGGATGCTGCTGTGAAGTGGATGGCTGTTGGGTGGCTGGCTGCTTGCGTTTGTGTACTTTGGGAGGAGGAGTCACAGACACACTGGGAGAGGACACAGGGGATGTGTGCATGGATGTGCATGGATGTGGGGGTGGGGGTGGTGACTGCCAGTGAGGAGTGAGTAGTGATGGGCATGCTGGTGATGGAGGTAGTGGATGAGGATGTAGTGCATGCAGGTGTGAGTGGAGGACGAGGAGGAGGGGGACACCGTGGAGGCAGTGCATGTTGGTGTATCTGCATGGGGATGGTGCTTGTGTGAGTGCCTGTGGGATGATGTGTGGTGCTTGTGTTTTCCTGAGCCACTTCTGGGTGTTGATTTGGGTGAATGCTGGTCTGAAGGTGTGCTTGGGATAGGCTGGGGTTGAGGGGACTGAGACTGGGTAGAGGAAGTTGGAGGGGGGAGGCTAGACACAGGGACAAGGGCTGCCATCAGTGAGTTGGTAGGAGCCTGAAATGCTCTCTGTTGGGCCGCCACACCAGAGTGAATGCCCTCCAGGTATGCATGTGTTTTTTGCAAATGCCTCTCAACACCCTCAATGGCATTCAGTATGGTTAACTGCCCAACAGTGAGGGTTCTCAGGAGGTCAATAGCCTCCTCAATCAGGGCAGCAGGGCTGACTGGGGCAGGGCCTGAGGTGCCTGGGGAGAAGGAGATGCCCACCCTCCTGGGTGAGCGGGCACAGGAAACATGCTGAGGGACTGCTGGGAGGGCGGTGCTGGTAGGGGGGGTGGCAGCTGTACCTGTTTCTGGGGTGGGCACAGAGATGTCCACCACCGCCAGGGAGCTTCTATCGGTGGAGGAGTCGCTGTCTGTGGTCTCCCCTCCTGTCCCCGTCGTGGTGCTTCCCTCGCCCTCCATCCCACTGGTGCCCTCACCCTTGGTGGATTTGGCCTACAGGCCCATGTGGGATGCAGCTCCCTCCGTTGCCGGTGCCTCTGCTCCTCCGCCAGATGATGCTCATGCACATAAGGACAGGGTGACAAAACAAAAAAGGGGGGAAGAGACAGCAGATACACTTGGTCAATGCCAGCAACACCACTACCGTTGGCATACACAACACACAGGGAGCAGCCCTATGCACTAGGCCATGCCCAACCATTTACTAAGATAGTCACCATTCCATGGGGTACAATGCCTAACACCATCAGCTGCACACCAGAAACCCACAGGTCTCTGCCCAGTAGTAGATGCCCACTAACACTATTGGGGTAGGAGTGCTTCAGAGCCTGACCAACAAGGGACCTACCCTGGCATTTTTTCCCTGGCCTAGGGGCACCCATAACCCACATCCCCCACCCAGTACCTCCTAATGCACGCAAAGTCATGTTTCTGAATCAGTACTCACCACCTTGTGGCTGCTGTGAGGTCTTTAAGCGCCCATTCGACTCCGGATAGGCTACCGCCAGGATGCAGAACATCAGGGGGGACATGGTGCGATGGGGACCTCTTCCTCGTTGGGAGGCCAGCACCAGCTGGGCCTCCGCCGTCTTCTTTGCCCAGCGGCGCAGGTCCTCCCACCTCTTGGCCCGCCAAATACCCTTTTTCTGGTGGGCGCTGACCTGCAGGGAAAAGACAGCAGAAAAGGGAATTAGTCAACCGTCCAGACCATCAGACTCATTGCCCACCAGATCCCTACCATCCCCTGACGCACATACATTGACCACCTTACATGCTGCACTCTGGCCAGGATGTCTCTGCCCCCCCCCACATGTGGCTTACATACACAGCACTCCATACATTCATGGCCCATGCATCATGCTCACAGTGTACTCATCTATTTGTCTGGAGGACCGTAGAGTAACGTGTACTGAGGTAGGACCCCATCCACCAGTTTCTCCAACTCCTTTGCAGTGAAGGCAGGGGCTCTTTCCCAGGACACCTGAGCCATGGTCGGTTCCAGACAGAGGTCACAGCAGCACTTGCAGTGAAGGGCCTCTCCTGTTGAAGGTCAGGTAGCAAGTGAGTGGATAGATAGAAAATAGCGGTGACGTCCACGGCGGTGCATACCATCTCCGCCGGCGTACATCGCCATTGGTCCTGGAACCCATAGGGCCCAATGATAACCAATGTGATTTTGCACAGTGGTCATTGACCGCCTACCGCGACGGCGCACAACGCCAGCGCAATTACCTCATTTCCACTTCTCCCTCCTCACAGGTCAGGCATCCGCCATTTCAGGGGGCACAGGGCACGGCAACTGATTGTCGGATTCACATTTGGTTTCTGTAAAGTAAACAAAACATCATTGGTGCAAAAGATGTGGAAATATGACCCTCTGCTCACCGTTCTCTTCCATAGGCTTCAACCGCTGAGGCTGAATATGAGATGGTGGCATCCTCCGGTGTACAGACCCCTGGTGGACCTTGCGACAATGGAGGTCAGACACATTATCATTACCTACAGACTTGATCGTGCCACAATCCAAGAACTGTGTGCCCAATTGGAGCCAGACGTGATGTCAGCTATCCGCAAGCCCACAGGTGTCCCCACTCTAGTGCAGGCCCTGTCAGTGCTCCATTTCCTGGCAAGTGGCTCCTTCCAAACAACAGTGGCCATGGCATCAGGGATGTCTCAACCAATGTTCTCTAACGTGATGACCAGAGTGTTGTCTGTCCTGCTGAAACACATGTGCAGCTACATCGTGTTCCCCCAGGTGGAGGATTTGGCCACAGTGAAAGCTGACTTTTATGACCTGGGACATATCCCCAACATCATTGGTGCCATTGATGGTACACATGTGGCATTTGTCCCCCCCGGCGAAATGAACAAGTTTACAGGACTAGAAAAAGCTATCACTCTATGAATGTGCAGATGGTGTGTTTGGCGGACCAGTACATCTCCCATGTGAATGCCAAATATCCTGGCTCTGTGCACGACACCTTTATCTTGAGGAATAGCAGCATCCCATATGTGATGGGCCAACTCCAGAGGCAACGGGTGTGGCTAATAGGTGAACGAAAAGTCCCCACACACTATGAGTAGGCGTCTGGGCGGCGATTGATGGTCCTGAGGGAAAGCAAGATGGCGGCCGCGTGATTCGGCCGTGAACGTCTGCTCCGGCCAGAACCCTTCAGTGCGGCGGAAGCTTCCCTGTGAGCCGGAGGCTCTCTCTGCGGCAACGGCGTCCTCGCGCTGGATACAATGTAGCGGCGGCTTCACCTCTAGCGATCGGGCATACTGGATACATTATAACGGCGGTTTGCTGTTCTAAAAAAAAAATATTGTGGATACTGTTGCTGATGTTAAAGGATTACACGCCTCCTTTGAGGAATGTGCTCTGGTTCGCTCCCGTTCCTGCTTGAGGGCAACGGCTGGTTTGTGTTTAGGAACGCTAATTTTGGAAAGCTTCAGGCGCGGATTCACAAATCGGTTAGAATTTTTTTCTATTATTGGCGCTTGGTAATTGGTATTTACTGCAATGACACATCTGTGCTTCGGAGAGCGAAAAAAGTAAAAATGCCGCCAAAGGGGGCGAAAAATATGACTTTGACTGGACGGGAGAAAACCATTAAGGGTTAGTACGTCAACTCAACAGGGGGCAACAGCGGATAAAAAACATGGTTCGGGGGAGAAGATGTACTCTAAAATTAAGAATGCTTCGCTGGATAGGTTTCTTGAGAGAGGGAAGGACATACCGGCGGGGGGTTTAGATACCCCCTCTGTTGTGGTGGTGGCTGATCAACTAGCAACTATTGAGGTAGTGGCTGTGGAAGGACTCCCCCCACAGGAAGAAGGGGGGGGCAGGGTCATGCTTCAGACATGGCGGCCCTAGAAGGAAACACATGAAAGTAGCAAGAATGCCACGGTTAGGAAAAAACAGAGGAAGAGAAGTGAACAATTAGGACCTAATAAGCATTCTACTAACTCCCTGGATACTAAGGGGCATATTTATACTCTGTTTGCGTTGGATTTGCGTTGTTTTTTTTTACGCAAATACGACGCAAAACTAACTCCATATTTATACTTTGGCGTTAGACCCGTCTAGCGCCAAAGATCTAGGAGTTTGCGTCATTTTTCAGCGTGGACACCTTCCTTGCGTTAATGATATGCAAGGTAGGCGTTCCCATCTAAAAAATGACTCCGAGGCATGTGCGCCGTATTTACACTCCCGGGCAAAAATGACGCCCGGGAGTGTGCGGGTCAAAAAAAATGACGTCCAGCCGCTTTAGCTTCATTTTTTAACGCCTGGTCAGGGCAGGCGTTAAGGGACTTGTGGGCTCAGAAGGAGCCCAGAGGTGCCCTCCCATGCCCCCAGGGACACCCCCTGCCACCCTTGCCCACCCCAGGAGGACGCCCAAGGATGGAGGGACCCATCCCAGGGAACTTAAGGTAAGTTCAGGTAAGTATTTTTATTTTTATTTTTGGGTGGCATAGGGGGGCCTGATTTGTGCCCCCCTACATGCCACTATGCCCAATGACCATGCCCAGGTCCCCTGGGCATGGCCATTGGGCAAGGGGGCATGACTCCTGTCTTTGCTAAGACAGGAGTCATTTGAATGGGGGTTGGGAGTAAAAAAAAATGGCGCTAATCGGGTTGAGGTGAAAATTTTGCCTCAGCCTGACTTGCCCCATTTTTTGGCGCCCAAGCTCCATTTTCCCCTACGCCGGCGCTGCCTGGTGTAAGTCATTTTTTTTTACGCACACCAGGCAGCTCCGCCGGCTAACGTCATTCCATAAATAAGGCGCCCGCATGGCGCTTTGGAATGGCGTTAGCCGACGTTACATTTTTTGACGCACAACTGCGTTGGCGCAGTTGTGTGCCAAAAAGTATAAATACGGCCCTAAGGGTCTTCAGGGTTTTCAGTGGGAATATTCTAAGGATGACTTAACTCTATATGATAATACTGAAAAACAGCCTAATCCTGTCTCGTTGGAAACCATATATCAAAGTATTATGGAACATCGAGAAGAATCTAAATCTGAGAGCCGCAGGACTCAATTAGCTTGCCGAAAGATGCAAATTCAAAATCGTCGGGTGGCTAAGACATGCTCGGAGTTTGCTACACGGATGGAAGAAGTGAAGACTCGTATTTCTCATTTGGAGGATGAGGCCGGATCCCAGCAAGTGACTTGAGAAGCTATGGAGAAACAACTTGAGGATACCAGTGGAAATTGACAGATTTGGGGGACAGACTTAGGCGGAATAATTTGCGAGTACTGGGTATACCGGAGGGACTTGAAGGATCGGATACACATAGCTTTATGGTCGCACTCTTTAAGGAGGCCTTTCCTGACTTACATCAGTGGGATTGGGACAGAGAGATTCAAAGAGCCCACCGATTTCCCTTTAGTAGAGCAGGGTTAAACTCAGAAGGAGTAAGTGGGAGACCAAGAGCTATGTTAGTTTCTCTGCTTAATTTTCAGGCAAGACAGGCCATATATGACCTTGTCCGACCTAATTCTAGAAGTAAGGCTAAGGGATGTGATTTGATTGTGAGGCCAGATGTGAGAAACTGGGGCTGATTGCAGAGGCCCCCTTAACTTTTTGCCCCCCATTTTCCACTTTATGCTGGTGTTTTCCTGACTCTGATGGTGCCCTGGGTACTGCTAACCAGTCCCAGGGCCTGTGCTCTGTGTAAAATGGATAGGCAAATTAGGCTAATTATAATTGGCTAAGTTAACCTACCTATAAGTCCCTAGTATATGGTAGGGCATGTAGGTTTAGGGACCACAGCATAGGTGGTGCACACCTAGGTGCATTGCTGAGGTGCCCAGTGTCATTTTAAAAGCAAGCCTGCCTTGCTGGCTGCTTTTAAATTAAAGTTATATGCAAATTCGACTTTGGAATTAAAGGTACTTCCAAAGTCTTAAACTACCTTATTTTTACATATAAGTCACCCCTAAGGTGTGCCCTATGTGCCCCTAGGGCTGGGTGCCATGTAACTATAAGCAGGGACTTTATAAAAATAGATTTATAAGCCCTGGTGAGGTAAAAACAGCCAAATTCGTTTTTCCCTCATTGAAGTAAATGGCCTTCATAGGCTAGAATGGGCAGACTTTATTTTAAATTTTAAAGTCTCCTTAAATGTTACATACCAAGAATTTGGTATCAAATTGATTGTTATAATAAATCCCACAACTTCCAGTTGTTGGATTTAATATAACTAGTGCAGGTAAAAAGTTTAGACTTTACCTAAAAAGTTGCCAATTTCAGCTCTGCATTGTTTTTGCTCCTGTGCTCTGATTGGCCAGCCTGCAGCAGCTTCTGCCAGGCTACTTTAATGAGGTGTGAAGTGGCCTGACTTCACACAAAGGAATGTGCTTGGGGGAGAGAATCTCCCCTCAGCAGATGGGGAAGCAGGAAGGGGGAGGGCTGCCAAACTGGTCTTCAAAGGCAGAGAAGGACATCTGGAGCACCCAGCAACACCCCCACATCCTGCAACCCCAGACAGCTAGGTGCCCCCTTGATTAGATTAGGAGAGGGCAGGAGAGGGGTGTGTTTATGATTTTTAGCCACACCAGTGGGTGGGCTCAGCCAGATCTCTCCTCCAAAAATCAGATTCATCCATTTTGGATTTTTAGAGACTATTGCCTTCTGGGATGGATTTTTGCCACACTTCCCAGGAAGTGGTCATCACAGGGGGACGACCCTGTCCCTGATTGGAGGACCAGGGCCCCCCTGCTTTTCACCCAGGAGCAAGGATAAAACTGGCAGACCTGCACCCACGCCTCAGATCCCCACCAAATTTCAAGAAGAAAGAACTACAAGGAGAAGAAGGACTGCCCTGCTGGACCCCTGGCCTGCACCTGGACCCTGCACTCAGAAAGACTGCACCAGCTGCACACTTGGGCTTCACCACAAGAAGGACTTTGCCTGGCTTCCACTGGTTCAAGGAGGGACTCCCTGTTTGCTACAGGTGAAAAATTGCTAACCAGAGTCCCCTGCACCAACTCCTGAAAAAGTGACCAGCTGACCACTGCCCAGTGGCCAAAAAGGAGTTTGCGCCAGGTGCACTCTGGGAGTTGAAGTCCGCACTTCCCAAGGACCATCACAGAACTTCTGGACCCTTGGGGTGAGCTGTGGACCCCAAAAGAACCTTAAAAGAACATCTGGGTGAAGCCCCAGAAGTTTGGAAAAGATTGGAGAAATTTTAGAAAAAAAGCTCCATAAAGTGACCGACCCGACGCGGAAATTCTAGCCGGCTTGCCTCAACCGCGACCCGGCCTGACTTCGTGGTTCGTCCCGGTAAAGAAAAACATCCAAAAAAGAGACTAAGTCCGAACGTAAAAAGTTGACCGGGACCTCCCAGCCATCGTATCCGAGAAGGGCTCCATGGACGTCGGATCAAGATCCAGGTTTACCCCGGTCGAAGGATTTTCATCTCGAAAAAACGACTAAGTCCGAAGGTAAAAATCACCACCGAGGAAACCGACTTCGCGTATCCGGACAAGGGCTCCAGGAGGTCGGATTCAACTGGCAGGTATGTCCCGGTGAAGAAAAACTTCAAAATAAAGACTAAGTCAGAAGGTAACTTTTTAACCGAGGCCTCCCGCGACTTGTAGCCGAGCAGGGCTCCATCGCGGTCGGCCTGAAAGTTTGACTTTGCCCCGGTCCTGGTGCAACCAGATGACCCGATTGGCGCTTTTTGTTTCTAAGCGCTAGAAAATAATAATACTTTAAAAATTCATATCTCCGGTTCCCCTGAACCGATTTTAATCGTTTTTGTGTCATTTTAAAGATAAAAATATAAGCTATTTTTATAAATTGGTTTTGGATTTTTAAACTGTTTCCTGTGTTTTATTTAATTACTGTTGTGTGATATTTGAATGCTTTACACTTTGTCTCCTAAGTTAAGCCTTGACGCTCGATGCCAAGCTACCAAGGGTAGAGCTGGGATTAATTTACTGAGACCTAACTGTACTTTTGTGGAGGTTTGTGGCTTGTTGCTAGGTGTAGGTACCTACCTGCCCTACCAATAACCCATTTTCCAACATAATTGGAAGCAGCGACGGGATCCTGTACTTGTGTTCAGTATCACGTTACAGTTTTAGATAAAACAAATTAAAAATCCTTTAAATTGTCCTAGTGCAAAAATTGTTTTTAATTTTTAATTTTAATTTTTTTTTGTAATTAATTTGGATTAATTTCAATTATTGAATTTTTGTAATTTTTTCTAAATTCTTGTTTCCAATTTTTGCAAAAAGTTTTTGTTGACACAAAACTAGGGAACCATGGAGCTTGATCTGGCTAGCCTACCCACACTGACAGTAGTCCAGCTTAGGGGGTTGTGTATTGAGAGGGGGTTGCCTGCAACCACTAATCTCAGGAAGGAAATCCTGATTAAATCCCTGACAGCATGGGCTGAGGCCCAAGAGGTAGAGACAGAGGAAGCTCCAGAGGAGGAACCAAAAGAGGATGATGCTAACTCTAACCACTCAGGGGAGGAAAGGCATCAGACCCCAAGTGAGGAAGAGGAGGAACGGTCCTCACTGGACACAGTCACTAGGGGCAGACCCAAAGCTAGTGGTAGGAAGAGGGTCCTTTCAGGAGGAGAGAACCCATCCATCAGGGAAAGAGAGCTGGAAGCCCAGCTAGCCTACATAGCTTTGGAGGCAGAGAAGCTTGCCCTAGAAAAGAAAAAATGGGCAAGCAAAGAAAAAAAAGATGGAAGCAGCGAGAAAGAAGCTGAGGTGTCCATGGGTGGGGGAGTTTGCCCCAGATTACCCAAGGGGGTGGTTCCTGCTTATGTAGAGGGGGATGACATAGATAAGTGGCTAGGGGCCTTTGAGAGGGCACTCCAAATGAGAAGGGTTAGGCCTCAATACTGGGGTTCCCTTTTGTGGGAGTTGGTCCCCAACTCAGGGAGGGATAGGCTTCTGACCTTAAGGGGGGAGGAGGCAGATTCATACCCTAGTATGAAGAGGTGCTTAGTCAAGAAGTTTGGTCTGACCCCAGAGCAATATAGAATGAAGTTCAGGGACACCCAGAAGGTCAGTACCCAGTCTTGGGTTGACTTTGTGGACACCTCACTAAAGGCACTAGAGGGCTGGATTATTGGCAACAAAGTAAATACTTATGAGGGGTTATACAATCTGATCATGAGAGAGCACATCTTGACCAATTGTATCCAAGAAAGGTTACGCCAGCATCTAGTGGACTCTAAGCAGACCAACCCTAGAGAGCTAGGGGAGGCAGCTGATGAGTGGTTGAGAACCAGGGTGGTTGTCAAGTCCCAGGGGGGAGACTCCAAGAAGGGGGGGACAGGTCCCCAAAAACCTAAGGAGGGAGGTGGTAAGCCCACCACAGAGACTCCCTCTGTACCCCAGAACCCTAAGAAGGAGGAGAGTAAATCCCACTCCCACTCTGACAAGCAGAGACAGGGAGACCCAGGGTTAAAAAAGCTCTTGGACAGTAGGGCTTGCTTTGACTGTCAGCAGACAGGTCACTTCAGAGGAGATGCAGCCTGTCCAAGGAAGGTGGTTAGCACTGGGCTGTCCAGTGTAGCCATAGAGGAGGATTCCTCAGATGATGAAGTCCTCCTAGCATTGTGCTGGGAGACAGGACCAGATGGTAAGCTGGTGATCCCTGAGGGTGGGAGTAGGCACTTCCACCACATTCAAGTGAATGGGATCCCTACCACTGGCCTGAGAGACACCTGTGCCAGTCACACTGTAGTGAGTGACCGGTTAGTGACCCCAGACATGTATGTCCCAGGAAAGACAAAGAAAGTCAGGATAGCCACAGGGGAGGTCACCTCCAAACCTGTAGCCATAGTGCCCCTAGAGAGGGAGGGTATCCTTGACTGGATTAGGGTGGTAGTCAGTGCTGACCTTCCCCTAGATTGTATCCTGGGCAATGACCTCCCAGAGGTGAGTCTGGTCACAGATGGGGTGGTCGCCCAGGGCGCCCCCCCAACCCAAAGTCCTGGGGAGTCAGTCCCTACAGTTAGGAGACAGGGGTCCCCAAGAAAAGGAAAGAAGAAAAGGAAGGGTAGGCCACTCTTAAAGAGAGTTCCAGGGAGCCAAAGGCCTTCTGCCCCAGTAGGGGGGGAGCCCAGAGTTGGCACTGGTGAGGCCTCACCTGACCCCAAGGAAGTCCTGAGTAGTCAGGCAGCTGTCCAGATGCAAGGTGTTGCCCCTGCACTGACAGAAGGGAGAGTGGAAGGAGGGTGTCTGCCACAGGAGGTGGTAGCCCCCCACTCTAGACAGCAAGAGGGGTGCCAGGACCCCAAAGATGCCCCTAAAGCAGCTCAGCCACCTGTCAGTGGAGAGCTTAGGGTGTGGTTCTGGGTACTGACAGCTGTCAGTAGCCTCTGCTGGGTGCTAGCCTTCCTGGCAGCACTGTACTTGGCCTGGGAGGCAGACCCCAAGGCCAATAGCAAAGTAGGCCCCCTGACCCTGTTGGTCATGGTGGGGTTGCTCAAGTGTTGGGTGACCTCTTTGGGTAAGCTAGGTCTTGCCCTAGCAAAGTTAGGAGTAGGGGAGGTGGGCACCTCACTACTCAAGTTGGCAGAGAGAGAGGAGGAAGACCCCCCTAGAGGGAAGTTTCAGTTTGGGTTGGGTCCTTTTACTGTTGGGATGGCTTCACTACCCAGAGGGAGTGACCCTGACAGGAGGATATAAGGCAGAGTAGGCCCTGCAAAGGGACAGCCAGTTTTCTTCACTGTCTTCCTCGCCTAACAAGCCAGGAAGACTCTCCCAGGGTTGGGCTGAGTCTCCTGGGCGTGTGGGCTGGGGGGGGGTTGTGTGAGAAACTGGGGCTGATTGCAGAGGCCCCCTTAACTTTTTGCCCCCCATTTTCCACTTTATGCTGGTGTTTTCCTGACTCTGATGGTGCCCTGGGTACTGCTAACCAGTCCCAGGGCCTGTGCTCTGTGTAAAATGGATAGGCAAATTAGGCTAATTATAATTGGCTAAGTTAACCTACCTATAAGTCCCTAGTATATGGTAGGGCATGTAGGTTTAGGGACCACAGCATAGGTGGTGCACACCTAGGTGCATTGCTGAGGTGCCCAGTGTCATTTTAAAAGCAAGCCTGCCTTGCTGGCTGCTTTTAAATTAAAGTTATATGCAAATTCGACTTTGGAATTAAAGGTACTTCCAAAGTCTTAAACTACCTTATTTTTACATATAAGTCACCCCTAAGGTGTGCCCTATGTGCCCCTAGGGCTGGGTGCCATGTAACTATAAGCAGGGACTTTATAAAAATAGATTTATAAGCCCTGGTGAGGTAAAAACAGCCAAATTCGTTTTTCCCTCATTGAAGTAAATGGCCTTCATAGGCTAGAATGGGCAGACTTTATTTTAAATTTTAAAGTCTCCTTAAATGTTACATACCAAGAATTTGGTATCAAATTGATTGTTATAATAAATCCCACAACTTCCAGTTGTTGGATTTAATATAACTAGTGCAGGTAAAAAGTTTAGACTTTACCTAAAAAGTTGCCAATTTCAGCTCTGCATTGTTTTTGCTCCTGTGCTCTGATTGGCCAGCCTGCAGCAGCTTCTGCCAGGCTACTTTAATGAGGTGTGAAGTGGCCTGACTTCACACAAAGGAATGTGCTTGGGGGAGAGAATCTCCCCTCAGCAGATGGGGAAGCAGGAAGGGGGAGGGCTGCCAAACTGGTCTTCAAAGGCAGAGAAGGACATCTGGAGCACCCAGCAACACCCCCACATCCTGCAACCCCAGACAGCTAGGTGCCCCCTTGATTAGATTAGGAGAGGGCAGGAGAGGGGTGTGTTTATGATTTTTAGCCACACCAGTGGGTGGGCTCAGCCAGATCTCTCCTCCAAAAATCAGATTCATCCATTTTGGATTTTTAGAGACTATTGCCTTCTGGGATGGATTTTTGCCACACTTCCCAGGAAGTGGTCATCACAGGGGGACGACCCTGTCCCTGATTGGAGGACCAGGGCCCCCCTGCTTTTCACCCAGGAGCAAGGATAAAACTGGCAGACCTGCACCCACGCCTCAGATCCCCACCAAATTTCAAGAAGAAAGAACTACAAGGAGAAGAAGGACTGCCCTGCTGGACCCCTGGCCTGCACCTGGACCCTGCACTCAGAAAGACTGCACCAGCTGCACACTTGGGCTTCACCACAAGAAGGACTTTGCCTGGCTTCCACTGGTTCAAGGAGGGACTCCCTGTTTGCTACAGGTGAAAAATTGCTAACCAGAGTCCCCTGCACCAACTCCTGAAAAAGTGACCAGCTGACCACTGCCCAGTGGCCAAAAAGGAGTTTGCGCCAGGTGCACTCTGGGAGTTGAAGTCCGCACTTCCCAAGGACCATCACAGAACTTCTGGACCCTTGGGGTGAGCTGTGGACCCCAAAAGAACCTTAAAAGAACATCTGGGTGAAGCCCCAGAAGTTTGGAAAAGATTGGAGAAATTTTAGAAAAAAAGCTCCATAAAGTGACCGACCCGACGCGGAAATTCTAGCCGGCTTGCCTCAACCGCGACCCGGCCTGACTTCGTGGTTCGTCCCGGTAAAGAAAAACATCCAAAAAAGAGACTAAGTCCGAACGTAAAAAGTTGACCGGGACCTCCCAGCCATCGTATCCGAGAAGGGCTCCATGGACGTCGGATCAAGATCCAGGTTTACCCCGGTCGAAGGATTTTCATCTCGAAAAAACGACTAAGTCCGAAGGTAAAAATCACCACCGAGGAAACCGACTTCGCGTATCCGGACAAGGGCTCCAGGAGGTCGGATTCAACTGGCAGGTTCGTCCCGGTGAAGAAAAACTTCAAAATAAAGACTAAGTCAGAAGGTAACTTTTTAACCGAGGCCTCCCGCGACTTGTAGCCGAGCAGGGCTCCATCGCGGTCGGCCTGAAAGTTTGACTTTGCCCCGGTCCTGGTGCAACCAGATGACCCGATTGGCGCTTTTTGTTTCTAAGCGCTAGAAAATAATAATACTTTAAAAATTCATATCTCCGGTTCCCCTGAACCGATTTTAATCGTTTTTGTGTCATTTTAAAGATAAAAATATAAGCTATTTTTATAAATTGGTTTTGGATTTTTAAACTGTTTCCTGTGTTTTATTCAATTACTGTTGTGTGATATTTGAATGCTTTACACTTTGTCTCCTAAGTTAAGCCTTGACGCTCGATGCCAAGCTACCAAGGGTAGAGCTGGGATTAATTTACTGAGACCTAACTGTACTTTTGTGGAGGTTTGTGGCTTGTTGCTAGGTGTAGGTACCTACCTGCCCTACCAATAACCCATTTTCCAACACCAGATTTCTGTCACACAACTGTTGAAAAAAGATGGAGGCTCCGTCAGTTAATTCAACCACTTCAAAATAAGGGGGCACAGGCTTTTTTACTAAATCCTGCTAAATTGAAAGTAGTGATGGATAATAGGACCCAGTATTTCACGTCAGAGGTAAAAGCAAGAGCTTTTTTGGGTGGACTCAGTGGTCAGGGCTCTTAATGCAGGGTTCTTTGATTAATGTGGAGGGGTGGGGAAAGCAGAAGGGTTAAGTGTTGAGAGTTGAGAAGATGAGGTGGTGGTAAATAACCCTTTTGTGCTTCTCCCGCCTCATGATTATCTTCTTTTTCTTTCCTCACTACAAAATTTAGACACAGATAGCACTCAGATAGATAGAGATAGAGATAAAAATGTGAAGGTTATGATACTATAAGTTAGTTTTGTGGTTTGGTATAAAAAGTTTCAAAAAATAAATGCACTGGGTGGGACGGTCGGAGCGGATGTTCTACCATCATTAGGGATAGTGGGATCCCATACTTTCCATAAACTGGGTGTAAGGGTAAGGGTAGGGTGGGTGCAGGTGGGGGTGGTTGGTAGTAGGGTTTGGTGGCAAGGGGTGGGTGGGTGGAGGAGGGGTGGTGGGGAGTTGGGGAGCATTTATACAGGCAGTAATGTAAGGAATAAGTTTATGGAGACATGCCAGAAGAGGAGGATTATTAGGGCTCAAAGTCAACAAGTAGGTTTGTTCAGAGGAAGAAGCAGTGATGTGAGATTGGTACAACAAATTAAGCGATATGGCAAATAGGCTAAGGATTTGTACGGTGAATATTTGCAGTCTTAATAGCCCTCAAAAAAGGAAAAGAGTGGCAGCTGGTCTTAAACTAATTAAGTCAGATTTATACTGTTTACAAGAAACACTTTTTTCATGGAGCAGGCGTGAGTTCCTGCGAGAGCTTGGGTTAACGCCTGTGATTTGTACCCGACAGGAGGTGTCAACACGTGGTGTGGCGATATTTGCTAGAATGAGTAATGTTCATGTTTTCTGATCTTTAGCAAGTAGTGATGGGCGCTGGGCTCTCGCAGAACTCTCTGTGAACACATTTAAATTTACTCTCTGCACTATATATGGATCGGTTTTTGATGAGGTTGAGCCTCTGGACACATTGAATGTAGAATTAACCGGATGGCCCTTACCATTAATTGTATGTGGTGATTTAAATATCCATTTAGAGGTAGGTAGTAATAGTATGGGTGCTCAGAGCTTATATCGGGGTCGAAAGCCTAAAGTATGGAAAGCTTTAAGGAGGTTAGTGATGGATCATGGTTTGATGGATGTTTGGGAAAATATTAAAGCTCCAAACCCAGGGTATACCTATTACTCTTTCCCACACGTGAAATTAGTAAGGTTGGATTATTTTTTTATTTCACAAAGTTTAATTCAAGGGGTTGGAATAGAATGTAAACCCAGATTTTTATCAGATCATAATCCGTTAATCTTGTCTATAGCAGTAAAGGGGCCATCTAGTCCACGGCGTGTGTGGACATTTGATAGGAAATTGTTGGTCTGGTCGACCCAGGATATATATCCCATATGAGAGTGTGGATTCACCAATTCTTTTTAATTAATAGGAATACGGCAGATCCTGGAATGGTATGGGACTCATTTAAAGCTGCTGTAAGGGGTGAAACCCTCAGTTATAGATTGGGAGTACAGGCAGCTAGGGGGAAAGAAATTGCAGAGCTTCAGCAAAGATTAATAACAAAAGAGAGGGAATTAGCTCTTAAAATTATTAGTAAGGAAGATGTTACTCTAATACAGACTCAGACGATGATCCGTAAGGCTAAAATAAATGCTCACTTGAACAAAACAGTTGCAGCTGACTATCAAAGTCATCGGTCTGAATATTATGAATATGGTGAAACAATAGGAAAAGTCTTAGCTAGGTGGGTAAGGCAAAAGGCTGTTAAGCAGAATATTTTGAATATCATTGATAGTAACGGGCAGAAGCAGGTAGAGCTAGAAGGAATTCTAGAGGTCTTTAAGGGCTATTATCAGGATCTGTATAGAGAGGATATAAGTTAGTCTGAACAGCTTCAAAAAGAGGTCAGTGGATTTTTGGGGGAACTAAAAAGCACAAGGCTCTCTTTTGAGGAACAGGCTATATTAGATGCACCAATTCAGATGGAAGAGATAATTGGGTCAGTGAGCTCCCTGGCAACGGGGAAAGCAGCTGGGCCGGATGCCGTACCACTTGAATTTTATAAGGTTTTTTTGGCAGACATAAAAAGGGACAGGCATAGTACTTTTGCATAGCACAGACAGGTCAAGCGCCCCCATCGTGGGAATACGCAAGTATTATAGTGTTAAAAAAAAGGATAAACCAGCAGAACTCCCCAGTTCATATAGACCTATTTCCTTGTTGAATGTAGATGGAAAGATCTATGCAAAGGTTTTGGCTAGCAGATTGGCAAATGTAATAGTTAGTTTGGTAAGGAAGCAACAACATGGATTTATTCCTGGTAGAGATACAATTGATCATATAAGAAGAATAATATCTATGTTTGATCTTGCAGAATTGCATCAAACAACTCTCTGGCTATTACTTTTAGACACCGAGAAGGCATTTGACCGTGTATCATGGACGTTTTTATGGGAAACTATGCAGTGGAAGGGTATAGGGAGTGGGTATATTACAGCCATAAAAACCTTATATGCAGCTCCTAAAGCTAGAATTTGCATCGCGGGTCTGGAATCAGGTATTATTTCAATTCCAAGGGGGACCAGACAGGGATGCCCCTGCTCCCCCTTGCTTTTTGCTTTATATATTGATTCTTTTTTGTTAAGATTGGAAGAATGCAAAAATATCAAACCTTTATTATATCATGGAGAAGCATATAAGGTGTTCGCTTATGCTGATGATGTAGCCATAGTGACAAGTAGTCCGGAGGAAGCCATTAAGGCAGTAGAAAAAGAGGCAAGAGAGTTTGGAAAATACTCCGGATACAAGTTGAATTCCGATAAGACACAGATAGTATGTTCTGAGCATACTTGGCTAATAGATGCGCGGCTGGTATCTGATGCGGTGTATTTGGGGGTCAAAATCACTCCTACGGTTAATCGTCTGGTGGAAATTAATTTTGTTCCACTGTTAAGTAGAATAAAGAAGGATTTAGATAGAATGCATAATTTGCACTTATCATTAGAGGGTCGTTGTAACGTTTTAAAAAATGATGGTTCTTCCGAAAATGTTATATTTATTTCGGGCTATTCCCCTCGAGGTTACCAAAAATTGGCTTAAAAGATTGGAAAAAATGGGGAATAACTTCTTGTGGGGATATGCTAAAACTAGAACGGCAATGAAGTATATGACACTTCCCAAGGACCGCGGCGGCTGGTCAGTTCCTAATTTTACATTGTATTATTATGCTTGTTGTCTCCAACACATGGACGAGCTTATAAGGGGAAGTCACAGAGGAGTTATAGAAGTAAATCAAACCCCTATCTATGCTATGATGGCGGGTGCGGAGGCAAGTGGATGGTTGTCGAAATTTGAGAAACCAAGCTATTTTAAAAAAGTAAGATTCAAGCCTTTCTTAGCCGTCTTTAAGGTTTGGGCTCAGGTAAAACGGAGTATAGGATTGGGAAAGATTACAGCCTACACGCCAATGAATTTTTCGGCTATTGCTAACTATATTTTTAAAGATCCTATTCTAGCGTTTTGGCATTCTAGGGGAACAAAGAAGGTTGGAGACATGTATTGTAAATCTGGATGCAAATCGTTTACGGAGTTGCAGTCCCAATACGGTTTACCTAAGACCCATTTCTTTAAGTTTCTGCAAATACTAAACTTTTTTCATTGTCAGAAGTACGACATGTCAGGAATGACGGAGATTCCAATAGTTGAGGCTATTAAACATGGTGCAAAGATTGGCAAGATATATACTTTGTTAACTGATTTACAATCAGATGATATGGTACATCAGAATGAAAGATGGACTGTACGGTTTGGTTTAGCTGGGGAATGGATGGATCGATCTTTAGCTATGGCTGACACAACACTTCTCTCAGCTAATCTGAAAACCCAGCATTATAAGACATTGATGGACTTATATTATACACCTGCTAAGTTGAAAAAGTGGGGGAAATCCTCTGGGATTTGTACTCGTTGTGGGGGGGCTGAAGCTGAGATACTGCATATGTTTTATGCATGTCCAATGTTGCGGGGAATTTTGAATGAGATAAAGGTATTCCTCAAGAAGATTACGGGTTGCAATGTTCAGGTAACTGTTATGCTGGTAGTACTTGGGGTTATGGATTCATCTGAAAGTATGGAGCCTGCATTGTATAAAATAAAGCGATTTTTATTTTTAACAATGGCAATATATCGTCTTTGTATTGCAACAGATTGGATAAAAAAAGAACCCCCTACGTTTGAGGGATGGCGATCTAGACTACTTGCCATCTATAATATTGAATTAAGTCTTTACAAATTAAAGTGCTATAAGAAGAGACATGGGGGGAACGAATTTGGGCACCATTGACTAGATGGCTGGAAAATCAAGATATATTATAGAGAATGTTAGCTGCTTTGATATGCGATGTATATATCTGTCTTCTTCCAGGCCTTTTTCTTCTCTGTTGTTTTTTGTAGATATATTATGTCTTTTCTTTTGTATAGTCCTGCCTCTCTGACATATTAAATAAAAAGTTTAAATTTTTTTTTTTTTTTTAAATGAAATAGCAGATAGTTATAGAGGTTTTAACTGCCTTAAGCCCTATTTTCTCCCAGCCCCTAGATGTAGCAATAGATGTCTACTGTCATCCGGTTTCTTCCACGACCCAGATTCAGCACCTGACATCTTAAGTTGCCTGTACAAAGGAAGTATTGTGGCCAAAGCAAGTATGATGTTATTTTATAACATCTTTTGGACCTTCTAATATCCAATACCTAACATAAAATATTATTCTTATGTATCATTTATATATGAAAATATGGAATCTTTTATTCACAAATAATGTACAATCTTTCTGTTTTACGAATTATACACATTCTCTAACATAAAAAAAAAAAAAAAAAAAGAGTAGGTGTCTGGGTATGGGGTTGTGCGTCTAACAGTTGTCCCTCGATATTTGCAGGTGACTCTGGTTACCCCATCCTCTCATGGCTACTGACCCAAGGGAGGAATGCCAGGATAAGTGCATAGGAACGTTACAGTGAGGCACATGGGCATACAAGGAGGATTATCGAAAGGACCTTCGGGCTCCTGAAGCCCATGTTCCGGTGCCTCCATCTGACTGGTGGATCCCTGTACTACTCACCCAAGAAGGTGTGCCAGATCATCGTTGCATGTTGCACAACCTGGCCTTGAGACGCCAGGTGCCTTTTCTGCAGGAGGATGTGCCTGGAGATGGTCTTGTGGCAGCAGTGGAGCCTGTGGACAGTGAGGAAGAGGAGGCAGAGGAAGAAAATGTTGACAACAGAACCAATATTATTTGGCAGTACCTCCAGTGACACACAGGTAAGACACTGTAAATTCACTTAACATTTCAGTTATCTGTTGGACATTGTACAAGGCAGCCTGTTTCCCTATGTCTGTGGCCACTTACTGTACCCTTTGCCATCTCCATTTTCAGATCTCTGTGCCCAACTCTAGCTCCTGCTATGTGTACTGCTGCCCACCAGAGGTCATCCTAAAGTATATTTCACTGTACTTTTGAGTTGCAATGTTTTGATAATGTTGAACTAATACATATTTGAATCATTTGACAGACTCCAGATTGGTATTTGTTCCAAGGGTCTTTATTTATGTGCTCATAAGTAGAGGGGGCGGTGCAAGTGGCTGGGCTGATGGTGGAAGGAAGTTCTGGGTAGAGTCCAGTCTCTTGGTATCACAGGTGTATTGTCCAATGGGGCATAGGAAGGGGATTAATGGCAGTTCAAGTTGGACAGGGTGACAGTGTGGGACACAAGGGTGACAATCTGGAGAGTCTTATTTCCTGGCCGGGGTCTTGGCAATGTTCTCTGTCTTCTGCCTGGATCGCAGGGACCGTTTGTGGGGTGGTTCTCCTTCTGCAGGGGGTGGGGTGCTGGTGGCCTGTTGGTCCTGTGGTGGGGCATCCTGTCCACTAGCGCCTGCGGGGGTGGAAGGCTGCTCCTCAGTTTGGCTAGTGTCAGGCACCTGTTGCTGTGCCACTGCCTCCCTCATGGTCTTGCCCATGTCTGCCAGCACCCCTGCAATGGTGACCAGGATGGTGTAGATTTTTGTTAGGTCATCCCTGATCCCCAGGTACTGTCCCTCCTGCAGCCGCTGGGTCTCCTGCAACTTGGGCAGTATCTGGCCCATCGTCTCCTGGGAATGGTGATATGCTCCCAGGATGTTGGAGAGTGCATCATGGAGAGTGGGTTACCTGGGCCTCTTCTCCCCCTGTCGCACAGCAGTTCCCTTCAGCTTCCCTGTTGTCCTGTGCCTCTGTCCCCTGAACTGCGTGCCCACTGCCACTGACCCCAGGTCCCTTATCGTCCTGTGTTTGTGGGGTTGCCTGGGGTCCCTGTAGTGGTGGACACACTGCTGATTGATGTGTCCTGGGGACAGTGGCATGTGCTGTGCTGGTGTTTCCTGTGGGGGGAGGCTCTGTGGTGGGTTGGGACTGTGGCAGGGGAACCGACTGTCCAGAGGTTCTGGATGGGCCAGGTTGGTCATGCTGATCCAGGCGTGCAGAGCTGCTCTCGTCACTGTGGGCCTCTTCTATGGGGGGACTGGATGTAGCTGGCCCCTCCTCTCCGGTGACGTTGAATATGGGTCCTGTGGGGATGCAAATGCAGTGTTAATGTATCTGCATGTGCTATCTTGTGCATGGGTGTGTTTCCCTGTATAATTGTGATTTCCCTGTCAGCTTGGCCTTGTGTGAGTGGTGATTTTGTAGGCTGGGTGAGTCTCTCTACTGGGCATGCTGTGGTGATGGGTGTCCATGCAGGTCTGTGTTGGGGGTCCATTCTTTGGTGTTGCATGCTGGGCTTGGTATTGGGATGTGTGGGTTGTGATAGTGGGCTATATGTGAGGTGGTGAAGTGATGGGGGTGAGGGTAGGGGTAGGAGTTTGTAATGGCATGCAGGTAGGGTGGGGGGATAAAGTAGTAATTGACTTACCAGAGTCCAGTCCTCTTGCTACTCCTGCGAGGCCCTCAGGATGCATGATCGCCAAGACTTGCTCCTCCCATGTCGTTAGTTGTAGGGGAGGAGGCGGGGGTCCACCGCCAGTCCTCTGTACTGCTATCTGATGTCTTGCAACCACGGAACGCACCTTCCCCTGTAGGTCGTTCCACCTCTTCCTGATGTCATCCCTGGTTCTTGGGTGCTGTCCCACGGCGTTGACCCTGTCCACGATACTCCGCCATAGCTCCATCTTCCTTGCAATGGACGTCTGCTGCACCTGTGATCCGCATAGCTGTGGCTCTACCCGGATGATTTCTTCCACGAAGAACCTTAGCTCCTCCTCTGAAAATCCGGGGTGTCTTTGGGGTGCCATGGATGTGGTGCGAGTGATATGTGTAAGGATGTGTGGGGTGATGGGGTGTATGCTGTGATGTGTGTGGATGGTGTTCTGTGCCTCTGATTGAGTGGGTGTTCCTGCCTTGTGTCTCTCTGTGTTGGCAATCTTTTTTGTCTTTGAAAGGGTTGTGGGTAATGTGGGTGTGTGTTTTATAGTGGTGTGAGTGTGTGGGTGTGGTGTGTTTATGTGTGTCAGGTGTGTGTAGTTTGAATTGTCCAATCTGGTGGTGTTTTGTAAGTGTGTGAGTATTGTGAGCGCAGTGGCATGTACCGACAATGGTTTACGGCGGTGGAAAGACCACTGCGGTGATTCATGGGTGGTGATACTGTGGGCGTATTCCTGTTGGCGTAACGGTGTGGGTTTTGGTACCGCCGGTTTATCACTGACCTTTGGGCTGGTGGACTTGTGTGAGTGTCTGTGTTGTGGCAGAATTCTCAGTGTGGGTCATAATATCCGTGACAGAATACCACTGCGGGTATGGTATGTTGGCGGCTGTCAGCACGGCGGTAGGCGGCATTTACTGTCACGGTTGTAATGAGGGCCTTACTTACTAACTTAACTAATTTGAGTAAGGATTTGAAGAAATTGAAGGAGCCAAGAGGTTGGAAATGGATTTGCTTCTGTGGGTAGTTGATTTAGTAAAATTTGGAATGGGGTATTGTGGAAAATTGTCCAGGGAATATTAATTGTGATTGTTTTCATATTAGGACTATGGGGTACATGCAAAGTATGGCACAAGATAAAATTAATGAAATCTAAAAATGATCAGAGGAGGGAAGAACCACCTAGGAGAAGAATTTATAGAGAAAATTCAAGGAGAAGGCAAAATACATCTGAGGCAGAATTGTGAAGTGTTGTCAAGAAAGGTGTGATGACATATTTAGTCATCAGAGGAGGGACTGTTGGAGCAGATATGTTAATTAGGAAATTATTAATGACTTATATGTGTGTTTACTAATGAGAAAAATGCATAGAAAAATTAATAAATAGCAGAAAATAATGTGCTTGTTTGAAAATGTGCCCTCGGGGAGTGATCATCATATGTACTTAAGTGACAAAAATATGCGAAATAATGAAAAATATAAGAGAAATGTAGTAATATATCATAATGAAATGTATAACTTTTGTTTTGTATTGTTAAGTTAGCTGAACCAGAGGCCAAGTTCCACTGGCCCTTGCTCACTCTGAACAAGGAGAATTTGAATGCCTTGCAAAGGACTGGTAGCTGGGGACAGAGACCTTGAACTGGTCAGAGTTCAAATTGCTTAGCTAGAACATTCTGCAATGTACAGACGAACAAGAGATGATGAAGACAATTTGATACAATTATGTGTAGTGGAGGCTAAATGTACTTTTCCAGGACATGAACAATAGAGGCATTGACTGGAGAGCCATGTGCAACAATTTTGATACCTGAAGAGCCGGATGATGTCCTCATCACGAGAAGAACTAATCAGCTTTCTGTAAAATGGATTATACACAAATTAAAACATTTGGTAAATAAAACTATAGGTTAGAGTCATATCTTCCGACTGACTGACCAATTAGCAATTAGTGGGATGGACTGGGAAACCCTAATAAAAACTCATGACAAGGGGCTAAGACTTCAGAATTTAGGCGAATCTGGGGAGAAATTGATGACGTCAGGAGACGCTATCCGAGGTGCTGATATTGGTTTCATACTCTGTGAGCCTGATCTGTAGCTGACTGATTGATGAGCTGAAGAAGAAGACTGACTTGTTGCCGATCCATCCTGGATAGGTAGCTATGAAAATGGGACTGAGGGTTTTGTGCCTTTTATTCTAGGTATCAACTGTGCTGTTTTAAGGAGATTCTCACTTGAGTAGAATTTTTCTAAATTGATGTTTTCTCTAAATAGTTTTCGCATGAACACCAATATGCTAATGCTAATCTTGGTTAGGTAGGCTATTGAGGGGACGTTGACGGTGACAAATGGCTGACGAACTAAATTGCTGAATTACGTTCTTAGTGCTGATATCCATAGCTTATAGTGTTGCATTGTCGCATATGTTTCCTTTGAGAATTATGTTCTTCTATTAACGGATTAAGTAACAGATGATTAGAATTGTAATCAATAGGGAATACAAATTGTTAACTCTTTCCTGAGTAGTGGTTGTTCTTGAGTTTCATGGTTTAAAGTTGTTTTCTACCAAATGTTTCTTGATTATTGATGTTAGCTACCAATACGGTAGTCACTGCATGGTGAAGATACTCCATGCGATTCAAAAGGCTCATTGGCCTATACGCGTCCCC
The DNA here is from genome assembly GCF_031143425.1 of Pleurodeles waltl. Taxonomy (NCBI): domain Eukaryota; kingdom Metazoa; phylum Chordata; class Amphibia; order Caudata; family Salamandridae; genus Pleurodeles; species Pleurodeles waltl. The sequence goes on along the minus strand of NC_090450.1, from coordinate 518,677,868 downwards.
CTGTAACTTTACTTACTAAGGACCAGGAGCGCTTGCACTGCATATTACTTGAAGCACATATTGATAAATCCACATGAAACCTGATCTGTCTGCAATAGTATCATAACAAAGTGGGAATGAGTGGAATTACTTCAGAACAAACCCTGCTTTTACTTACATTTGACGAAGGCTCATCTTGTGGCTGGCTGTGAGTATGAACAAACTGGATTTTATATAAATACAGGCAGCACATGTTTAATTTTACGATGACTTTGAAATAAGCGGCTGGCTAAACTTATTATTTGCACGCAAATCCAGTAAGCCTTACTTGATATGGTTAGTAAAAGGAAACCATTACATACTTGGGCACGAGCCATTTGCACGGGCACAAACTTTGTAGAATTTAAAAGCCGCTCCATGTGACTGCTGTGAGGGCATCATACAAGAGAACCTCTTTGTACCACTGCACCTTTGGAACTGAAGCACTTCCTCCACACTACTCTATAAGCGTCACCAGCGACACATTGCAGTGCTCTTTGATCGTAATTGCATTTCATCACATGAGGTCACATTAAGTTCATTGCGTGACCTTACGTGCCGCAAACTTTCTTTTTTAACGGAGTTTACCGTTGGAGATTCAATTAGATTTGGCACTTGTAATTGTTGCACTTCAGAATGAAATCGTGATTATAGGGCAACACACTTCAGAACAAATTAGAGGGATTTTCTCTAAGTAAGTGTATGCTCTTACACATTTATTCCAAATTCCTACTAGTTACATTTTTTTTGTGTTGCAAAGAAAGGACAGTGGATTACTCCAATTTGGTGACAATTTGGCAAAGGCTTGACATTGAATAATTCCACTTTTTCCATCAAAATGACTACTCAGAATTTCAGCCTTAACTCCCCTCAACCATTTTGGCCTTCTGGTGGATCTCCAATATTAAAATGGATGGAATGTAAAGAATACTTGTTACATTATATAGAAGCAGTGGATGAAACTAAACAAATGTCACCAGAACAAAAGACAATTATTTTATTACATTCTCCAGGGTTAAAAGTATACTCTCAAATGAATAAAACTGTGATTGTTGGTAAAGGCAATGTTTTTGATGCAGCTATCCATGATTTGCACAATTCCTTCAAACCTAAAATGTGTATAGGTATCACTAGATTCACATTTTTCCAGTGCAAACAGGAAAAAGACCATTCTATTGATGATTATGTTGTTGTTTTAAAAACAATAGCGATCGATTGCAGATTTGGTGTATTACAAGATGAACTCATACGGGAACAAGTGGTCATGCACATTTATAACCCTGCTATCCAAGTGCGTTTATGGGTCAATGGTGAATTTGCTTTAGAAGATAGTTTAGCAATACTGCATAAAGCTGAGATTTCAAGTAGATGTGCTGTTGCATTAACAGGGGAATCTAAAGAAGGGGATATAATATATAAGTTAAAAATTCAAAACATACAAAAACTCCTTTAACAGATTTGATAAGGACAAAAAAAATTAAAGGGCAACTTCAATGTTATCCGTGTGACAGTACAGAACATCTAGCCTTTACCAAGAATTGTCCAGCTGCAAAACAGAAATGCAGCAATTGCGGGATCATTGGTCATTTTGCGAAAGTGTGCAGGAAAAAACAGAAATGCAATAAATGTGTTTGTGAAGAGGATGGTAATGAACCATCCACTAGTGAAGATGAGAACAATAACAAAGTAGCTAGTTTATGCAGCAATCTAGTTTTGAATGTTTGTGATGAATATAAAAGATACAAACCTGACTGTAGAATGACAATCAGTAGAGTACCATTAACTATTTATGCTGATTCTGGATCACCTTACACAGTCATTAGTGAGTAAAAATGGAAAAGAAATTTGGAGACAATGTTGGAGAAAAATTGTTACCTACTGACATTAAACCTGAAGGATAAAGTGATGAACGTGTAGCTATGTTGGGATTTAGATGGTTTACATCTATAGTCAAAAATAGAGCAGCACGTGAAAAATTATATGTGGCAAAAAAGGACCCCCTGTACTCAATTGGTACAACCAAAGACATTTACACATTGTTCTTGATACAAACAGTAAAGAACAAGAACGGATAGTTGATGAAGGTGTCAATGTGGGAAAATATTTTCTGGTATATTCTGTGATAAACTGGGGAAAATTAAAGGATTCAAACATAGAATTTTACTGAAAGAAAATGCTATTCCTAAAATTCACAAAGTCAGAAATGTTCTGTTCAGGGTCAGAGAAGAAGTTTCAAAATAAATAAATAAACTTCTTTCGTTAGTTGTAATTGAACCTATAGAAGCATCTGACTGGATATCCCCAATGGTTGTGACCAGGCAGAAAAATGTCAAAATCAGATAATGCATAGATATACACCATCTAAATAATAACATATTAGTGAGCCAATTTCCTTTGCTCAGATCTCAGATTGATAAAACAGGAAAGAGTATATTGAAGCATTTACATCTAGATCCTTATCTCCTCCAGAAGCAAAATATCCGAACATTGAACATGAAACGTTAGCATGTGAATCAGGATTGAAGCATTTCAGAGCCTTTGTGTGGGGTAAACCATGTTTATTAAGAAGTAACCATAAACCTTTAGTACAAATCTTGACAACTGAAGGCACTATTAAAGCATCCGCTAGAATTGTCAGACTATCTATGCAGATGCAGGACTTTTATTATAAAATAATTTATGTACCAGGTAAAGAGAATGTTATCGCAGATTTTCTTTCTAGGATGCCAACTGAAATTGAAGAATGTGAGGATGAGATATGGAATGGGTTCCATGTTGCTTTGGTACATGATTGCGGTGCACCCGCTGTGAAAATAGACAAATGTAATCCAGAACACAAAAAGGACTGTTAATTACAAAAAGTGTTGAACTATGTAAATAGAGAATAGCCCCAATTTTTTTTTTTGAAGAGTCTGTAAAACCGTATTGGGAAATCAGATCTGAACTTACTGAAGACAATATTACACTTTTAAGAGGTGAGAGAGTGATTTCACCACTTTATTTGTGCACTATGGTTATGAACCTTGCACATTCAGGGCATTTTTATTTTATTAGAATTAAATCTGCTGTACAGAAATTATTTTGGTGGCCAGGAATCAATCTTAAAGTGGAAAGACTTGTAAGGTCATGCACTGAATGTGTGCGAGCAGGCAAATCATTATAAACCCTCAGACCTCCTATGTGCATTGGGTCCAATCCCCAGAATTCATTGGAATCTGTGGCTGTTGATATCGGGGTCCTATTGGTTCCTCTCAGAAGTATATTCTGGTTCTGACTGACCTATTTTCAAGATGGCCTATAATCAAAATTGTGAATCGAGCTGATACGTATTCAGTCTTAGAATTTTTGGATCAAACTTTTGTATCAGCAGGGATTCCTGCTACTATACTGACAATGGTATACAATTCTTGTCTAAGAAGGCAAAATCACACTTTGAAAGGATAGGTGTATGCCATAAAACAACTTCATTATGCATTCCTAGTGGGATGTATAATGAAGCAATTCAGTTGTCTATTGCAAGCAACAAAGATTGGGCTATTCAATTAGACAACAGTGTTGCAAAGTTACAGTTAATGAAACCACAGGAGTATTTCCTTCTGCCAAGAGCATAGAACACAAAACAATGTCCTCCCTAGTCCTGTCTTGGGCATTCTAAGAGGAGAAGAGGGATGCACATTCATGGAATTTTCTGCCTCTATGTATGGCATGAAGACATGGATGTACACACACAGTGACGTTAAACAAAGGGATTTACATGTATATATATTCAATAAAAAAACCAAAGGTTACAAGACGTTATAGTTAGGTTCTGAATTTACTAGTACAAACCCTTAGAAATTTACCAGTTATAGTTATCTCAAGTAACTATGGGCCAGATGTACGAAATTCCGAGTTTGCGACTCGCAACCCGGATGCAGGATGATGTCCCTGACACCATCTCTGAGTCGCAAGGGGGTCGCAAAGGCCCACCTCATTAATATTAATGAGGTGGGTCGCAATTTGAGACCCCCTTGCGAGTCGTAGCATTCACAGGGATGGTGGCCTGCTGTCTCCAGCAGGCCACCATGTCTGTGACTGTTTTTGAATAAAGCAGATTTTTTTTTTGTAATGCAGCCCGTTTTCCTTAAAGGAAAGCGAGTTGCATTACACACGAAAAAATGAAACGTTTTTGTTTCATTTTTTCAGAGCAGGCAGTGGTCCATAGGACCACTGCCTGCTCTGAAAAAATGTTTTCAGGGCCATTCACAAAGGGGAAGGGGTCCCAAAGGGACCCCTTCCCTTTTGCGAATGGGTTACCACCAATGTGACACTGGTGGTAACTGCGAATTGCTTTGCGACTGCGTTCGCGGTCACAAAGCAATTCTGCATTGCCATGCGAATCGCAAATAGGAAGGGGAACCCCCCTTCCTATTTGCGACTTGCATTCCCATTTTGTGAGTCGGTAACCAGGAAACCGACTCACAAAATGGGAATGGGCATTGCGATGTGCTTTTTGCATGTCGCAAACAGCAAAATTTGCTGTTTGCGCCATGCAAAAAGTTTCGTACATCTGGCCCTAAAACTCATACCTTAAGGTAACTATAGCTCGCTCCCTCATGTTCAACATTTGTTTATGAATAATTTGACAACAAATGTTACAATGATATTATCAATGATGTTATAAAAGATGTCATGATTGAGGTATTATCTGGGGTAATTAGCAGTTCATGGCAATGCTGTGAGTTATAGTTCCCTTTGGGCACGAGTTATAGTTACTTGAAATAACTATAACTGGTGAATTTCTAAGGTTTTCTACAAGTAAATTCATAACCTAAATATAAAGTTCCTGTAACCTTTGTGTTGGAAATGGCCTTTCTGCAGGGTCACCCCAAACTTTTTGCCTTCCTCCTTCTCTTTTTCTGACCTCATTTTTGCTGGCTTTAGGACTCTGAGTACTTTACCACTGCTAATCAGTGTTAAAATGCATATGCTCTCGTCCTTAAAACATGGTGACATTGGCTCAGACCCAATTGGCCTATTTCATTTACTTGCAAGTCCCTAGTCAAGTGCACTACATGTGCCCAGGGCCTGTAAATTAAATGCTACTAGTGGGCTGCAGTACTGGTTGTGCCGCTTACATAAGTAGCCCCCTAACCATGTCTCAGGCTGCCACTGCAGGGCCTGTGTGTGCAGTTTCACTGCCACTTTGACTTGGCATTTAAAAGTAATTGCCAAGCCTTAACCTCCCCTTTTTCTACATATAAGTCACCCCTAAGGTCGGCCCCAAGTAGCCCATACGGAAGGGTGCTATGTAGGTAAAAGGCAGGACATGAACATGTGTGTTCTATATGTCCTGGTAGTGTAACTCCGAAATTCATTTTACACTGCTATGATGCCTGCTCCTTTCACAAAATAACATTAGGGGTACCCTCATATATTGTTTGAGTGGTAGATCCTGATCTGAAAGGAGTAGCCAGGTGATATTTAGTATGGCCAGAATGTTAATACAAAATCCTGCTGAATGGTAAAGTTGGATTTTATATTACTATTTTAGAAATGCTACTTTTAGACAGTGAGCATTTCTTCTACACTTAAATCCTGTGCCTTCCAATCCACGTCTGGCTAGGTTTAGTTGACAGCACCCTTGTGCATTCACTCAGACAAACCCCAAACACAGGATGCTTAGTCACACTTGCATACATTTGCATATTGAATGGGTCTTCCTGAGCTGGGAGGGTGGGGAGCCTGACATTTACATGTCAAAGGACAGTAGCCTGCCCTCACACAAAGGACTGCCACACCCCGACTGGGACCCTGGCAGTCTGGATGGAATTGAAAGAAGACCTTCTGCACTTCTAAGCCACTCTTTGAAGTCTCCCCCACTTCAAAGGCACCTTTGGGTATTTAGGCAGGGTCTCTGCCCCACCAACTCAGACACTTTGAACAAGACACTTCCTGTAAAAGAACCTGAACCAGAACCTGCAACCTGCCAAGAAGAATTGCCTGGCTGCCCAAAGGACTAACCTGACTGCTTTTCTGAAAGGTACTGCTGCCTTGCTGTTGTCCTGCTGCCTTGCTGCTCTCTGGCTGAGTTAAAGAAGTGCTCTCCAAAGTCTTGGATAGAGCTTGCCTCCTGTTCCCTGAAGTCTCAGGACTAAAAAGACTTCATTCCTGCAAGAAGAACTCCCTGTGTGGTGAAAATTGACACACAGCCTGCACAAACAACGCACAGCCTGCATCACGGTAAGAAAATCACCACGCGCTGAACCAGAACGATGTAGCCCAACTTCGCAAGGAGAAGATCCAGCATAGTGACCTCACGGCCCACTGGATCGACGCAAAGTCAAGCCAGAATGATGCAGCCCGACTTCCTGAGAGAAATCGACGCAGCACCTGCGGTGCAGTAGAAAATTCCACTCAACGCCCACCGGATCAACGCAGCCCCTGTGACTTTATCCTGCAAGTGTCTGATTTCAACGCATCGTCCATGGGGCATCCGAAAACCGCACAACCCGAAGAGGATTCTAGTCTACATACCGGAAATTGACACAAAGCCTTCCCCACGTGAAAACTCAACAACGCATCGTCTGTGTGCGCCAGAAACAGCTGAACTGTCAGGGTGCCCTTAGGGGTCAACCCTCTCAGTTCTCCTGACACTAGGGGTAACTCACTCCCCAGATTGCAGTCAATGGGCAGCTGGGGACTAACTATGACCCGCCTCTGGTTCACCTCCCCACTCCACTCTAGGGACACTAGGGCCATTGGGTGGAAGAAATCCTCCCCAATGGCTGGAGTCACCCTACACACCTGGCCGGTGTACTGCTCTGGTGAAACTAGTCTCTCCACCATCATGGTAAGGCTAGCCCCTGGGTCCCTCAGAGTGGTGACTGGGACCCCATTCACTCCCACCTGGTGGAAGTGACGACTCCCACCCTTAGGGATCACCAGCTTACCCTCTGAGTCCACCTCCCAACTGATGGAGATGAAGGCATGGTTTACGACCTGTCCCTGAGGACTACTTTCCCCTAAGGTCACATTGGCCACTCCTGTAGAGGTCCCACCAGTGGGTAATTTCTTTGGACAGGCAGAGACCCCTTTCCAGGTACTTTGTGCTTGCAAGAGACATTTGTTGCTTTTAAAGAGACTAAAGACACTTTATATCATTTTTACAGTGATATTTCAATATATACTTATTGCATCTTAATCATTTTGATCTGCATCTTATCAGATAAACATTATATATTTTTCCAAACATTGTGTGGTGTATTTTTGTGGTGTTTTACTGTGTTATTGCTTGGACATGGAGTAACTTGACTGCCAACCAAAAACCCCATTTCTAACACTTTGGTTTTTAAAGTGAATTTCTAAGATTTTAAATTCTATTTCCTAATGATAATGTCCCTATAACCTTTGTTTTTTCCAGTGAACTTCTATGGTTTTTGTAACGTAAAGTAATTTTCATTACTATTCGCTAATACAACAACCGCCACACATGGCCTTTGGCCGTGCACAGCGGGAGTTGACTGCAGGGCCTGGCTTCCAGCCAACTCTTATAACCACTCAACCCTGCACAGCACATGGCCTTCAGCCATGCACAGTGGGGGTTTGGTGGCAGGGCCTAGCCTGCAGCCAGGCCCTGAGGCCAAACCCCTATAATCACCCAACCCTGAGGGAGAGCAAGAGAGAGAGAGAGAGAAAGTGAGAGATAGAGAGAAAGAGAGTGATTTAGAGAAAGATTTGATAGAGAGAAATTGAGAGAGAGAGACAAAGAGATAGAGTTTTTTAGGCTTTGATGAATGATACATTACATATTTCTGGACAAATTGAAATGAAAAACGTTTTGTCAGTCAAAAAGAATAGGATCACCTTTCAGTATGTAGCTTAAATATTTATAGTCGAAAAGAAACAAAAGCAGGAAATTATCACAGGCTTATCTAGACTAAAACCCTTAACCCAAAGTGTGCATGTTTAAGACCTTAACCACTAGATAGGAGGTGACTCCTTAGTGTGCAGCGTCTAGACTTGGCTATGACATTCAACCCACAGATTTTAAAGAGAAAAGTAATTCAATGTTTTATCACTAGGAATGCTTAACAGTGAAAACACCAGAAAATAAACAAACACACTGCCATGAGATACTAGGATTTGATCCTTCAAACTACCGACAGTCCAAGAGTTTTACCATTAAGCCAGAAGTGACCCTGGTCTGCTGTCCATCAAAACGTAAGTATAATATTATAGACAAAATCTTGCAGAGTGACGCTTTGAAGTCATTCATTGAGTGACCATTGTCATGAGAATCTCTTTTTCTCTCTTTTCCATCCCATTATGAGAGAGAGAGTGACAGGACCACGGGGGGAGCCTCAAGACCCCTGCAGTCCTCGCTGGCTCCCCGAGTCCTATGGGAGCTGGCATTGATACCTGAAGCAAGGAGTTGCTTTAAATACCATCTCCCTGCTTGCCAGAGCAATGGTTTCATCTGTTTCCCTGCACCCATATTTGCTTGCAGAGAAACAGATGAAAACTCTACTTTCGGCAAGCAGGAGCTGTTTAACAGCTCCTACTTGCAGAAAGCGGATTGTTTTCTCTGACTTGGCAGGAGCTGTCAAAGCTCCCACCAAGTCAGAGCAAACAGCTACATCCTGGGAGTAGGCATCCCGGGACATAGCAGGAGCTGGCCCAGGGGCGTAGCAACCTCCAGGGCCATCATTGGCTCCTCAAGGGGGGGGCACGTGGCCCCCCTTCCAATGTGAAGTAGCCCCAGGGAGATGGTGATCCCTGGGTCTGCGGGGGTCTATGATTGTCCCCCTTCATTCTTTTATTGTAGCCCCACGGAGGTGGCTATCCCCAGTGCGGGGGTGTTGTGTGGCCCCCCTGCACTCAATGTGATATTTGCCCTGGGGAGGTGGCAGTCTCTAGGACTGCGGGGGTGCCTTGTGGCCTCCCGCAGTCAATGTGATGTTTGCTCCGGGAAGGTAGCAGTCCCCGTAGCTGTAGAGGGCCCAGCTCGCCTCCCCATAATAAAACATAAATAAGGCCAGGGGAGGTAGTGGTCCAAGTGGCATAAAATGCCCTAGGAGAGGGGCCCTGTGCGTATGCCCTGGGTATTCATTTTTTTAAAAACAATTTGCCTGATCCGCTGCGACTCATGGTGAAAATTATTTTTTTTTTTAAATTGTCTTGGGGTAACTCTGGGTCTAACGTCAATATATAAATATGGAGTTAAGTTTGCATTGAATTTGCATTAAAAAGAAATGACACTAATGCTGAGCAAAGGAAGTATAAATATGCCCCTGCATTTCCCTGCACAAGCTCATTATTACTTATAAATGTTTAGCGCTTCTAGATATCTATATTTCGTTTTCTTTTAATATCTCAGAAACTACTGAATGGATTTACACCAAATAACAAAAAGTACTCTTTCTGGACCAAGAGCTACCTTTCTGGTAAATTTGGTGTACTTTCATCCAGCATTTCAGGCTGTAGTCATGTCTAAATTCCCTATAGGAATAATAATGTGAAATAAACTTTTTTGATCCCCCTTTTTCTTGGCCCTCGCTTAACAGATCACCCGAAACTTTCTATGTACAACAAGATTCTGGGGAATACCTTTTTGGGAACATTTTGTGAAGATTTGGCAAACTGTCCCAAAGATATAGGCAACTCAAAAAACCCTCTATCCTAACTATAACTACTTAATAAATATATATGTATATATTTATATATTTCTAAAATCTGTGGGAGCACCGCACATCTGTTTACTTTCTCCCAGAGATTTCAGCTGCTGAAAGAAGCCAAAATTCCCAGGTGAAAGTCTAGGAAATACTGGGGATTCAACCCAGAACTACGGGTTTCAATGATAATTCCTCCTATTTTACTGGACTCAATGTCAAAATGGTAACGTGCTGGATTGACTCCATGCCTGGATTAACCAACACTCCCTTATCAGAGGACTAACAGATATTATTCTATTTACCAGGCCTCTCATAATGTGCGCCTGAGACTGGTCAAACAACAGAATTCCTCAATTATTAGAAATATTCACATGATGTCTATTTGTAAAGCTTGAGAACATAACTACATACATAGTATGTGGTCTCGTGTTCAAGTCTGCATCTCAGTGAAAACCTAAACATTTTTCATAGGACTTCTTCCCCCTCCAGTTCACACATTCAATGTTAAATTGAACGGTTTATTTTTCTCCTATAGGATAAAAGGTACTCATTCTTGGAAGTTGTAAGTTACAGAAAATTCACTTTTCAGTTCCTCTGAACCAGATCGTCAAATACCCATATCCAACAATGTAAGTCACCTGGTGTGATCACCATGAGCCATAATTTCTTCAGTCTAAAAGTAACAGGGTTTAATATACATGGTGGGTTTCATGACAGGGAGAATGATCGATCATTGCAAAAAGAACAATATATATGAGATATAAAGAGTCGTAAGTAAAACTGGAAAAAGAAGTATATTTAGGTAATAAGATAGAAATCGCGAATATATCAAAGAAAGGCAATAAGCACACATAAAAAAATAAAAATCCATGAAGCCAAGAGACTGAGAAACAATTTACAAAACTATGATTCTAAATGCCGAATATGTATAAATTGAAATCTTTGGAAGGAAGAGGGGGAAATATTCTGTACTTGACAAAGGCTCAAAACACTACATTTCCCAAGAACAGCAAGTTAGATTTTCAGTAAACAATAAGCACCAATCACTATACTCAGGGGTTATGTATGGCTTGGAGGGCACTGCATTTCACCGCGATCGTGACAGAGTCCCCTGTCTGCCAGAGTGATAGTTCACCTGCTCTAAATAGTCTGCCAAACTGTCAATTTAAGGTTTCAGCCAGCAGAAACCTTCAACTGAATGCACCATCTGCACTATTTAGGACAGACACTCTGACGTTCTGCTTGACAGTGCTAACGCGTCCTTTTCTGATAATTTATTTCACATCAGGACTCGTTTTAGGCCAATGAATCTTTTGACCCAGTTGAGAGACACCGTAGGACGAGATAACTAATCAATATGTCAATCAATACATCAATAATGTCGTCAATATTTATCACAACACTACATTTCACTTTAGTCAAAAGTCATTAATTAATTCAATCGACGCTACCATGACCTTTCAGCCATGAATAACCACACCAGTTAATAGAAGTTTATGAATTTTATTCCCTATTAGTTACAAAATAGCATCAAATGCGTTAATCTCAAAACCAAGAAACACAATAGCATAGTCACGATATGGCAGCTTTGATAAGATTTCAATAAGGCAAGAATCACAAACATTAGAATATAACACGCCGTGAACATAGATCAAGTTTAGCAGAGTGTCGATAACGCGTCAGTTCAACATAGCATAATGTCAGTCATTTGTCTATTTGCGTCAATTTAGTGAGCACCTGTCCTAACCACTAATTAGCATTAGCATGTTGGGCTTCATGCAAAACAATTTGGAACACCAATTTGGAAAACATTTAACTAAGGTCTCTGTCAAAACAAGCAGTTGGTACCTAGAAAGGAAAAGCAAACAGACAAATTGCAATTGCATTGTCATATTTACCCTCCAAGGATTAGGTCAGCGCACAGGCTCAGTCTTCGTCTTCAGGACATCAGTCAAATCGCCAACAGTCAGAACTCATCTAAAGGGCAAAAGGCATTTCCCTCGTAAGGAGGAAAAATGTAAATGGGCAGTCTATGGGTGAGGATGGTTTTCAATAAGTCTCAAATCACCAGAGTGACAGAGTTTCTGGTTAAAATCAATAGCATTCCCTACCTAATTCACTTGACCTCCCTGTGACATGGGTTTTTATCCCTTTTTCGTAGCACATTCCCCCAAAATTCTATTGGACATCTTCTATACCCCACTTTCTTTAACCTATTAAATTTGACATTAGGTAATTCTAATCTTCACCTCATATTGGTTTACAGATCTTTGATTGGTCTTCGCAATTGATGTCTTCAGAGGTGGCACGTCCGGTGTGACTTCATGTTTTGGCATTTCTTGGCACATCTTTTGGTCAGCAGTTCCATTGTATTCACCGGTCTTAATGACCTTGTACATTACATTAATCTACGCTTGTTTCAATTCATTTATAACATTTAATCCATGGCACAGAAGATGCGACTGGGAACGGATTTAATATGGTTACATTCATCTTCCATGTTTGAAGGAAAAAGAACATTTGCGGGGTCATGGCCCCTTGTGAGTCAGCACACTGAAAAATAGAAAAATGCATTTAATATGAGAGGCAGGCAGCTAAACTGCAGCTCACGCTAACTTAAGGCCTATGAGGATTTTCAATACAGATTCAATACTGTAAATGTTAATATAAGCTTAATTGAACATAACATAAACTTTTTGATCATCATTATTAGTTCGCGTATACATTGGTGGCCACTCATCGTGGTCACAATTCAAGTGCACATTTAAGCAAAATCGCTATTAATATAGTTTTCTATGCAGCATCATCACACAATAGTTCATCAACATTTCATGTTAATATAGATTATATAAGCTACGCTCTCTCAGTCCCTCCTCTGATGACGTTCGTCATCACATAAACCTTTCCCCTTTGACCTTTCACTTAATTTTTCACTTTATGCATAATGCGCATTTCAACATCTTGTCCCTTATGTGAGCTTTCCCAAATTTCGTTGAACATTTTCTCCCTTTCACTTTCTTCATTTCTCCTGGTTCTTTTCGTCCAATTTCTTTTAATTTTATCATTAATTTTGCATGCTCCCCATAATCCTAACAGACAGGCCAGAACAATTAATAGACCTCCTAATATTTTTGCAAGTACCCCATTCCTTTTCCAAATTTTTCCCATACTCCAGGTTCCTTCAAATCCTTCAAATCTTCGCTATCTTTGGTTAGGTTAGTAAGCATCCCTCTAATCTTTTTGCTGTTATCTGGAATGAATGAGCAACAATGATGCTCGTTGAGCATCTTGCAGACCCCTCCACTCTTTGCTAAAAGAATGTCTAAAGCAAGCCGATTTTGAAGAGTCATAGCTCTTTCCGCAGCAAGTTCAGTATCCATTAGGAGTATTGCCCCTCTAAAATTTGTCAGAATGTTATCCACAATAGTAGACAACCTTTGAATCTTCATGGAGTTCAAGATAACCCCTACTGAAGGGATTATGGCTCCAAATATGTCGCCGATGACAGCAGCCACTGACTCTCGTTTTTGTCTAGCATGTTGAAATTCAGACGTTTTAGGTATTTGTTTTAAATCATCAATCTGGTAAATCTTTGGGAAAACTATTCCCAAATAACATGTCCCATACCATCTCTTAGGGAGACGGTAATAAGCACTAAGTCCACAGATGTAATAGATCCCAGGGATCGCTGGAACTTGTCCATTCAACATGAATGTCCATTTACTCTGAAACAAAAATACACATGTCTGCATTCACTCGTTCCCACCAATAAAGTGTCTTGATCAGATTTTGGCCTATATATACAAAGCCTACCTACATGTAATGCATCTATAGCTAATTTGCCTTGGGTTTTTATTGCAGTGTAAGCATAATCATTTGCATATGTGTGTTTTTCTAGCCCCTTTTCTAATCTCTCTTTTAATGCTTTGCGTCTATCATCAGTGTGATCTAAAAAGCTTTTCTGTACAGGTGTCAATAAGCAGGTCAGATTGTTGCGGTGTGCATAAGCTGTCCCAAATGTAAGTGTTGGTTTAAAGAAGCCTCTAACTATTTTTATATTATGCTCCTTAGCTAACTTGTTCAGAAACTCAATCACAGGTACAAAAGAATACACAACATCCAGATTTGAATAAAAGTATTGCACATGCTCTTGATTATAGAATCTTGTTAACAACAAGCTACAGCTAATCCCGTAGGTTAATGGAAGGCTATGATAGGTGACCCCTTCTTGCACTAATGAAGGAATCTTTGTACACACATAACAATTCTTCGCATCCATAGTCTCAACATACTCATTCAGCAAGCGATAGAAGACGTTAGTAGAAAGTTCCCCCTTAGAATTAGTTCCCTCATTCAAGTGTCTTGCATCCTGCTCAAACTTTTCCCACGGTATTAAAGTTGTAGTCTCAGGTTTTGAAGCATTGTTAGTCACTTTCTTATCCAACCATGGCATTCCCACAATCACTCCTACAATTAATATTGCACACACAATACCTATTATAAGTTTCAACCAACCACACACCTTACTCTTCTTGTTACTACCTCTATTATAAGCAATGTCTGTGTAGAATCAGATAGCAGAATAACAATCAACTTGAGGACGATATAAAGCTTTTTCTTCTCTCTCTCCTTCTGCGTGTATTTTCAGCTTTTTCATTCCCTCCAGGACCCCTTTGTCAAATCAGGTTAGCAGCTTGTCATAATCAGGTTTCGCAAAGTCAAATCAGGTTATCAATGTCTCATCCCGTAATTTATAAGTCTCTTTCTTTCGTTTTTCAGTTTTCGATTTTAACAAGTCTTTTTCTTCCAGTTATTTCAGGTACCGTAGTACTGGCCTGGTACTTCTCGATCAAAACAAAACGCTAAGAATTCTTGTTGCCATTCAGATGTTGTTGCATATGCCCTCTCAGGACCTCCGTACCTTCTGTTTGCAGTTCTCTTTCTTTTTAATCTGCGTTCACCTTGTAATTCTCCTTCACTCAACTCCTCTACTCGAGATGTATCAGTCTCTTCTGTTATTGTTTCACCTGGTACGCTAGTTACTTTTGCAGCTTGTTTCTCTGGCCAATTATCTTCCCTATGCGTCTACTTTCGGTGTGCCTTTTCAGGACGCTGAACAGCACCCTCCTCTTGTAATATGGTGTTTTCTCTTGATGGACCTGCAACTGGCTCAGGGGATGCCGGTGTACTTTGATCTCTTTGTACTATTTCGCCTTCTTCTTCTTCTTGTTCTTGATCTGTAACAGGTTCAAGTTCTAACCCGTATCCGTCTATTTCTGGGAGAACCTCTCCTTGATTTAGTTCTCCTGCTGCCTCTACTGAGATAGGCACACTGTCACCTCTCTCGAACTCATTCACTGTTAGAGGGACTAGGCTGTTCTCAGTGGGCTCTCCTGCAGTCTCAGTTCCCTCTTGGCTGTCTTCTAGCCCTGAGACTTCCCTCTCTGGATTTGTTGTGCAGGAAACTTCAAGTTCCTCATCAGTTGGGCACGTTACCTTCTTTGTGTGACTGGCATGTATCCAGTTTGGAACGCCTGCACATTTCACAGCAGTGGTTGTTGTCAAGATTACTTGATATGGCCCCTTCCAACGCGGCTCCAAATACGACTTTTTCACGTGCTTCTTGACAACCACCCAGTCACCGGCTTGTAGGGTGTGACTTGGATCTCCAATCGGTGGCAATGTGTTGGCTTCTACCTGATGAGAGAAAGAGCGAATCACATCAGCCAAGCCTTTGCAGTAGTCCAACACCATATCATCTGTGATATTCACTAGAGCATTCGCAGGTACTGCCGGTAGCCTCATAGCTCTACTCATCAGGATTTCATGGGGTGATAGTCCTGTCTTCTTATCAGGGGTGTTCCTCATTGACATCAGCATTAAGGGCAATGCATCTGGCCATTTCATATTAGTAGCTGCGCACATTTTTGCCATTCTCGATTTCAAGGTACCATTCATTTGCTCTACTAGTCCTGATGCTTCAGGGCGATAGCTACAATGCAGCTTCTGTTCGATGTCTAATGCAGCACACAAGAGTTTAATCACCTCATTGTCGAAGTGTCTGCCCCTATCTGATTCTATAGAGACCAGAAACCCGGACCTGGGTACTAATACCCTAAGCAGCAGTTTTGCAACTGTGAGACTGTCATTTCTACATATGGGGTAAGCTTCAATCCAGTGACTGAAAACACACACAATCGCCAACACGTACTTCAGTCCTCCGCAAACAGGCATCTCAATGAAATCCATTTGCAACTTGCTAAATGGAACGCCAGCTCTCCCCATGTGGCTCAAAGTTATCACAGTCCCTTTTCCGGCATTCATCTGTTGACAGATGATGCACCTGTGGCAGATAACCTTGGCAGCATGTCTGAATTTTGGATTCAACCAATCGATTTTGAATGACCTGATCATTGCATCTCTCCCGAGGTGAGCCTGTCCATGGTAGAGCCTAGCGAATTGTGACAGAAGACTGTTTGGCAAAACTAATTTCCCCTCCTCTGAGACCCACAAGTCGTCAGCCCTTTGTGCACATTGCATTCTTTGCCAGGAGCATTTTTCCTCTTTGCTAGCACAACCCTGTAGTGTATTTAACTCATCTAGGGTATCAACCACCCTTAATGCAAGGTTCAAGCATGTGTCATTTTCAGTTTGCGGTAACAATTCCCACTGATCCTTGAATGATATACAGTTCAATGCGCAAAACCTTGCGACTTGATCTGCATAGCCGTTTCCCATGGACACAAAGGCCCTCATTCTGACCTTGGCGGGCGGCGGAGGCCGCCCGCCAAAGTCCCGCCGTCAGGTTACCGTTCCGCGGTCGAAAGACCGCGGCGGTAATTCTGACTTTCCCGCTGGGCTGGCGGGCGGTCTCCTTCAGACCGCCAGCCAGCCCAGCGGGAAAGAGGCTTCCACGATGAAGCCGGCTCGGAATCGAGCCGGCGGAGTGGAAGCTGTGCGACGGGTGCAGTTGCACCCGTCGCGTATTTCACTGTCTGCGCAGCAGACAGTGAAATACATTTAGGGGCCCTCTTACGGGGGCCCCTGCAATGCCCATGCCAGTGGCATGGGCACTGCAGGGGCCCCCAGGGGCCCCGCGACCCCCCCTACCGCCATCCGGATCTCGGCGGTCCGACCGCCGGGATCTGGATGGCGGTAGGGGGGGTCAGAATCCCCGCGGCGGTGCAGCAAGCTGCGCCGCCGCGGAGGATTCAATGGGGCCGCGGTACACTGGCGGGACCCCGCCAGTGGTGCCGGTCCGACCGCGGCTTTACCGCCGCGGTCGGAATCCCCATTGAAGCACCGCCGGCTTGTCGGCGGTGCTCCCGCGGTCCTCCGCCCTGGCGGTCAAAGACCGCCAGGGTCAGAATGAGGGCCAAAGTCTTGTGACTTAACGTGAGCATTGCATTTCACCACGGCAATTTCAAGAGGTAACTGAATCGCATGTAACAAATCCTTTATTTGTTCACCATTTTTCACAGGAGAACCAGAAGAGGTCATGAAACCTCTCTGTGACCACAACTGGCCAAAATCATGTACAATTCCAGATCCGTATCTGCTGTCAGTATAGATAGTGACTCTCAAATTTACAGCTGCGTGGCATGCCTTGGTAAGGGCAACTAGTTCTGCCACTTGTGCGGAATATACTCTCTCGAGCCAGGAAGCTTCGATGATACCAGCTATGGTACATACAGCGTAACCAGCTCTTAGTGTTCCAACTGAATCTCTCAAACAGGACCCATCAACAAACATAATGCAGTGATTTTCTTTTAACTGTGTATCTTGAATATCAGGTCTTGGCTTGGTACATAGTTCTGTCACCTCAAGACAGTCATGCTCAATTTCCTCCTCTTTATTAACTTCAGTATTTTCAGCAGGAAGTAGAGTTGCCGGGTTCAACACAGTACATCGTTTCAGCGAAACATTAGGTGACCCCAGTATAATTGTCTCATATTTGGTAGGATGAGCATTTGTCATGTGCTGAGTTTTAGTTCGAGTCAACAAAATTTAAACTGAATGCGGAACCATTACTGTTAGTGGATATCCCATTACTATGCCTTCACACTGCGTAAGGCTCTGACCAACTGCTGCAACTGCGCACCAACAACCCGGTAAGGCTGCTGCAACGGGGTCCAAGGTAGCTGAAAAATATGCTACAGGGTGATTTGCACCTCCATGGACCTGTGTTAAGACAGACAAAGAACAAGCATCACGTTCATGACAAAACAATAGAAAAGGCTTTGTGTAATCAGGCACACCCAAAGCTGGTGCCCTGCACATGCACTCTCTCAACTCCATGAATGACTCAAGCTCTTCTTTGGACAAAGCTATGGTATACGGCTCATCCTTGATCTCTTTACCTGTCAGTCTTATCAAAGGCTTTGAGATAATTGAGAAGTTGGGTATCCACTGGCGACAGTAGCCCACCATTCCCAAAAACATCCTGACATCTCTTTTTGGTGTAGGGGGATTCATTTGCAAAATGGCTGTTATTCTTTCTTTCGAGATTCTCCTGGACCCTCTCTCAATTAAGTGTCCTAAGTATTTCACTTCTTTCTGGCAGTACTGCAGCTTCTTTAGTGACACTTTATGTCCATTCTTTCCCAAATGATTCAGTAAGGCAATTGTGTCATACTTACAGTTATCCCTTGTCTTAGATGCAATCAGCAGATCGTCAATGTACTGCACTAGAGTCGAGTTAAAAGGCAGTAGTATGGATTCTAAGTCCTTTTTCAATATTTGATTGAAGATGGACGGTGACTCAGAAAACCCTTGAGGAATTCTGCACCAACTGTACACCTTTTCCAGGAATTTGAAACTGAATAAAAACTGGCCATCCTCATGAAGAGGTATGGAAAAGAAGGCTTGTGACAGGTCTACAATGGTGAACCATTCAGCATCGCATGGAACCTGACAAATGATCACTGCTAGATTGGGTACTACGGGGCAACATTTTACCACAATCTTGTTGATTTTCCTCAAATCCTGCACAATTCAAACCTTCCCACAAGGCTTTTTCAGACCCATTATCGGTGAATTACATGGACTGCTCAACACTTCCTTCAGGACTCCCTGTTTCAAAAAGTTGGCAATTATTTGTGACACTTGAATAAGAACATCTTGTGCCATATGATATTGTGGCACCTGGGGAAACACTGCATTTAGCTTCACTTGTACTTTGACTGGTTCTACTCCTTTTATTAGTCCCACTTCCTTTCCTGTCAAATCCCACACTTTCTCTGTCACTGTTCCCTGTAATTCGGCAGGTAGGTCAATCACTGGAACCACCGGGAACAATGTAATCAAAGGGTAATCTTCATTTGTAGTTCCTGTCTCTAACTCTGAGAACTGACCATCATCCCCTTCATCATCACTGTTTGTCTGTACTTCGATTCCGTCATTGGAACAGGTAATCGAACATTTTGTCTTGCACAGTAAGTCTCGAATCGCAGACTGCAAACTTATGTAGTCCCTGGAAGTTGCCGATCTCAACCTGTACTGGATCTGTTATCGGATTTGTAAGGTACTGGTTTGCTACTCCGCCCACCCTTATAGTATGCCCCGAAAGTGGTAATTTCGGTACCTCTGCACTTCTGACTGTAGAGCGTGTAGCTCCGGTATCAACCAAGAATGAAACCTTGTGATCCATTACCTTTCCTTCTACATAGGGTCCCCTCTGATCTACCTCTAGGGACGCTGCAAGCCTGCACTCTTCGCTATCTGAGCTGTCATCCGACCATTCCTCATTCATTCCATCCTCACCACGCAATGGGAATTGCTGTACTGTATTATTTTGACTCATCACTTGACCTGTGACCTGTTGAGGAAGCATCACCTGTTGCTGTCCCATTGGAGCCATTGGTAATCGCATTTGCTGTCTAGGTACCATGGGAACCTGCTGTTGTACTTGCTGCATTTGTGCTGGCTGAAGACGCAGCAGTTGCATTTGCTGCACGGGCTGTAACCTCTGCATCTGTACCATGTTATTTTGGAAGTTCGGGTTTTGATTTCTCAATTTTGGACCTCTTACATTTTGCAATGTACCGACATTAGTGCTTTGTTGAACGACACCATCCTGCACCACATTCGGGCATTCCCGCTTACAATGCCCCACGCCCCCGCACGCGTGACATGGTGACATCTTTTTCATCCCCTGCACGTCATTTTGAACCACAACCGTATTCAAATCTGGACCGCGATTCACAAACCCTCGACCTCTCGGTTGCACCTGACCACACCATTTACTTGCGGTTGCTGCTGAATCATCTGTTGAACTCAATTTCTCTGTATTCCTGCCTGTGCAGCCATTATCTGCATCACCATCACTTTCTCCTTTCACTTCTTCTGTTTCAGCTCAATTTCGTCTCTACAGTATTTCGTATTCTGCAACACCTCATCAATCGGCTTTGCTTGCCAACAAATCAAATGATTCTTAATCATCTGGCTGACCTCTGGTCTCAGCCATTCAACGAATCTGAACACAAGATGGTTCATGTCTTTCGGCTCAATGGTCTCAGTACCACTGTAATGTTTGAATGCCTTTAACAACCTTTCATAGTAAGCATGTATTGATTACTTAACCTCCTGTGAGGTCTGGTCGATTTTCTGCCAATAAGTCACCTTCGGCGACACTTTCTGCTTAAAAAACTCAATCACTTTATGATAGTACTTCATCACCTCCTCAGAGGGAGCTCCGGTCACCTTATCCCTTACCGGCTCCTCCGTCGGCCAGTCTACCCCTCTCTTGCACTCAAGCCACAAATCAGGTGGAACAATGATCTCAAACAAAGTATTCAAGTCTTCCCAGAGACACTTTGCAAGTTTCACAAACCTATCTGCTTGTTGATACCACTCGATCGGTTTCTCCCTCAGTCTGGGATAATCATTTGTAAAAGATAGGATGTCTCCCCTGGACCATGGCACATGAATTGAAACTCCACCAGCTGTTTCTCTCATGGGTAGTATTTTTACTGATTCCGTGTCGGGTGAAGCTTTAGCCTGACTCGACCCCGGACTGTCACCCTTCTCCTTGTCTCTTTTCTTTGCCCATCTGCCTTCCCATTTTTCAGATGCACCCCAAATTTGCGCACTTTGCAGTATTTCTTTTAGATG
Organism: Pleurodeles waltl; assembly: GCF_031143425.1. Lineage (NCBI taxonomy): Eukaryota > Metazoa > Chordata > Amphibia > Caudata > Salamandridae > Pleurodeles > Pleurodeles waltl. The sequence goes on along the minus strand of NC_090450.1, from coordinate 518,657,085 downwards.
CACTTTCATTCTGGCAGACCTCATGTGCTCAAAGTCTAACCTGTAACTTCTTTTCAAGTGTTTAGTGTTCTCAATGTCAATGTTGTACTTGTCTGCTAGATTCGCCAGCCTCTGATGCACCTTCCTTACTTCTTTAGTAACCTTCGGGCACAGATACCTTAGCTCTGGTTCTGTGTACGACTCTAATCTGTTTACCCCCATTGTTCCGTCCACTAGTTCAGCAGCTTCCACCCCCAATCTTACAAAGTTCAGGTACTTATCTTTCCCTATCCTTTCCGGTTCAACGGCAGTCACTGTGGTCTTTTGTGAAGCATAGGTCTTCTCTAACCACTTGTTCAACTGTTGTATTGTAAAAAATTGCAATGAAATGTTCCCTGCATGCATCATTGGCGACTGTGAAGCATTCGTACTTATTGTCTGTGGGGTTAGCAGACCTAGTCCTGCCTGTCGCATTGCCTCTAATGGTGCTTCAACCGGGCTAAGGTCTATCAAGGACCTCGGTTTTTCATTTGCCTGTTCTCCTGGGGCCATTAACTGGGGAGTTCCTATGGACCCTCCTCTCATTGCATCTTGGGTCATTATTCCCTGATCACATGCGCCAGATTTACCTTGTGCATATAATGGCACCGGTGGACCAACATTAATTGGTAACGATATTGCAGCAGGTGTCTGACCTGGTCCTAAACTTTGTGGAGCAGCGGCTCCAAAGGTCTGATTCTCTGAAGCCGGAACAGGTATTAATGGAGGACCTGCTACTGGGTTGTATCCTGGTATCAGTTGTGGCTGCGGCTGGGGCAGCAATTGCGGAGTTGACTCAATCTGCACTAACCTCGATTTTGTATATATCAGGTCTGGAGTCACTATCAGATTTGTAGTAGTCTCGAGGACTGGGACGTCTGGATAGATTCTCTGTATCTGCGGTAGAGGTTGCAACTGTATCTGCATGTCTGGCGCAGTGGGTACACTGACACCATTCTGTATCGGAGCCTTTTCACTAGTCTGTACCGTATCAGTAACTCCCTTCTCCTGCGTCTGGTTCCCAGGACCCACGCTAGTGCTTGGAACACTGTCGCTCATCGCATAAGGTGGCGGGCGATCATGTAATAATCTGTCCATGAACTCTTCATCATCTGAATCGTCTTCCTCTTCCCAAGGTCTCTTAGTTTCCTTAGGCTTGCTAGAATCTTTGGGGGTGATTCTAACTTTGGCGGGCGGCGGAGGCCGCCCGCCAAAGTTCCCCCAACAGAATACCGCTAGCAGGCCGAAGACCGCCGCGGTTATTCTGTGTTTCCCGCTGGGCTGGCGGGCGACCGCCAGAAGGCCGCCCGCTGGCCCAGCGGGAAACCCCTTCCCACGAGGAAGCCAGCTCCGAATGGAGCCGGCGGAGTGGGAAGGGTGCGACGGGTGCAGTAGCACCCGTCGCGATTTTCAGTGTCTGCATGGCAGACACTGAAAATCTTTTAGGGGCCCTCTTACGGGGGCCCCTGCAGTGCCCATGCTGTTGGCATGGGCACTGCAGGGGCCCCCAGGGGCCCCACGACACCCCTCACCGCCATCCTGTTCCTGGCGGTCAAAACCACCAGGAACAGGATGGCGGTGAGGGGGTCGGAATACCCATGGCGGCGCAGCAAGCTGCGCCGCCATGGAGGATTCCTCAGGGCAGCGGAAAACCGGCGGGAGAATGCCCTTGGGAGCACCGCCAGCCTGTTGGCGGTGCTCCCGCGGGTCAGAATGACCCCCTTGTCTGTTTTACAAGTGGCTTTCTTTCCCTGCGTCTCTTCTCCCTGTGTAATTGCTGGGAACAATTTCAAACCATCAACTATTCCCCGTCTCCACATTTTGTTCTCATTATCCCACCTAGCTTCTGCATAAGACTTTTCTGCCCTTTTTAGTCTTCTTTGGAATCTTTCTTGTCGATGTTTAAGGGCCATTAAATCCCAAATCGCTAAAGCCTCATACTGAGCTGGCCTCGGAGGTGGTTTTTGTGTACTTAACATCCACCTTAAATTTTCTAACACCTTCGGATTGAATGTCCCATGTTGTGGGAATGCTAAACATCCCTCCTTCTCTGTTAATTTGTGCCACTGTTTCATCCATAAACAAGGCGCAACACCTTTTTCCTCCATAACTATGTAAGCTGGAGTACCCTCAGGCAGTGTAGGCTCCCCATCAGTCGCCATAATATATGCGTCTCCTTTCAGAGTGCTCTTAAATGCCTTGACAAAATTAATCTTTGCGTTTTCTCTTATTTGTATTTAATCAGAAAGTGACTTTAATTCCCAGGACACTCTTCACCCACCTTTCTCAACCTATTGCCCCTCACGGACAGCAGTCAATCCGTGCGCGACCCCTCTCGATAACTGACCTATCTCAGCGCGGCACCACTGACGTCACACTCACACACTGCAGCTGACAAAGTCTTGCGGCTCGTCCGCCCCTCACTGAATTCACACAAAACTAATGCAAAATTACTGCGAGCACCTTTAACACAACACAAATCTGTCGGTTTACTACAGGAAGGGTAACACATTCGCTTCAGAATTTTACAGAGATTTCACTTGAAGCCTCGGCCGCTACTCTCTCCTTCTTAATTCCTGCATACGCAAGCAGAATTCGACCCGCAAATCCTACTCTCGACTTGTCAATGGTTCGTCCTAGTGCACTTTAGTTCTTGCCAAATCTCCATCGAAGGTTTCACACATACATTTTGACTCAAACTCGACTTGTCAACCACGTCCATTTGACCTATTAAACCGCACAGATTACATCATAAACCCAAGTGTCTCCTACACTTGTTAATATACTCCGGAGTCTTCGACCACAACAGGTCCGTACATGAACAACCAACCATGTGGATAATTTTGAGCACAAAGTGCCACACTCATATGAAGTACGCCGACTTCCCTACTCTCATACTGTGGAGTACGCCCACTCCTACTAAAACAACATTTACCTGGCCTAAATACACACAGATTTCACAATCACCTGCAAAAAGGCATAAGCTGAGCAAGCGCAAAACCCTATACCACACACGCTATGACGCCGAGAACATTCCCAACTCACTTAGGCAGGCTCTGAGATCCCGGGAAAGTCATGAAGAATTTAGAAACACATCATACCTCCAATTTGCATTATCACAGGAAAACAATTTAAACAATGATTCTCCGTCCTAGAGCCCCAAAGGGCCAAACCGTTGCTCTGCTACCAGAACTGCTAACGCTTCCTTTTCTGATAATTAATTTCACATCAGGACTCGTTTTAGGCCAAGGAATCTTTTGACCCAGTTGAGAGACACCGTAGGACGAGATAACTAATCAATATGTCAATCAATACATCAATAATGTTGTCAATATTTATCATAACAATACATTTCACTTTAGTCAAAGTCATTAATCAATTCAATCAACGCTACCATGACCTTTCAGCCATGGATAACCACACCAGTTAATAGAAGTTTATGAATTTTATTCCCTATTAGTTACAATCTAGCATCAAATGCGTTAATCTAAAAACCAAGAAACACAATAGCATAGTCACGATATGGCAGCTTTGATAAGATTTCAATAAGGCAAGAATCACAAACATTAGAATTTAACACGGCGTGAACATAGATCAAGTTTAGCAGAGTGTCGATAACGCGTCAGTTCAACATAGCATAATGTCAGTCATTTGTCTATATGCGTCAATTTAGTGAACACCTGTCCTAACCACTAATTAGCATTAGCATGTTGGGCTTCATGGAAAACAACTTGGAACACCAATTTGGAAAGCATCTAACTAAGGTCTCTGTCAAAACAAGCAGTTGGTACCTAGAAAGGAAAAGCAAACAGACAATTACAATTGCATTGTCATAATTACCCTCCAAGGATTAGGTCAGCGCACAGGCTCAGTCTTCGTCTTCAGGACATCAGTCAAATCGCCAACAGTCAGAAATCATCTAAAGGGCAAAAGACATTTCCCTCGTAAGGAGGAAAAATGTAAATGTGCAGTCTAGGGGTGAGAATGGTTTTCAATAATTCTCAAATCACCAAACAGAGTGACAGAGTTTCTGGATAAAATCAATAGCATTCCCTACCTAATTCACTTGACCTCCCTGTGACATGGGTTTTTATCCCTTTTTTGTAGCACATTCCCCCAAAATTCTATTGGACATCTTCTATACCCCACTATCTTTAGCCTATTAAATTTGACATTAGGTAATTCTAATCTTTATCCCATATTGGTTTACAGATCTTTGATTGGTCTTCGCAATTGACGTCTTCAGAGGTGGCACGTCCGGTCTGACTTCATGTTTTGGCATTTCTTGGCACTTCTTTTGGTCAGCAGTTCTATTGTATTCACTGGTATTAATGACCTTGTACATTACATTAATCTACACTTGTTTCAATTCATTTATAACATTTAATCCATGGCACAGAAGATGCGACTGGGAACGGATTTAATATGGTCACATTCATCTTCCAAGTTTGAAGGAAAAAGAACATTTGCGGGGTCATGGCCCCTTGTGAGTCAGCACACTGAAAAATAGAAAAATGCATTTAATATGAGAGGCAGGCAGCTAAACTGCAGCTCACGCTATCGTAAGGCCTATGAGGATTTTCAATACAGATTCAATAATATAAATGTTAATATAAGCTTAATTGAACATAACATAAACTTTTTGATCATCATTATTAGTTTGCGTATACATTAGTGGCCACTCATCGTGGTCACAATTCAAGTGCACGTTTAAGCAAAATCGCTATTAATATAGTTTTCTATGCAGCATCATCACACATTAGTTCATCAACATTTCATGTTAATATAGATTATATAACCTACGCTCTCTCACGGCATCTAGGAAAATCCTGATGGTCCGGAACTGAAAGATCAACAATGATCTCCATAGTGAGGAAGAAAACTCACAGTATGTCACAATCGTTTTTTTTTTTTTCGAAACAAACTCCTGCTTTGGGTGTTTGTTTCTGAAAAGCAAAAAATTTGCTTTGAGGATCCATGAAACACTGTGGCTGTTCAGCTAACAAACAGTGCTTTGAGAGGAGCCACCACCGTAGTAGCTCACCTGAAGGAAAAGAGATCTACTGCAGGCAGTATGAAATCTCTAATAATGATAGGCAATGACCTGCAAGGGTGGCAGAGGTTATGATCTTAGCCACCCCAGAGGGATGATGGGCCATCCGCCAAGCACTAAGTGCCACATATACAAATATTTGGACTTGCGATTTCCTAATTGCTATTCCATGCAAATCACAATTAGGGAATCATAAATCCAAATGTAAGAAACTCCATGAGTTTCTTTTGTGGTTCCCGGTGGGTCACAAATAAAACTGCCTCATTAATATTAATGAGGTAGGTCGCAATATGCGACCCACTGGAATTCGCAAAACTCACAGGGATGGTGGCCTGCTAGTGTCAGCACACCATCACGTCTGTGATTGCTTTTAAATAAAGCAAACTTTTTTTTTTCAACACAGCGCGTATTCCTTAAAGAAAAACAGGCTGAGTTTAAAAAGAAAGAAAATGAAACGTTTCAGTTTAATTTTTCAAGAGCAGGCGGTGGTCCGTGGGACCACTGCCTGCTTTTCAAAAATGTTTTCGCATTCATTCACAAAGGGGAATGGGTCCGTTAGGGACCCCTTCCCCTTTGCGAATGGGTAAGCACCAATTTGAAATTGGTGCTAACTGCGATTGTTTTGCGACCGCATTCAGAGTCCCAAAACAATCATACATTCCATTTAGATTCGGTATTAGGAAGGGACGCCCTGAACACGCCCCTTCCTAATACCGAATCGCAAAACCCAAATTGCGTATCGGTAACAATTTACTGAATCGCAGTTTGTGCCTTATCCATCCCAAAAAGCATTTTTCTAGTCGCAAATGGGCTGATTCTGTAAACCAGCCTGTTTACAACTACAAAAATGTTTTGCACATGTGGCCCTAAATAACCCATTCATTCTCCCACACAGTGTCCCCCGATTCCATTGAAATCCTCTCTTCTTCCTTTTAGTAGCCAGATGAGTACTGAGATACTATTGTGCTTTTTGTTCTTTTCCAATATATATATGTTCCAACATATTCAGTAATAAAGGAACAAACATAAAACAGAAGGCACAGGCATTCCATTACAGCTCCCATGAAGTATACACCAAACATGTAAAAATAACGGATAGTGTTAAAGTCTTAGCATAGTTGTAATATTGAATTTTATCTACATTTTTGGCATCCCATAATTTTGAGGGGATGGTCAGTAGTGCATTATAATTAAAAGTAAAGCATAGTAAGGCAGAGGGCAATCCAAACTCATGCGCCAGGAAAGAATCAGGCATACTCAACCTCGGTCCAAGTCTTTCCGGCAGTGTTTGTGATAAATGTACTCTTGTTCCAGCTGTTGGACAAGTATAGTCTGATTGCCCCCTACAAATATGCATTATGTGGGACAGATATATGATTGACTTTTTTGCTCTTTCATATATCACTAGTGTATAATTGCAGTTGCCAACACTTACTTTTCCTTATCACTAATGTGTAATTGCGGTAGCTATTACATATTTTTCTTTCCTTGGCCCCAGTTTCACTGTCTTTCTGGTTGGCAGGGAGATCAGTGTCATAGGTTTGCCGTGTTGGGGGATGTGTTTACTCTGGGCTGCATTTGGTTGGTGTTCTGGTTGCATAGTTGTTGAGTGGATGCCCTTAGGAGCAGCTGGACTGTGACCGAGCCAGAGCTTGGGTTTTAGATTTCACCTCAGTGACAGAGTGAGCAAAGCACGGTGGTGGTGGGCTTGCACAGTGAGGTATATCTCATGATCTCCATGGGCACTGGGGATAGATGCTTAAGCTGGTGCCTAAATTATTGAGAGGTCAAGCTGATGAATAGCCTAAATTGTGTCTATCAGTAGGGAGAGCTTTTGTGGGGATAAATTTGGTACTTGTGGTTGCCTGCCCAGCTACCTGCTAAGATGTACCTAACTCTTCCGGACACCATTATAGGTCCAATAGCAGTTGCCGAAGTAGGTCAGAAAATTGACTACTTCTGAGGCCAGCCCAGTGGGGAATGTCATTTTTAAAGGAACTGAACATATTCATCTCAGCTTTCAACTCACTTGACAATGCTCAGGTGTCTATCAGCAAAGTCTTTGAACCCAGGATTTATGACAGGGCCAGTTGAGACAGAGAGAGCGCAACTGGGCATTCAAGCTTTTTCAGCTCCCATCAGAATTAAGGCATCAAAAGAGGTGGGTACTTTCCAGATCAGTACAAGTTTAGGGTTTTGCTCCACAGAAGAAGTAACCAGGGCAGAGGAGTATAAATGGGATTGAGGGGAGCAGCAAATACACCTGAAGGCCCCACAAGAAAGACTTATCTAATTTTCCGACGTGAACTTGAGGATGGTTGCTACAGTTTATTCTAGCAGGGATGAGCTTACATGGGATGCATGGATCCTGCAGATGGTAGAGTGGGTTTGCACAGAGTTCCATGGTTACAGGAGACTTTGGTGGCATCTACTCCTGTTTTTTTTCTCAGGAAGGTTGCATTCTCATGGATGAAGAATTGAAGAACCTGGAGGCCAAAGAGGTCATGCTTGTTCTGAAAAGATGTCCTCAGCAATTTAATCTTGGTAAAGCAGGAAAACAGGTTCCAGTGCCATGAGACCCCCAGGTCAAAAGCAGTGCTACACAAACATCTGATTGATTAATTGACTGCTGAGAAATATCAGGGAAAAAAACAAAATGTTTGTTTTACTGTCATTTCAGAATGGAGGTTATCCTTCTCTTGAACTATTGAATAATCAGTTTGGACCACTAGGATGTCTATCTAATGGGGCGTATTTTGAACCCCATCATGGCTTCTTGCAGTCTCAGCTGAAAGGCCAGGTTTCTGAATTCAAGTTCCTTCCTATTATCCTCTCCTCTGCTTTGTGATGTTTCACCAAACTCTGCCAGGCAGTGAGTTTCTCATGGGAAAGAGAATGAGGATGATAGTCTACCCAGGTGAACTTCCCTTAAAGGACCAGTCCTTGAGGTGTCTAAAGATGCATTTGTTGAGTGCAGTAAATCTTCATCAGAGCCTTTTTGTTCATCGTCAGCGGGTTCGAATCAGATTTGGTTTGCTGCCAGACCAACTACTGCAGAAAAAAGTGGTGTGCATACCGAATGAACTGAGGTAAGTGCTTTTAGGGAGTATGAATTTGTTGTGCAACTTCCCCAGTTTAATAGGGCTGTTGTCTTCTTCGATTTATCTTTCCAGGTCCACTCAATTATCTCATCCTTCAGAGGTTGATGGCCAGCCACTTGTGGAAAGACCTAAGATACTCAGAACCCATTTTACTGACTGAAGAAACAAAGGACAGTAGACCACATGGAGGATGGTTTTGAAACTATTGTTTCAAAAATATTGTGATGCAACAATACTGTGCCAAAAATACTGTCAAGTTAAAAATATCAAGGGACAGAATGTAAACGATAAGACTATCATTTTTTGTTGATATAATATTGTTTTTCATTGGTTTGTATGGCACATTGTTTACTTTGGTATAGTTGGATTAAATATCATTTTTAGTTAATTTTATACATATCTGTTAATACATTAATTTTATGTATTATTAATATTATTAAAATAACTGTTTTATATTTTTAGTGTAGTTTGGATTTTTTAAAGTATAATTTTAACTTTTGGAACTTATTTAAATTATTAATAATAGATTTTTTATTTTAAAGTAACTTTTCATGTTTATTACAGTTTTAATTGTTTTAATTGGCAATTAGTTGTGTAAACTATTTGTTTCACCTGAAAGACTTTGCGTGGTCCTTCTCCCAACTTTTTGCCTGCCTCTCTCCTTTTTCTGACCTTATTTTTGCTGTTTTTTTAATACTCTGTGTAGTTTACCACTGCTAACCAGTGCTACATGCCTGTGTTCTCTCCATTGAATCATGGTACCACTGGGTTAACCCCCAAATGGCATATTTAGTTTACTTCTAACTCCCTACTAAAGTGTACTACCCATGCCCAGAGCCTGTAATTTAAATGCTACTTGTGGGCCTATAGCACTGGTTGTGCCATCCACTTAAGTATCCACCTAACCATGGCTCAGGCCTGCCATTTCAGAGCCTGCGTGTGCAGATTTTACTGCCACTTCAATTTGGCATTTAAAAACCCTTGCCAAGCCCTAAACTTTCCTTTGATTACACATACGTCATGTTTAAGGTAGGCCCTAGGTAGTCCATAGGGCAGGGTGCTGTGTAATTAAAAGGTAGGACGTATACTTTTAAGTTTTGCATGCTTGGTAGTGAAAACACCCAGATTCATTTTTTTACTACTGTGAGGCCTACCCCTCTCATAGGTTGACATTGGGAAACCCTTATTACACTTTTAAGCAGTAATTCCTGATTGAGAAGGAGTGGATGTGTCATGTTTCATATCATTGGAATGGCAAAGATACATCCTCTTTACTGGTAAAGTTGGATTTACCATTACTATTTTAGAAATGCCACTTTAAGAAAGTGGATATTTCTCACCTCTTACAGCTTTGTGTGCCTGCGGTCTGTCTTCAATACACATCTGAGGTAGGTGATAGCTACATTTTGTGCATTCTCTCTAGACAGCCTTAAACGCAGGAAGATTAGGTGTCTGAGCACTCATCTGCATTCTGATTGCACTTCCTGGGACGGAAGGGAAGGAAGGGCTGACACTTACACCTGAATAGGAAGTGCCTGCTCCCATTCACAGGGCTGGGAAGAAAGGACCTCTGTGCACTTCAAAGACCCTTCTTTGAAGTCACACTCACTTCAACGGTACAACTGAGTATAGGTACTGGGTCTCTGACCCCACCAAACAATACACTTTTGGACCTGTGAAGACTCTGTCAGGAAGAAGGACTGCTGTGCTGCTTAAAGGAGTGCTACTCTGCTGGATCCCTGCCTTGCTGGACTCTTGCCTTGCTGAACTTCCCTGCTGCCTGTTGCTGGCCTACCCCCTGTTCTCTGAAGTCTCGGGGACACAAAAAACTTCCAACAATCCTGCTACAGCCTGTGGACTCTGCCAACTGTGAGTTCTGCCCTGCCAACTGGGGGCGACCAGATCCTGGGCCCTTGGAAGTGTTTCTATTGGTTGCTCCTGCAAACAATGTGTATCAACCATCCTCCACTGATTAGACCCGATGCATCGCCTTCACCATCAATGCTTTATGACTGCATCACTGCGAGAATCAAGGACACCGAATCCCCATCGATAACAACATACCGCTGCTGTGAGAATGAGATCACCTCTTTGCCTACTGAGAAACGCATTGATCCCTCTGCGTGGCCCGGAATTGATGCATCATCCTCATTCATGCAGTCAGCTTGAATTTTTCAATTTGGCCCTGTCTTGCGCGGCCATATATGCCTGGTTGGTGCTTTCTGCTATTAAGCACTACAATTTAATTTATTCTTTAAAAATTCATATCTGAACTTATATTGGATTTTTGTTGTTTTGGTCTTGTTTAACACAAAAAATGAAGCTCTATTTTTCAAAACAAGTGTGGTATGATATTATCTGATGTTTTCACTGTTCTACTGTTTGAAGTGTTGCACAAATACTTTAATACAAAAAGTACACTGTTCCTAACTCTAGGGTGAACAATTAAAGTTTAGAAGCTAGAGCCCTCACACACCCAAAGGGTGTCATGCTTCATCATCGGGAAGCTCCTCGTCAGACCGGCAGGTGCAATGTCTGACGGGCTCCCCTTTCGGGGGCTCTTTGCCGGAGATCTTTTTATGTATGGTGGCTGCCGTTGAATCAAGAAGGTCAGGCACTCAATATGGCAGGAGAGTAGAGAGAATATTAAGATTGATTAGGGACCCCTCAACTGGTCTGTTTACTGGCAATATAAAGGGGTCACGATCAAGATTAAAAACATAGTTAAGTGGACAATGAGAATAATGCTCAACCACTTAAAAAAGCCTGGAGTACTGGGAAATTGTCACCTGACCCCTAGGGTCTGGTCAACATGTTTCGCGTAAATGTGGTCATTAAAGATCCTCTAACGCTTCATCAGGACCTATATCAAATTAGACTTCTCCTGGCTATATATAGATGAACTCACTAACCTATTATGTATGTGAGAAAAATTAGGTATCAGTCACTTACATTTTGAGTAAACTGTCCCGTCAAAAATCTCAAACAAAAAACGGGTCGCCCTAGAGAAAATAGAAAATAGAAATACAAACAAAACTGAAAGCACGGTTAAATGACCAATCACACCCAATGTGGATCTGTGCACAAAGTGATGTCAAACAAAAGAAAACTATGCTTACCCGCCCTCTTCGTGTGGGGGGCCCCTTGGGAAGTAGCACGGTCCAGCCTATTACTTATAGCAGAGGTTAAACGTTGTCAGCACAATGAAAAATATATCTATGTAGTTATTATATGCAGTGGAAAATTCCCTCTCACGGATGGTGTTAGTGTTGACAATCATCAACATACAATACAGTGTTAACTTACAATATATTGACATAATTACTAGATAAAGGAAGTGGTAACCACGTGTAGTTTCCTGCTTATCTACAGTAAGTATCTGTTAAATCAGCTGAATCACCAGAATGATCTAATTACTGGTTCAGTACAAACATTCAGTCGTGATCAAGCTGGACTAAAAGTCGGAGGAAAAACAAACCCGATATGAACATATTAGTAGCAGTGAGAAATGATCAATACAGTAAAAATCCTCAAAGCGATGTGCCCAACAGACTTACTTTTAAATAGGCGTCCTCGATTCGGGAAACCTACCCTCGGCGTGCTCTCCCCGGAGACACTGTGCCGTGGTTGGGTCAGGGTATTTAAAGCCCAGTGCGGGAGCTAATTGCTTCTGCGTTGCCTGGAGACTGATTTCATTGAAAGGGAAAACGGACTCGCGAGACTCCAGATGGTGAGCTCGCATCGGCTTTCACTCTACTAGAATGGCGGCCAAAAATGCTCAAAAATTAGACTTCTACGTCATGGGTATTGAAAAGGAGATATAATGTCAGCATTATGGATAGTGATAACACGTAATAAATGAGAAAAACTCAAACCTAAATCGGGTGACTCCAAGTAATAAGTGGCATCGAGTAGTTCTCTGCTTAGTATGGCGGCCATCTTAAGAGGGTAAAAAGGCTCAACTCAAATAACTTAAGGAGGTAAAGAGGAAACACTTAAACACTAGATATATTTTATTGTACTAGGTCGTGATTAAAACATAACGAAGTGATCCACTGTCAGGATCAAAGCTTATGATTGCAGATAGTATCTCGTGGTCAAATGAGGCTACGAGTCGTAATGGAGAGAGATAGATATCAGGTCCAAGAACCAGAAAGTTCGCAGCTAAGTCCATCGTTTAGGGCATTAGGACGGTTGTAAGACGATAGTCCTAACTTTAATGTGAATAGGTCATTGGTCTCATAAGGCTATTAGCGAGACAAGGCCACCCAAGGGATATCGTCGTTCAGCCCAATGGTGTTAGTGTGTAATTTAAATACCCAGCGTTGTTCAAGCCTGAACAGTGATTGAGATGAGTCATTAATAAACTTGGGAGCTTCCAAAACAACCCAGCGTAAGTCATCTGGATTATGGGGTTTTTCAAGGAAGTGAGCACATAGTTTGGTGGTTATGCGGCCACATCTGATGTTGCTCCTGTGTTCATTAATCTGTGTCTTGACAGGTCTAGAGGTCATTCCGATGTATCGTAGACCGCATGGACATGTTATCATGTAAACACAATTCTTTGTGTTACAATTGGTATGTTTGGTCAAGTTCCATCGGCCGATGGGTGCCAAATCGAGTGTTTTAGTCTGTTGTGTCAAAAAACAAACGTTACATTGTCCACATGGATAATGTCCTGACACTGGAGGGAGATTCCAAAGTGTCGACTGGGTCTGGATAGTATTTCTGGGACGGGTATGAATTATCAAGTCCTTGATGTTCTGTGACCGTTTAAAAGCAAATAGAGGTCTAGGAATAGTACAGCCGCTGCTGCTAAGTATTGACCATCTTTTCAGGATGAATCTCTTGATCTTATTAGACAGAGGGGTAAAGGTGGTAACACATGTCAATGACTTGCTGTTATTCCTAGTGTTCGGTGCGAGTAATGCTTCGCGATTATTATTCCTCGCTCTTTTACGGGCTCGATTAACAATCTCCCTGGGATAGTTGCGTGCTAACAACTTGGTTTGGAGGTCATCAGCCTGGGTATTGTAAGTATATGTTGAGCTGCAGTTGCGTCTTAGTCTCAAAAATTGGCCAAACGGTAAGTTATCGCGTAAGGATTTGGGATGATGGCTGTCGTATGTGAGAAGGCTATTGCGGTCTGTTGGTTTGTGATATGTGCTGGTGATTAATTTACCATTCTGAATGGTAATCAGTAGATCCAAAAAACTAATCTCATTGGTAGTCATTGTTGATGTAAATCTCAAAAAGGGGTTGAGTGTATTGATCCATTCGGTAAAGGTAGAAGCAATATCCAAAGGACCATGCCACACTATCAAAATGTCGTCGATGTAACGACGCCATAATTTGATGTTGGCAAAATATGGATTTGTGGGTGGTAGAATGAATTGTTTCTCAAAATTGTACATGTACAAGCATGCCAGGCTGGGAGCAAAAGTGCTGCCCATACATGTCCCCCTTATCTGGTGATAGAAATCATCCTCAAACTGAAAAAAGTTTTCAGTCATTGCTAGGTGCGCACATTGCATGATGAAGGAAACCGGTGACGTGAGATCCTCACTATTTTCTAAAAGAGTTGTTTCAACTACCTGTAGGGTTGCATCCTGTGGGATGTTTGTATACAGCGCTTCAACATCCAAAGTGATTAGACCGTGTACATCGACCGTCTCATTAATTAGATCGATCAAATTTAGTACATCCTTGGTGTCTTGTAAATAGGTGGACGATTTTTTGACCAGTGGTTGTAAAAAATGGTCGCAAAATATGGACAAAGGTTCCAAGAGGGAACCAATACCTGACACAATAGGCCGTCCCGGTGGTGGTGAAATGCCTTTGTGAATCTTGGGAAGGCAGTAAAAGTATGGAATTTTAGGGTGAAGTGTGTCTAAGAAGGCAGCTTCTTTTGGAGAAATCCAAGTGTTATTAGTTGCTTCAAGTATCATTGACTTAATCTTGGATTGTAATCTAGGGGTAGGATTCCTGTTGATTTTAGCATAGTAAGTATCATCACTGAGTAACCGTAGGCACTCATCCCGGTAATCTCCGGAGTTCATTATCACTATCGCTCCTCCTTTATCAGCCTGTTTAATGACGATAGTAGTATCTTCATTCAGTGTCTTAAGGGCCTGCCTTTCAGTAGTGGAAATATTGATAAAAGGGCGTTTAGGATGTATTGTCGCTACGTCGGTTAAGACCGCTTTCTCGAAGGCTAACACCTCGCATGGAATAGTTGGAGGTGGCGGAGTAAACGTAGATTTAGGCCTGAGTCCCGAGTCAGTCTGGACACTGTCAGATGGTGTATCCGAAAAGTAGAATTGTAATCTAATTTTGCGGAAAAATTGTGAAAGTTCGCAATTTAACCTGAAAAGATCTTCAGTCGGTGTGGGCACAAAGCCCAGACCTCGATTAAGAACCCTGGTTTCTATCACAGAGAGTTGTCTGGTGGAAAGATTCACTACTAGGTTCTCGGGGGTTGGTTCTTCCCCTGGCTTCTGGTGATCATCTGGGGTTCTTCCATGGCCCATTGAACACGTCTGCCTCTGCCTCTTCTTCTGCCTCTGCCTCTGCCCCGGCCTCTGCCTAAAAAAGGCATGTATGGCATAAAAGGGCGAGGTTGGTAGAAGGGATAGGGTGGCTGCCATGGTACATGTTGATTTACAGGGTAAGGAGAGTAGTTATAGAACGGTGGAATGGGTAAATTCTCATCCGTGCTCCATCCATCGGAGGATGAACTATTACTGATTTTGCGTGGTTTTTTGAAAGTAGATTGAGAGTCATCTGATGAGTGCGACTGTCCGTCTGTCTCAAAATCCTCAAGAGTGTAGGGATAGATTTTTTCTCGACTAAACCTGGTGATGTCTTTTTGAAGTTTTGTAATCTTTTGGTTCCTCAAAAAGACTTTTGTCTCATTTAGTTCTGTATTGATCTCGGCTAGCCGAGTCTTAAATGCCGCCAGAGTCACGGTGGTTCTTAATGTGCCTTCTAAAGAATTAATCTGGATGGTAATGGAGTCTGCCATCCGTCTGGAAGTATTGATGATAAGTACTAACCAGTCTCTGGTGCATTTCCACGCTATCTGAGCCCAGTCTTTCCTAAATGCAAGATCTTGGAGGAAGATCCTGGGTATATTGGACACTAAAAGGCCATTGGGGGTGATATTAGCTCTCAGGTATTCGGTCATTATAGTCCCGTGCATAACAGTTTTAATAAGGTCGCGCTTCAAGGTAGACAATTTGTCCCAATCTTCTTTAAGACTGCCCATAGAAGCTGACCCATCATTGTTTAAAATTGACGGTGTTTGCAAGATTGCTGCAACCATTTCATCGTCAAAACTCAAACCCTGGAAAGTGTCCATTGTGTCGGAGACACTGGGTGAGTATTAATGGCTAATCCCACAGTAAAAAACTGTGCAGAAGTATCAACAAAAAGGAGGGATCGGGAGAATTATAGGTCCAGTGTACGTACTCCCAATATGATAAATCAATACAAAAAGTACACTGTTCCTAACTCTAGGGTGAACAATTAAAGTTTAGAAGCTAGAGCCCTCACACACCCAAAGGGTGTCATGCTTCATCATCGGGAAGCTCCTCGTCAGACCGGCAGGTGCAATGTCTGACGGGCTCCCCTTTCGGGGGCTCTTTGCCGGAGATCTTTTTATGTATGGTGGCTGCCGTTGAATCAAGAAGGTCAGGCACTCAATATGGCAGGAGAGTAGAGAGAATATTAAGATTGATTAGGGACCCCTCAACTGGTCTGTTTACTGGCAATATAAAGGGGTCACAATCAAGATTAAAAACATAGTTAAGTGGACAATGAGAATAATGCTCAACCACTTAAAAAAGCCTGGAGTACTGGGAAATTGTCACCTGACCCCTAGGGTCTGGTCAACATGTTTCGCGTAAATGTGGTCATTAAAGATCCTCTAACGCTTCATCAGGACCTATATCAAATTAGACTTCTCCTGGCTATATATAGATGAACTCACTAACCTATTATGTATGTGAGAAAAATTAGGTATCAGTCACTTACATTTTGAGTAAACTGTCCCGTCAAAAGTCTCAAACAAAAAACGGGTCGCCCTAGAGAAAATAGAAAATAGAAATACAAACAAAACTGAAAGCACGGTTAAATGACCAATCACACCCAATGTGGATCTGTGCACAAAGTGATGTCAAACAAAAGAAAACTATGCTTACCCGCCCTCTTCGTGTGGGGGGCCCCTTGGGAAGTAGCACGGTCCAGCCTATTACTTATAGCAGAGGTTAAACGTTGTCAGCACAATGAAAAATATATCTATGTAGTTATTATATGCAGTGGAAAATTCTCTCTCACGGATGGTATTAGTGTTGACAATCATCAACATACAATGCAGTGTTAACTTACAATATATTGACATAATTACTAGATAAAGGAAGTGGTAACCACGTGTAGTTTCCTGCTTATCTACAGTAAGTATCTGTTAAATCAGCTGAATCACCAGAATGATCTAATTACTGGTTCAGTACAAACATTCAGTCGTGATCAAGCTGGAGTAAAAGTCGGAGGAAAAACAAACCTGATATGAACATATTAGTAGCAGTGAGAAATGATCAATACAGTAAAAATCCTCAAAGCGATGTGCCCAACAGACTTACTTTTAAATAGGCGTCCTCGATTCGGGAAACCTACCCTCGGCGTGCTCTCCCCGGAGACACTGTGCCGTGGTTGGGTCAGGGTATTTAAAGCCCAGTGCGGGAGCTAATTGCTTCTGCGTTGCCTGGAGACTGATTTCATTGAAAGGGAAAACGGACTCGCGAGACTCCAGATGGTGAGCTCGCATCGGCTTTCACTCTACTAGAATGGCGGCCAAAAATGCTCAAAAATTAGACTTCTACGTCATGGGTATTGAAAAGGAGATATAATGTCAGCATTATGGATAGTGATAACACGTAATAAATGAGAAAAACTCAAACCTAAATCGGGTGACTCCAAGTAATAAGTGGCATCGAGTAGTTCTCTGCTTAGTATGGCGGCCATCTTAAGAGGGTAAAAAGGCTCAACTCAAATAACTTAAGGAGGTAAAGAGGGAACACTTAAACACTAGATATATTTTATTGTACTAGGTCGTGAGGATGATTTCTATCACCAGATAAGGGGGACATGTATGGGCAGCACTTTTGCTCCCAGCCTGGCATGCTTGTACATGTACAATTTTGAGAAACAATTCATTCTACCACCCACAAATCCATATTTTGCCAACATCAAATTATGGCGTCGTTACATCGACGACATTTTGATAGTGTGGCATGGTCCTTTGGATATTGCTTCTACCTTTACCGAATGGATCAATACACTCAACCCCTTTTTGAGATTTACATCAACAATGACTACCAATGAGATTAGTTTTTTTGGATCTACTGATTACCATTCAGAATGGTAAATTAATCACCAGTACATATCACAAACCAACAGACCGCAATAGCCTTCTCACATACGACAGCCATCATCCCAAATCCTTACGCGATAACTTACCGTTTGGCCAATTTTTGAGACTAAGACGCAACTGCAGCTCAACATATACTTACAATACCCAGGCTGATGACCTCCAAACCAAGTTGTTAGCACGCAACTATCCCAGGGAGATTGTCAATCGAGCCCGTAAAAGAGCGAGGAATAATAATCGCGAAGCATTACTCGCACCGAACACTAGGAATAACAGCAAGTCATTGACATGTGTTACCACCTTTACCCCTCTGTCTAATAAGATCAAGAGATTCATCCTGAAAAGATGGTCAATACTTAGCAGCAGCGGCTGTACTATTCCTAGACCTCTATTTGCTTTTAAACGGTCACAGAACATCAAGGACTTGATAATTCATACCCGTCCCAGAAATACTATCCAGACCCAGTCGACACTTTGGAATCTCCCTCCAGTGTCAGGACATTATCCATGTGGACAATGTAACGTTTGTTTTTTGACACAACAGACTAAAACACTCGATTTGGCACCCATCGGCCGATGGAACTTGACCAAACATACCAATTGTAACACAAAGAATTGTGTTTACATGATAACATGTCCATGCGGTCTACGATACATCGGAATGACCTCTAGACCTGTCAAGACACGGATTAATGAACACAGGAGCAACATCAGATGTGGCCGCATAACCACCAAACTATGTGCTCACTTCCTTGAAAAACCCCATAATCCAGATGACTTACGCTGGGTTGTTTTGGAAGCTCCCAAGTTTATTAATGACTCATCTCAATCACTGTTCAGGCTTGAACAACGCTGGGTATTTAAATTACAGACTAACACCATTGGGCTGAACGACGATATCCCTTGGGTGGCCTTGTCTCGCTAATAGCCTTATGAGACCAATGACCTATTCACATTAAAGTTAGGACTATCGTCTTACAACCGTCCTAATGCCCTAAACGATGAACTTAGCTGCGAACTTTCTGGTTCTTGGACCTGATATCTATCTCTCTCCATTACGACTCGTAGCCTCATTTGACCACGAGATACTATCTGCAATCATAAGCTTTGATCCTGACAGTGGATCACTTCGTTATGTTTTAATCACGACCTAGTACAATAAAATATATCTAGTGTTTAAGTGTTCCCTCTTTACCTCCTTAAGTTATTTGAGTTGAGCCTTTTTACCCTCTTAAGATGGCCGCCATACTAAGCAGAGAACTACTCGATGCCACTTATTACTTGGAGTCACCCGATTTAGGTTTGAGTTTTTCTCATTTATTACGTGTTATCACTATCCATAATGCTGACATTATATCTCCTTTTCAATACCCATGACGTAGAAGTCTAATTTGTGAGCATTTTTGGCCGCCATTCTAGTAGAGTGAAAGCCGATGCGAGCTCACCATCTGGAGTCTCGCGAGTCCGTTTTCCCTTTCAATGAAATCAGTCTCCAGGCAACGCAGAAGCAATTAGCTCCCGCACTGGGCTTTAAATACCCTGACCCAACCACGGCACAGTGTCTCCGGGGAGAGCATGCCGAGGGTAGGTTTCCCGAATCGAGGACGCCTATTTAAAAGTAAGTCTGTTGGGCACATCGCTTTGAGGATTTTTACTGTATTGATCATTTCTCACTGCTACTAATATGTTCATATCGGGTTTGTTTTTCCTCCGACTTTTACTCCAGCTTGATCACGACTGAATGTTTGTACTGAACCAGTAATTAGATCATTCTGGTGATTCAGCTGATTTAACAGATACTTACTGTAGATAAGCAGGAAACTACACGTGGTTACCACTTCCTTTATCTAGTAATTATGTCAATATATTGTAAGTTAACACTGCATTGTATGTTGATGATTGTCAACACTAATACCATCCGTGAGAGGGAATTTTCCACTGCATATAATAACTACATAGATATATTTTTCATTGTGCTGACAACGTTTAACCTCTGCTATAAGTAATAGGCTGGACCGTGCTACTTCCCAAGGGGCCCCCCACACGAAGAGGGCGGGTAAGCATAGTTTTCTTTTGTTTGACATCACTTTGTGCACAGATCCACATTGCGTGTGATTGGTCATTTAACCGTGCTTTCAGTTTTGTTTGTATTTCTATTTTCTATTTTCTCTAGGGCGACCCGTTTTTTGTTTGAGACTTTTGACGGGACAGTTTACTCAAAATGTAAGTGACTGATACCTAATTTTTCTCACATACATAATAGGTTAGTGAGTTCATCTATATATAGCCAGGAGAAGTCTAATTTGATATAGGTCCTGATGAAGCGTTAGAGGATCTTTAATGACCACATTTACGCGAAACATGTTGACCAGACCCTAGGGGTCAGGTGACAATTTCCCAGTACTCCAGGCTTTTTTAAGTGGTTGAGCATTATTCTCATTGTCCACTTAACTATGTTTTTAATCTTGATTGTGACCCCTTTATATTGCCAGTAAACAGACCAGTTGAGGGGTCCCTAATCAATCTTAATATTCTCTCTACTCTCCTGCCATATTGAGTGCCTGACCTTCTTGATTCAACGGCAGCCACCATACATAAAAAGATCTCCGGCAAAGAGCCCCCGAAAGGGGAGCCCGTCAGACATTGCACCTGCCGGTCTGACGAGGAGCTTCCCGATGATGAAGCATGACACCCTTTGGGTGTGTGAGGGCTCTAGCTTCTAAACTTTAATTGTTCACCCTAGAGTTAGGAACAGTGTACTTTTTGTATTGATTTATCATATTGGGAGTACGTACACTGGACCTATAATTCTCCCGATCCCTCCTTTTTGTTGATGGCACAAATACTTTACACATTGCCCCCTAAGGCTAACTTTTAATGTGTATCTGTCTTACCCTGAATAGCATTGCAGTTGTTGCTTGGACAGTGGGTATACCTCTGCCAAACAGAAACCCAGTTTCTAATGCTATTTAATTTTTTAATTTGTTATTTTAAAAAAAATATTTTTTTTAGTTTAATATGTCATTCAACTTTTTTATAGGTTTATCATTTACATTTATAATTTAGTAGCTGTTTTTTGGGTTTATAGGGGAAAAGGTAGGAAGGTATTTAAATGATATTTTTTTTTTTTTGCAAATTGATATTTAATGTTAGTTAATTAATTCAAATTAAATATTTTAAATCTGTTAATTGTTTATTTGGTTAACTGTTATCCTAATTATTTAAGTGTATGTTATGGTTTTTGATGGGTAATTTAAATTTTCTGCAGTTTAATTATTAATTTGTGATTTAGCAAGGGGTTGATGGAGTTGTAAGGGATTCAGTGAGGAAGGTATTAAACATGTTCATTATTATTTTTATTTGTAATGGGTCATATAGGTTAATTAAAAGATTACTTAACAATTAATTATGTAAAGTGAGGATTTGAAATGTCAAGAATTTGCAGTTTTTTATTTACCTTAATTTATTGATCAGTGTATTTCATATTAAACTTTTCAAAATGAATTTTATGTGTATCATGATTTTTAATTTTCTTTTATTTAATGACTACTTTAATGTTATGAATGTTTTATTTATAAGTCATGTCATTTTTAATGTTTTTTTAGTAGTAAGGAAGTAATTTAATTTGGTATATTGGTAAATGTTTGGTAGTTTAAAAAAAAAAAAATTAATTTCATTTTCAAGAACAGTACAGCATACAATGGCACTTGAAATAACTAACGAGTGACATACTTTGAACAAGTTATTGATACAGACAGCTTGATTATAGAGCAAACAATCAGGGAACCATTAAAAACACAAAATACAATACACAGCGCAGTACCTCAGCAGTATCAACACAGTCCCCGCAAAGCCTTTACTTCCCAGGCCCGGTAACCAATTAGCTGACCCCACATTCTCCACTACATGGTGAAACATTCAAAAGCTACTAACATTCCTCTGGTCTACACTACTCAGCATAGTACTCATACGTACACCCATCCAACAGGCCCATTTCAAACACTGCCAGTCCTCTGTTAGTTCCTTTACCATGCCCGCCCCCCATCATCTGCCCCAGCCTCCTCGGTATGTGCCAAATATGCTTGGTAAAGCCCTCAGAAAACCTTTCGAACAGTTATGGACCAGCAGCAGTTCATGACAAGCATCAGTTTGAATGTTGGAGTAGGCCATGTAAGTATGTCATTCCCACAGTGTAGGGAGCTGACCCTTCACCCAGTGCACCACTATTTTGCAAGCAGCAATCCAAGGACAACTAAGTGCCGAAAGATCTTGGAGACATCCATGTCATAGCCCAGAATTAGCATGATGTAGGATAAAATAAACTCACCAGTAATCTTCCATAGCTCCCCTAGAAGTGCAGCCCAAAAGCACTGCGCACAGGGGCAGAACCAAACGATATGAGTAAACCCTGCTCCATTAGCCCACAATGGAAGCAGCAAGAACTGTCCCATAAGCCATAAAAACAGTTGAGCTGGCATGGAAAACACCCAATTAATATACTTGTTGCACTGTATAGTAGTGAAACTGAGCCAGGATGGTGGGTGTTTCACCCTGCGTACATACCTGGTCCCAACTACGGAGTACCGTGTCTGTAAAGAAATCGCCCATGCATCTCAGCCCCAGCCCCTGCAGTGTGCTTAACCCTGCTCTATCCTGCCCTAGGGGAATCCACATACACCACTTTAGGAGACCTGTGGCGAATAAAGCAGTGGACTGGTCTTTAGCTTGGTTTGTCTTTTACATGGGTATTGTTTACTACACAGCTAATCAAAGGTGTTGAAACACCAAGTTACTTCAGTAAACAGCATCTTAGGCAAAGTTAGAGGGAGAGCGGCATCAAGCTCAAGCCAGAGCTGGGGAAGTCCATCATGGTCATGCAGCCAATAGTGGGCAAACATACATTGTGCAGCTCTACAGAATTCCTCAAAGTCCAGAGCGTTCAGGACACCCTTGGCATAAGGGAGAGTAAGGGTGTCCCAGAGCAAACATGGCTGCTTTCCAGCCCAGGGCAAGAGCACCATCAAGGCACGTAATGTATGAAATAGAGTACTGGGCAAAACAACTGGAATGTTTATGAATGTAAACAAGACACATGGGGGGTCATTACAACCCTGGCGGATGGCGTAGAACCGGCGGTAAGACCGCCAACAGGCTGGCGGTCTTACATTGGTGTATTATGACCATGGCAGTTACCGCCATGGTCAACCGCCGGTTCTCCGTCCCGCCCGCCTGGGCGAAGACGACCGCCGGGCTGGAGACCTGGGTCTCCATCCTGGCGGACGTCAGTATACCACCGACGGTATTTGGACCCGGCTTACCGCCGTGGATTTCCAGCGTTTTCAACCGCCATGAAATCCATGGTGGTAAGCACTATCAGTGCCAGATAATTCTTTCCCTGGCACTGATAGGGGTCTCCCCCACCCCCACCCCGACACCCTCCCCTACACCCTCCACCACCCCTGCCACCCCCCAAAGGTGGCAGGGCCCCCCTCCCCACCCCGACCACCAACATAACATTTCTCACACACACCCGACATGCATGCAGGCACCACCAACACACACACGCACACACCCCGACATACATGCGTACATCCACACACACAGTCAGACACACACACCCACAGTCAAACATACACGCACACATCCATACAGACATACCCACAGCCATACACGCACTCATTCCCATCAACACAACACCCCCGCAAGCATACACGCACTCACACACCCCCTCTACATACACACACGCACACCCCCATGCGCGCACACAACACACAACACCCCCCACCCCCCTCCCCTAACGGACGATCGACTTACCTGGTCCGTCGATCCTCCGGGAGGGGATGGGAGCCATGGGGGCAGCTCTGCTGACACCACACCGCCAACAGAACACCGCCACAGCGAATCACAGGACGTGATTCGCTGGGCGGTGTTCTGTTGGCGTGGCGGTGGAGGTCGAGCAACCTCCACTTCCCCGCCGCCCGTCAACGGAGAGCAGCCAACAGTCATAATACGCTGAGCGGCAAACCGCCTGCACAGGCGGTCTTCCGCACGATGGTCCCTCGGCGGTCTTGCAAAAAGACTGCTGAGGTCATAATGACCCCCATGGTGTTAGACCTGACAGCCTTAGGGTGGTCATCCCACAACCTTTTGCCAACCTCTGTCCACTTTTCTGCCCCTGTTTTTGCTGGTTTTAGGACTCTGCGCACTTTATCACTGCTGTCCAGTACTTAAATGCATATGCTCCCTCCCCTAAACATGGGAACTTTGGTTCCTACCCAACTGACATATTTAATTTACCTGTAAGTCCCTAGTAACATGCACTACATGTGCCCAGGGCCTATAAATTAAGTGCTGCCAATGGGCTTGCAGCACTAATTGTGACACCCATATAAGTAGCCCTTAAACAATGTCTCAGGCCTGCAATTACAAGGCCTGTGCGAGCAGTTTCACTGCCACTTCTACTTGCATTTAAGACTACTTGACAAACCTTAAAGTCCCCTTTTTCTACATATGAGTCACCCCTCTGGTAGGCCATAGGGCAGGGTGCTTTGTAAGTAAAAGGCAGTACATGTACCTATGTGGTTTACATGTCCTGGTAGTGAAAAACTCATAAATACGTTTTCCACTACTGTAAAGGCCTGCTCCTCTCATAGACTATAATTAGAACTGCTCTCATATACTTTTAAGTGGTAGATTCTGATCTGGAAGGAGTAGCCCTGTCATTTTTGGTATTGCCAGAGTGGTAATAGAAAATCCTACTTACTGGTGATGTTGGATTTAATATTTGTATTTTAGAAATGCCCCTTTTAGAAAGTGGGCATTTCTCTGCACTTACTGCCACTTGTGCCTTACAGCCTGTCTCAAATCCACGTCTAGTCTGTGCTAGGTGACTGCTCCCCTTATGCATTCCACCCAGACAACAATGACACAGCACACTAAGTCACATCTGCATTCATCTGCATACTGAATGGGTCTCAATTGGCAGGAATGGTGGAGGGGCTCTCCCTTACACTTCAAAGGCCAGTGGCTTGCCCTCACACAAAGGACTGATAACCCCCACAGGGATCCTGGCAGACAGGACTGGGCTGAAACAGGAAATTGTGCACTTCAAAACCACTCTTTGAAGGTTACCCCACTTCAAAGGCATTTTTGGGTATATATACTGGGTCTCTGACCCCACCAAATCAGACACTTCTGGACCTACACCTGGACTCTCTCAGAGAGACTGCCTGGCTGCCCAAAGGACTCATCTTGAATGCTTTTCTGAAGGACTGCTTTCCTGCTTGTTGCCCTGCTGCCTGGGACTCCTGTCTCTGCTGGGAGGACTCTGCCTTCCTCCTAAAATGCTCTACAAGGGCTTGGAATGAGCTTGCCTCCTGTTTCTGAACTCTCAGGGCCAACAAAGGCTTTACCTCTTTAAGAAAGCCTCTTGTGTTGGAAAATCGACACAACGCCTCTAGAAATCAATGCTGTATCGCGGCTGGAATATAGCTGACCAGAACTACGCAGCACCTGCTTTACAACTAGAAATCGACGCAGCGCCTGCCTCGCAGCTGAAAGTTCACTGCATCACCAACTGGATCGACACAGCACCTGCTCCTTCTCCCAGCGCATCAAGGATTTTCAGCATATCATCACTTGGCATCAAAATATCCCCGCATCTCAGTAAGGAACCAAGGCTGCACTCCTGGGAATCGACGCATCACTTTGCAGCATTGAAAGAAACAACTCATTGTCTGTGTTGCACCCAAAAATTAAACTCAACACCTCATTTTTCCACGCCTCTCGTCCTCTGCGGTCCCCGTGTGTTGTTATTTTCGACACATCCCAGGTATTGTGTGTTACAAAGAAACAACTGATTCTTAAGGATTGAGACTCTTTTAAATCTTTAAAAAGTGATATTTCAACTTATGCTTATTGCAAAATTGTCGATTTGACCTTATTTGATTCAAATAAATATTATCTATTTTTCTAAATCTGGGTGGTGTATTTTTGTGCTGTTTTCTATGTGTTACTGTGTGAGTTATTGTACAAATACTTTACACTTTGCCTTCTAAGTTGTCTGCCTGCTCTGTGCCAAGCTACCAGAGGGTGAGCACAGGATAATTTATGTTGTGTTGTGACTTACCCCCACTACGATTGTGGTCCCTACTGGCAACTAGAAACCCAAATTCTAATACAGGGTAACACTACCATCTTCATGATAACGACGCAACCACAAAGCAACAGGGGCAAATGAATCCAACGTTCAACTGCCTCACTGAAATGCTACACTACTCTGCCATAACTGTCCAAAAAACCACTGCCAGGTCAGTATGGACCTGTATGCCCAAATACCACACAGAGGGGGTCATTACGACCTCGGACGTCTTTTTGCAAGACCGCCGAGTGACCGCCGTGCGGAAGACCGCCTGTGCAGGCGGTTTGCCGCTCGGCGTATTATGACTGTTGGCTGCTCTCCGTCGTTATTCCGATGGAGAGCCGCCAACAGCCATAGTGACGGGCGGCGGGGAAGTGGAGGTTGCTCCACCTCCACCGCCACGTCAACAGAACACCACCCACCGAATCACGTCCTGTGATTCGGCGCGGCGGTGTTCTGTTGGCGGTGTGGTGTCGGCGGAGCTGCCTCCATGGCTTCTGTCCCCTCACGGAGGATCGACAGACCAGGTAAGTCGATCGTCCGTTCGGGGAGGGGGGGTGTTGGGTGTTGTGTCCATGCATGGGGGTGTGCGTGTGTGTATGTAGAGGGGGGGTGTGAGTGCGTGTATGCTTGCGGGGTTGTTGTGTGTATGGGAATGAGTGCGTGTATGTCTGTGGGTATGTCTGTATGGATGTGTGCGTGTATGTTTGAATGTGGGTGTGTGTGTATGACTGTGTGTGTGGATGTAGCCATGTATGTCGGGTGTGTGCATGTGTGTGTTGGTGGTGCCTGCATGCATGTCGGAGGTGTGTGAGTAATGTTATGTTGGGGGTCGGGGTGGGGAGGGGGGCCCTGCCACCTTTGGGGGGTGGCAGGGGTGGTGGGGGTGTAGGTGAGGGAGTCGGGGTGGGGGAGACCCCTATCAGTGCCAGGGAAGGAATTCCCTGGCACTGATAGTGCTTACCGCCATGGATTTCATGGCGGTTCAAACCGCTGGAAATCCACGGCGGTAAGCCGGGTCCAAATACCGCCGGCGGTACACTGACAGCCGCCGGGCTGGAGACCCAGGTCTCCAGCCCGGCGGTCGTCTCCGCCCTGGTGGGCGGGACGGAAAACCGGCAGATGACCATGGCGGTAACCGCCATGGTCATAATACACCAAGGTAAGACCGCCAGCCTGTTGGCGGTCTTACCGCCGGTTTTACGCCATCTGCCAGGGTTGTAATGACCCCCAGAGTCTGTTGTCCACAGCACTGGATATTCCATTGGCACAAGCAACATGGCTGCAGTAAAGGGGAACACAAGAGACATGCCAGTTAACATGCAGTTAAGTGTGTCCACCAAACAGTATTGACCTCAATAAGGGCTGGGGACAAGTTATGTTCTGGGTTCCGGACATAAAGAAGGCTATCATCCGCATAAGTAGACACAATTAAATTGTAGTGCTGGAACCAAATTCCCCAGTGCGCATGATATTTGTGCAGTGCACAGGCAAGCGGTTCTACCACCAGGATGTACAATAATGGTGACAGGGGTAGCCCTGCCTGGTGCCACTTGAAATGTCCATGAGACCCAAAACTAATCCATTGATTCAGAACCCGGGCAGTCAGCCTGGTATAAAGCACCTGAACTAGTTGCAAGAAACTGTCTCCCGCCCCTACAAGCTAAAGCCCAGGTAGCATAAACCCCACTCCACAAAGCCAAATGCTTTCTCAGCTTCCAAGAACACTGCAGTGTTATGATCGATATGAGAAATTGCACCAAAGAGGGTCCTAAGGTTATATATCAGAGATCGACCCAGTATTTATCCACCTTGCTCTGAGCCCACAATGCAAAGTTAACTTTACAAAATCATACTTTGTGTTGCCTGAACATTTTAGCAGTAATTAACTCAGTTCTCCCATTTGATAGCTATTAAGCCTTGAGAAGTTGTGAAAATGATCTCTGTCAGCGGGCAATAGGAGTACGTCTTAAAGCAGTAAGAGTGGTAGGGGATATCACATGTAGGAATATGGCGCCAGAGAGTGTACAGCAACAGATGAACAAATAAAGTACTAAAGTTGATGCCAGCTTTTCACAGGTTATTAGGTGGGGCCTAATGTAGAAGAAGCCTCTATTTGGTCTGCCCTCAATGATCTTTGTAATGCTTTGATATCTTTGCCATTGGGACCCTCTATATTGCAAAAGGCCACAGGTGTGCTTCTGCTAAATACACCTCTGACAGTTCCTTTTTTGTTTATGAACAATTTGCCTAAATCCATGTTTCTTTTTACAGTGTCTAGAAAAGCAGGACTATTCCCAATTGTTTTACCTTTTTATAACCTAAGGGCATTTTCTCCCCTGCACAATCTTGTTTATGTCCATGACGGAGCATTTAATTATGTCTTTGCCGTCAGGTGACCTTCTCATGCCATTGAATCTCACTGATAAGGCTGCTCTAATCCTTTTTGACCTACTTGCCACATTCATCACTTTATTTCACTCGATTCTACTGATTCAGACATCATCTTTGGAAATTCAAGATTCTGCAACAGATTGACTATGTGCTTTTCTTTTTCAGCTCTCCCAGTCAGTTCACTTTCTCTGGCTTTGTTCCTTTAATGACTTTACTGGCAGCATTTCCACAGGCTCACACTAAGTCTTACTTTATTTAACATTTTTTACGCAATCAGTGGATCTAATCCGTCCTAATGGCCAATCACTTATGCACACTGCAGACAACAATCACATTGTTGTCAGCAGGGATGCTTGGGTATTTTTCATAAATATCTGCGTCATGTGGGAACTTGGATTGGGGATAATGCCTGAAACTTAATTCAGAAGAAACTGAAGTTAGCATTAGATGCCCTCCCTCAATTCGATCATTTCTGTAGTGGTCTCCTAGACTTAGGGCCAGATGTAGGAAGAAAGAAAATTGCTACTTGCAATTTGCGAGTCCAAGCGACTCGCAAATTGCAAGTCGCAATTTGCTATGCAGAAAGGTGTCTCAGACACCTTCTGCAACTCGCAATGGGGTCGCAAAGACCCACCTCATTAATATTAATGAGGTGGGTCGCACTTTGCGACCCCATTGCGAGTCTGGGCACTCACAGGGATGGTGGCCTGCTGGAGACAGCAGACCTCCATGTCCGTGACTGCTTTTGCAATAAAGCAGTTTTTTTTTCTATCTGCAGCCCGTTTTCCTTAAAGTAAAACGAGCTGCACTTAGAAAAAAAAACGAAACCTTTTGTTTCGGTTTTTTTCAGAGCAGGCAGTGGTCCATAGGACCACTGCCTGCTCTGAAAAAATGTTTTTGTGAACATTCACAAAGGGGAAGGGGTCCCATGGGGACCCCTTCCCGTTTGTGAATGAGTTACCATCCACTTCAAGTGGATGGTAACTGCAAGTTCATTTGCGATCGCTTTTGCGGTCGCAAATCAACTTGCATCGCGTTGCGAGTCGCAAATAGGAAGGGAACACCCCTTCCTATTTGCGAGTCGGAAATGCATTTTGCGATTTCTGCACCGCGTAGAGGCTTTTGCGCCTTGCAAACGGCATTTTTCGCCATTTGTGAGGCGCAAAAGCCTTGCTACATGTGGCCCTTAGTTCCTCTCCTACTCTAGCTCATTGGGTTAAGCATTTAGGCTTATAGTTTGATGAATCTCTTTCTTTTTTCACAAATTTCTCACATGGCAGCTAAAAATATTACACTCACCTAGTGTACAAGATAATTCCTCTCTTACCTTTTAGGTGCAAGAAAATCCATCCAATCCATTATTATCTTGTCTGTGAATTACAATATCTTGTTGATCCTGATCTTAACCAGGTACTTAAATCTAGGTGGTCATGCCTAATTATTCATTAGTCCTGTTTGGCTTCTAATTGAAAAAGAGGTCATATTTAGGGCCCTTTGTATCTGTCACTCAGCCTTTTCCAGAAATGGCTCCATAAAGATGTTTCTTGCATATAATCCTAAATGTTGTCTTGGAGCAGCCCATCTTAACCTTCCCACATACCAAGACTAGGAAAGATACAAACTGCTGAATCTAGGTGTGATGCTTTTTTAATACCTGGTTGCCAAGTTTTGGAACCAACACCCGGTGACCGTTAGATTTCTAACTAGTCTTGTTTCATCATGCTTTGAAAACCTGATTTTTTGTTGCTATAAGATTCAGTCTTCCTCTTCCTTAGCTGATTCTGCTAAGATTGCAGTTTGCTGTACAAATACACAGATAGACAAATAGATGAGAGACGGTTGGCTAGCCTCCTCTATTGCCTCAGAGATTTGAAAAGCTGGAGAAGGGCTTCATCTTATAACAGAGAACTAGCTGCCCACTGAGTAGTGAACTACTCTGGACCATGGTTGGGGAGAGACGTGGATATTAAGGGCCTTCTTTCAAGCATTAAAGCAGTGGTAGAGATATGGAGTGTCTTTACCGGTATCTTAAAAAAGCGGGACCCATTTGCAGATCTCAGGAGGACTGGTGTACAGTGCAAAACCTCCCTTGGAAAGGTGTGACATAGCCTGCTAAAATTGATAGCTCAGCCCACTAGTAGCTTTTCACAGCTAAATCTGAGGCTACCACTGGCCTATCAGAACATTGCATCTCACTTTGTGGAGCCCACATTGTATAGACCCTTCAGCTTGTTAACACAGGCTGCAAAGGAGAAATTCTGAACAGCGGACTTGGGCCCTGAGCAAGCTGCAAAATCACTCAAGTAGTGAAGTAATTTCTGCATCTACAGAATTCCGCTTTGGAACTTTAGGCACCAAAACCAAAAGCTTCATCAAGAGACCGGACTTCACGTAACCAATTTGGAACAACTCTTGCTGACTTCAGCATCCTGCTCTGCCCCACTGAAGGACTTTCACGTTCACAAAAATGACTAGGAGCGCCATTTAGAGTTTGGCATGTTACCTGTCCCGTTTTGTTGTTCTCCTGCCCCATATAGCGGTGGGGGAACCACATGGCTTCCAGCAGTGGAAACCCTTGACCTGTAAGCCTGTCTGACATCATACCTCTAAGTCAGAGAGACAGCTCATTACCCCTATTTAGTGTGAGGTGACGTCACTCATTTTCCGGGCCCAGACTGATAATAGTAGGATTATGAAAGTAAAACTCAGTTAGTCCAGTGTCAGGATCACTGGGATCATAAGCTGTAAATGAATAAAAGGTAAGAGCCCCTGAAAATTGAAATGCTCATCTACAGTAATTGAAATTTTCACTTAGTATGTGCTTTCTGTCTCAATGAACATTTAAGGTGTCATTTATCGGTGGGCAATAAACGAGTATTTGCCAAAAAATGTTGCATGTTTTATCTGTCGATACCCAAACTAGAGTGTGGCAAAATGTGCACTTTTAATAACAGAAC
This sequence comes from Pleurodeles waltl, assembly GCF_031143425.1. Lineage (NCBI taxonomy): Eukaryota > Metazoa > Chordata > Amphibia > Caudata > Salamandridae > Pleurodeles > Pleurodeles waltl. The sequence continues at coordinate 518,625,995 of NC_090450.1, read as the reverse complement.
CTCTTTCTGCTTTGCCATTGGAAATGGAATGTGTGCATGGATCAACCAAAGGTGGTGTCAGGCTAGATGCCAATTTAGGGTTGCCAGCCTGATGCTATTGGATCCACTAATGGTGCTTCCTCCCTGATAGACCAGCAATTAAGACTTGTTGGTCTGTCACAGACCAGCAAGAAATCTCCAGCCTGTCAGTGACATATGTCCATATCTAAGACATACATGCACTTGGTGGTGGCAGCACGAAGGCTGAAGTTACAGGGGTTGTGGCAGAATGGGTGAGTTGTAATGGCCAAGTTTCTAGGGTATCAGGGTTGATATAATATGGTGTGGTGGACGAAGGCGTCGCTAAGAGAGTATCATGAGACTGAGGGAACAGCTGCCACTTGGAACTCGGAGTTAGTCAAAAACTCCGCTAGTCCCGCCATTGGAGCTGAGCTCACACAGTGCGACTGGGCTGCACAGCGCAAGTGCAGACAGTCTGCGGTTCCGTCGTGCAGCCTATAACTGGGCTGCAGTCACACCAGAGCCCGGGAGCAGAGACCAGAGGGAGACGAGACGAGGAGGAGGAGAGGAGGACCCCCTGGAAGACCCAAGTAAGCCCTTGTCTCTTTCTTTGTTTTTTGGTCATTGTTTGTGTACACTGGTGCACAAACATGGACTGAAACAGCAGCTTTCACTGCCTATGGCCCTAGCCTGAATTCAGGCCTGGGACATGGGCAGTGAAAGCTGCCAATTCAGGCTTATTGTGCACCGGCCTGTCCTGCATGCACTACACACGAGGCAAGGTGGTACGCAACAGGCCTGCCAGATTTTTGCTGCCTACGGCCCTGGCATGAATTCAGACCAGAGCCATCGGCAGCGAAAGAAAGCTGCTGATTCAGGCCTCTTGTGCATCGGCCTGCCCCATGCACAAGGTCGGTGCACAAGAGGCCTGAAAGGGCAGCTTTCACTGCGTATGTCCCTCTGAGTGAACCTGATCTCGAAGCGCTAAGCAGGGTTGGCCTGGCTAACCAGGCCCGACCCTGCTTAGCGCTTCCGAGGTCTGGCGCATTCAGGACTCCGCGGGTCACAGAACTCCACCTCTGTGATATTCCACTGAGTTTTAATTCAGCTCCACAGAATTCCATGGAGTTGGTTTCCGTGAACTCCATAAAAAACCCTTTTCTATGGAAACATAGTCCTAACTATAACTACCTAGTGGCGACCACCACTAGGTAATATAGTGAGTAGGCCTTGAATAGGTGCAAATTTACTACTTTCTGGAATTCAGAAACATTGTCAGTAGTAGGCTTGAAAAGCTGCACCAGTGTCATCTTTCCAGGCATACTTCTAGCAATCAAACACCCAAAAAGTGATAGGAAGAATGCTTTCAAATAGTATAAACTGTAGCAATATTTCCGGGTAGCATTGCAACACATGGCTTTTCGCCACTAGACAGAGGGCTCACCTAATGCAAATCAGCACTGCCCCTGTCCATCATGGAAACAGGCCATTTCAAACCTTGGTGATCCTGCCCCAATAGCAGAATGCGTTTTTAATTGGGAATTTTGAGTTTTAGACCGACTGAATCGCTCTGACTACACTATGCCCCTGAATAGGTTTACTCCATTCTATTTCTGGTTCCAAAGCCAAGTGGCAGATTTTGTTGTGTACTAGATCTCTAATTTGTTAACCAGTTTGTACATTGCATATTGTCGAAAATGACAA